>NW_027397082.1:14954293-14987940 GCF_003265705.2 Callorhinus ursinus | reverse complement strand
TTTTGAATTTTTCTTTTTCCCTTTTTCAACCAACATCTTATCAATCCCTTTTTAAAATTTTTTTTTATTTTTCATTTTTAGAGTCATATTTTTATCCCTTCATAGTAGTTACACTTATTTTTAGCATATATATATAAGTTGTTCTCTCTTTAAAATTTTGAGATACAATTTCTTCTAATGGATCAAAATATACCCTAAATCGCTAGTCTATGGCTTTGTTCTAGTCTCCTGCCTGATCACATTCTCTGCTTTTTTTTTCTTTTTTCTTTTTTTTAAATCTTCTTCTTTCTTTTTAAAAACAACTTCTTATCTTATCAATTCCTTTTATAAAATCTTTTGTAATTTTCATGTTTACAGTCATCTTCTATCCCTTTATTGTATCAACATTTATTTTGTACATATATAAGTCTTTCTTCCTTTAAAATTTTAGCAGGCACTTTCTTCTAACCAAAATACGCCCAAAATCTACTATGTGGCACTGATCTATGCACTAGCCTGATCATATTTGATCATATTCTGTTTTTTTTGTTTTGTTCTCCTTTTGTTTGTTTTTATCTTTTTCTTTCTCCTCTTTTTCTTTTTTCTTTTTCTTCTTTCTTTCCCTTTCTTGTCTCTTGGTTTTAGGTCTTTTCTGATTTGAATAGAGCATATTTGCTGGAGACGTTGTTAACCTGTTAGCATTCTGTTCTCTCATTCATCTATTCTCCTCTGGACAAAATGACAAATGAAAAAAAATCACCTCAGCGAAAAGAACGGTAGTACCGTCAGCCAGGGACCTACTCAATGCTGACATTAGTACGATGTCAGACCTAGAGTTCAGAATCATGACTTTAAAGATACTAGCTGGGCTTGAAAAAAAGTGTGGAAGGTATTAGAGAAACCCTTTCTGGAGAAATAAAAGAACTAAAATCTAAACAAGTCAAAATCAAAAAGGCCATTAATGAGGTGCAATCAAAAACGGGGGCACTAACTGCTATGATAAATGAGGCAGAAGAGAGAATCAGTGATATAGAACACTAAATGATGGAAACTAAAGAGGCTGAGAAAAAGAGAGATAAACAACTACTGGATCACGAGGGCAGAATTCGAGAGATAAGCGATATGATAAGACGAAACAAAATTAGAATAATTGGGATCCGAGAAGAAGAAGAAAGAGAGAGAGGGGCAGAAGGTATATTGGAGCAAATAATAGCAGAGAACTTCCCTAATGTGGGGAAAGAAACAGGGATCAAAATCCAGGAGGCACAGAGAATCCCTCTCAAAATCAATAAAAAAAGGTCAACACCCCGCCATCTAAGAGTAAAACTTACAAGTCTCAGAGACAAAGAGAAAATCCTGAAAGCAGTTTGGGAGAAGAGATATGTAACCTACAATGGTAGAAACATTAGACTGGCAACAGACCTATCCACGGAGACCTGGCAGGCCAGAAAGGACTGGCATGATATCTTCAGAGCACTAAATGAGAAAAATCTGCAGCCAAGAATACTATATCCAGCTAGGCTGTCATTGAAAATAGAAGGAGAGATCAAAAGCTTCCAGGACAAACAAAAACTAAAGGAATTTGCAAACAACAAAACCAGCCCCCCAAGAAATATTGAAAGGGGTCCTCTAAGCAAAGAGAGAGCCTAAAAGCAGCATAGATCAGAAAGGAACACAGACAATACACAGACAGTAACAGGCACCTTACAGGCAATACAATGGCACTAAATTCATACCTTTCAATAGTTACCCTGAATGTAAATGGGCTAAATGCCCCAATCAAAAGACACAGGCTATCAGATTGGATTAAAAAACAAGACCCATCGATATCCTGTCTGCAAGAGACTCATTTTAGACCCAAAGACACCCCCAGATTGAAAGTGAGGGGGTGGAAAACCATTTACCATGCTCATGGACACCAGAAGAAAGCTGGGGTGGCAATCCCTATATCAGACAAATTAGATTTTTTTTTAAAGATTTTATTTATTTATTTGAGAGAGAGAATGAGATAGAGAGAGAGAGTACAAGAGGGGGGAGTCAGAGGTAGAAGCAGACTCCCTGCTGAGCAGGGAGCCCAATGCGGGACTGGATCCCGGGACTCCAGGATCATGACCTGAGCCGAAGGCAGTCGCTTAACCAACTGAGCCACCCAGGCTCCCTCAGACAAATTAGATTTTAAAACAAAGACTGTTATAAGAGATGAGGAAGGACACTATATCCTACTTAAAGGGTCTATCCAACAAGAAGATCTAACAATTGTAAATATCTATGCCCCTAACATGGGAGCAGCCAAGTATATAAGGCAATTAATAACAAAAGCAAAGAGACACACTGACAACAATACAATAATAGTGGGGGACTTTAACACCCCCCCTAACTGAAAGAGACAGATCATCCAAGGAAAAGATGAACAAGGAAATAAAGACTTTAAATGACACACTGGACCAAATGGACTTCATAGACATATTCAGAACATTCCAACCCAAGGCAACTGAATACACATTCTTCTCTAGTGCCATGGAATATTCTCCAGAATAGATCACATCCTAGGTCACAAATCAGGTCTCAACTGGTACCAAAAGATTGGGATCATTCCCTGCATATTTTCTGACCACAATGCTTTGAAACTAGAACTCAAACACAAGAGGAAAGTCGGAAAGAACTCAAATACATGGAGGCTAAAGAGCATCCTACTAAAGAATGAATGGGTCAACCAGGAAATTAAAGAAGAATTTAAAAAATTCATGGAAACCAATGAAAATGAAAACGCAACTGTTCAAAATCCTTGGAATACAGCAAAGGCAGTCCTGGGAGGAAAGTATATAGCAATACAAGCCTTTCTCAAGAAACAAGAAAGGTCTCAAATACACAACCTAACCCTACACCTAAAGGAGCTAGAAAACAAACAGCAAATAAAGCGTAAACCCAGCAGGAGAAGAGAAATAATAAAGATCAGAGCAGAAATCAATGAAGTAGAAACCAAAAGAACAGTAGAACAGATCAACGAAACCAGGAGCTGGTTCTTTGAAAGAATTAACAAGATTGATAAACCCCTGGCCAGATTTATCAAAAAGAAAAGAGAAAGGACCCAAATCAACAAAGTCATGAATGAAAGAGGAGAGATCACAACCAACACCAAAGAAATACAAACAATTATAAGAACATTTTATGAGCAACTCTATGCCAGCAAATTAGATAACCTGGAAGAAATGGGTGCATTCCTAGAGATGTATCAGCTACCAAAATTGAACCAGGAAGAAATAGAAAACCTGAACAGACCTATAACCACTAAGAAAATTGAAGCAGTCATCAAAAATCTCCCCAAAAACAAAAGCCGAGACCCAGATGGCTTCCCAGGGGAATTCTACCAAACATTTAAAGAAGAATTAATACCTATTCTCCTGAAACTGTTCCAAAAAATAGAAATGGAAGGAAAACTTCCGAACTCATTTTATGAGGCCAGCATTACCTTGATCCCAAAACCAGACAAAGACCCCATCAAAAAGGAGAATTACAGACTAATATCCTTGATGAACATGGATGCAAAACTTCTCACCCAAATACTAGCCAATAGGATTCAACAGTACATTAAAATGATTATTCACCATGACGAAGTGGGATTTATCCCTGGGCTGCAAGGTTAGTTCAACATCCGCAAATCAATCAACGTGATACAATACATTAACAAAAGAAAGAACAAGAATCATATGATCCTCTCAATAGATGCAGAAGAAGCATTTGAGAAAGTACAGCATCCTTTCTTGATCAAAACTCTTCAGAGTATAGGGATACAGGGTACCTACCTCAATATCATAAGAGCCATCTATGAAAAATCTACAGCGAATAACATTTTCAGTGGGGAAAAGCTGAGAGCTTTTCCCCTAAGGTCTGGAACGTGGCAGGGATATCCACTCTCACCACTGCCATTCAACAGTATTAGAAGTACTAGCCACAGCAATCAGACAACAAAAAGAAATCAAAGGCATCCATATCAGCAAAGAGGAAGTCAAACTCTCACTCTTTGCAGATGATATGATACTGTATGTGGAAAACCCAAAAGACTCCACCCCAAAACTGCTAGAACTCATACAGGAAATCAGTAAAATGGCGGGATATCAAATCAATGCACAGACATCAGTGGCATTCCTATACACCAACAACAAGACAGAAGAGAGACAAATCAAGGAGTCGATCCCATTCACAATTGCACCCAAAACTATAAGATACCTAGGAATAAATTTAACCAAAGAGACAAAGGATCTGTACTCAGAAAACTATAAAATACTCATGAGAGAAATTGAAGAAGACACAAAGAAATGGAAAAACGTTCCATGTTCATGGATTGGAAGAACAAACATTGTGAAGATGTCAATGCTACCTAGAGCAATCTACACATTCAATGCAATCCTTGTCAAAATACCATCCACTTTTTTCAAAGAAATGGAACAAATAATCCTAAAATTTGTATGGAACCAGAAGAGACCCCGAATAGCCAGAGGAATATTGAAAAAGAAAAGCAAAGCTTACGGCATCACTATTCCGGACCTCCAGCTCTATTACAAAGCTGTCATCATCAAGACAGTTTGGTACTGGCCCAAAAACAGACACATAGATCAATGGAACAGAATCGAGAGCCCAGAAATGGACCCTCAACTCTATGGTCAACTCATCTTTGAGAAAGCAGGAAAGAATATCCAATGGAAAAAAGACAGTCTCTTCAACAAATGGTGTTGGGAAAATTGGACAGCCACATGCAGAAGAATGAAACTAGACCATTTCCTTACACCACACACAAAAATAGACTCCAAATGGTTGAAAGACCTAAACGTGAGACAGGAGTCCATCAAAATCCTAAAGGAGAACACAGGCAGCAACCTCTTCGATCTCAGCCTCAGCAACTTCCTAGATACATCCCCAAAGGCAAGGGAAACAAGGGCAAAAATGAACTATTGGGATCTCATCAAGATAAAAAGCTTCTGCACAGCAAAAGAAACAGTCCACAAAACCAAAAGACAACCGACAGAATGGGAGAAAATATTTGCAAATGACCTATCAGATAAAGGGCTAGTATCCAAAATCTATAAAGAACTTATCAAACTCAACACCCAAAGAACAGATAATCCAATCAAGAATTGGGCAGAAGACATGAACAGACATTTTTCCAAAGAAGACATCCAAATGGCCAACAGACACAGGAAAAAGTGCTCCACATTGCTTGGCATCAGGGAAATCCAAATCAAAACCTCAATGAGATGCCACCTCACACCCATCAGAATGGCTAAAATTAACAAGTCAGGAAATGACAGATGTTGGCGGGGATGTGGAGAAAGGGGAACCCTCCTACACTGTTGGTGGGAATGCAAGCTGGTGCAACCACTCTGGAAAACAGTATGGAGGTTCCTCAAACATTTGAAAATAGTGCTACCATATGATCTAGCAATCGCACTACTGGGTATTTACCACAAAGATACAAATGTAGGGATCCGAAGGGGTACGTGCACCCCAATGTCTATAGCAGCGATGTCCACAATAGCCAATCTGTGGAAAGAGCCAAGATGTCCATCGACAGATGAATGGATAAAGAAGAGGTGGTATATATACACAATGGAATATTATGCAGCCATCAAAAGGAATGCGATCTTGCCATTTGCAACGGCGTGGATGGAACCGGAGGGTGTTACGCTGAGTGAAATAAGTCAATCAGAGGAAGACATGTTTCATATGACCTCCCTGTTATGAGGACTTCTTAATCTCAGGAAACAAACTGAGTGTTGCTGGAGTGGTGGGGGGTGTGAGGGATTGGGTGGCTGGGTGATAGACATTGGGGAGGTTATGTGCCATGTTGAGCACTGTGAATTGTACAAGACTGTTGAATCACAGATCTGTACTTCTGAAACAAATAATGCAATATATGTTAAGAAAAAAAAGAAGAAGATAGCAGGAAGGGAAGAATGAAGGGGACTAAGTCAGAGGGGGAGATGAACCATGAGAGATGATAGACTCTGAAAAACAAACTGAGGGTTCTAGAGGGGAGGGGGGTGGGGGATGGGTTAGCCTGGTGATCGGTATTAAAGAGGGCACATTCTGCATGGAGCCCTGGGTTTTATGCACAAACAATGAATCGTGGAACACTACATCAAAAACTAATGATGTAATGTATGGTGATTAACATAACAATAAAAAAATTATTTTAAAAAGGTAACAAAAATCAACAAATGAAGATTTGTTAGGAGATTTTAAAAAGTGTGTGTATGTCCTGGACTCAATTCACATTCAACTCCAATTCCCATATATTTTTTCTGTCTTTAATTCTTAGATCAGGAAAATTAACTCTCAGAAAGTTCATTTTAATGCCTTACAAAGTCCTAAATATCAAACAACTATTTATTCACATTTACTGGACTATTCTCATTAAGACATATGAAGCAACTCAGACTGTAGCAAATTATTTTCAAGTGTTAAAACCAGAAATACATATGTATGTATTTTTGTCAATCTTGAAAATTCAATGAACCACAATCTCTTATTCTCAAGTCTTTGGCTCAATTGATATATTTACATTAATATCAACTCTACAGTATACGAGCTCTTACACTTTTGACCATGATACAGTGCCTAGGACTTGCTTTAGGCTTGGTAAATTCCCAGAGGAATGAGCACAGTCCTTAGATCCATTCTTCCTTTGGATGGGGCAATGTTAGCAAGAGGTCCTTACTCCCAGGTGTGTAGCCTCACTGTCCACAACCTGTCCCACATCATCTCTAATCTCACTTTTAGCTTCAGTGGACATTTCCTGAACACCCTGGTAGCGTCGTGCCACAAGGACCTGTATCTTTGCTTTTCTGTCTGACAGATTTCTTTCCTTCTGGGAGAACAGGCCACCCTGAAAATGCTGGAATTTGGAACACCCAGGGCAACCTGACTGAAGTTGGTAAATAAATACTCCAGCTTCCCCAACTTCTATGGAACAATTGGCTAGTTCCTTTGAGAATACACCTGAAGCTTCCGAGAGAGGCTGGAAGCCTGGTCCCTAAAGCATCCCTCACACATTAACACACCTTTATTGACTCCCCCCCAATCCCTCTCTTTCACCATTCCCTCAACTTCCTGCCTCTCGGATAAAATCTTTGTCTCAGGGTCTGCTTTCGTGGGAACAAAAACAAAACAAAGCTCCCTACTTCTGATTTCCTATCATGTTGAACTGGTAGTGTTATGTCAATGAACCACCTTTTACTGTTAAACATAGAGAATAAGTCTCAACCTGGGACACTAAGTGATGTGTAACTGACCTTTTGGTAATTTCCTAGGACTAGAAAAGAAAGTAGTGTTCCCTGTTTCTGAAAATTCTCAGCTCTCGGGGATTTCTAATTTTGCTTATGGTTCAAGAAAAATTAGATGGCTCCTCTTTAATGAGCATCCAAACTTCTGAATTCTTATATTGCTTTTAGAAAGAAGCTTGGTAATATTTAAAAAGCAGTAACAATGCTCATCGGCTTTGACCCATTAATTCCACTTTGGGGAACTTACTTAAAGGGGACTCATATCATCAAAGACATATATGCCATACGCATGAAAATACGTGTTTCAGGACTGCTCACAATGACAACTGAAAACAGGTTGAAAATAAATGTCCAACAATGACAAATGGCAGGATAGATTATAATGCATTAACTAGTTGTAAAATTATGTAGCCAGAAGAGATGGCATTAAAAAGCATGGCTTTGATGTGAAGGTAAATGAAAAGAAGATATAAAAAGCTCTGTGTTACAATTACCTTGTAAGTATAATGTTTGCATACGGACAGCAGCTAGAGTAGAACTGGGTGAGGTTATCTATAATCTATCAAAATGGCTATTTTCTTTGTACCTAGCACCAAAACCAGTTATGAGAAGCAAAAGAAAAAAAATGGTGTTGAGGCTATAAATATAATGCTTTTAAAAATTCTTTAAATTTTTATTTATGTTTTTTTAATATAATGTTTTTAAATGCCTGCAGACTTGGCCACAAATCTGTCCCTAGTATTAAGTATAGATTCAAAACAAAGGATGAGTGTTTCCATCTGACTTTCTTAGGAGAGGAATGGGATATTCACCTCTTTTGAGTATGTTGTCTTTGGATAATAATGCCAAATAATTATAAACATTGTTAGACATTTGTCTTTCCTTCCTCCCCCACCTCAATAAAAATAGAAGGAATGAGTAATGGTATCACAACCATACCATCTACTTGGGAAACCTAGATTCAGAATGTTGGGATAAAAAGTCACCCTGAAAAGAAGAGGTGATCCAAGGAGGTACATGGTTTGCTAAAGTTAATTAGTTTCATTAGTGGTGGAGCCAGAATCAGCTCTGTCTTTTTTGACCATCAGTGTAGAGCTCTGTCAATTTCTTGATCTGTAGATGGAGTAATAGCTCATGCCCTACTTCAGGTCCTTGGTTGTTATAGGGATCAAATGAAAGGAAAATTATAAAAGGGCTCCATTCACCTCAAACCTGGTCCACAATAAAGCAATTCAGAGTTTAAAAGAAAAATCAAGTGGTAATGATAGTTGCCAGTTTTATAATCTGTAGTGGTCAAAGGCACAGACTCTTGGAAAGAGGGTCATTATCAGGTATATGAGATGTAGGATGTTGACTGCTCCCATGTTAGGCTCTGAAGAATGGGTGCTTTAGCCAGAAGTGTGGCAGATCAGCTAGAAGATACTGATGCTTGGTTCTCTTTCCTCAGGCATGATACTGCCCATTCTTTGTACCTGCACCCTCTGGGAATGACTCAGGCATAGAGGAGGAAGAGTGGCCAACTTGAGCTCTCTCCCCTTTTCTCTCCAGATAGGTCACCTCTCCTTGGCCCAGCCAGGAGCATTCCAACCCAGACTTTTGGAAAAATCCATGCTGAGCTCCCCTAAACCTCTACATACTCTTCACTAACATAAAGACTGCTGAGAGCTGCATGGAAATATTAAAACAAATCTTGCATATAGGAGATGCCCAACAAGTGATAATTAAGAAAGGATAGACTCTGTACAAGATAGCATAAGTTTCAAATTGTGAGTAGTACCTTAACCACTAAAAACAATATTATTCTCAAGTTCTACTTAGATTATGAAAAATATGTATATGATACAGTAGAATAAACAAGGGACTGGATATTTTAAGATCTGGGTTGTATTCCTGGTTCTGCCACTAACTTGGTCTGTGACTATGGACAGTTACTTGAATACTTTCAGTCCCTTTATAAAATAAAGGGATTTTCTTAGTTGTTAGTTTTTCTTAGTTTCTTTAGTTCTGAAGTTCTATGATTATATATAAATTGCATTAAAAAGAATTCAGAAATCTAATGTATATAACATCTATTTTCTTGATATGGAGCCAATTGGATAGCAAATTGGCCTCCATATTAAGGGAATGGTCCAGAAAAGTTTGAGACACATATTACTCAATACTAAATCATTCACAGTGAATATATCAACACAGGTTTTAATAAATAAACTTTCAATTCTGGTTCAGAAAAGCAAACGGTGCAATGAATAGTATGTTTCTGTCAACTTTTTGCTTAAGAGGGGCTCTTTCTTACTTCTTTTTCCCTTTGCCCTCCCCACCTTTGTACAGAATAGTATAGATTTCAAGAACCCACTTTCAACCAAATTGAGTTCATAGTTGAGGTCTGCTACTATCTGGCTGGATGACCTTAGAAAAATGTCTTTGCCTCATTAAAAATAATTATAATGATAGTACTTACCTTGAAGGGTACCTGCAAGGATTCAGTGGCATTATATAAAAGCTCTTAAAATACTGGAAGAAGTTAGTATGTGTTAACTCTTAATAGTATAGTTAACATAGAGCATATTAATATCAATTTACTCTTTATGGGTGAGAGGTCACATCTGGAGAAAAAAAAAGATAAACAATTTGATATGGCAGCCTGGTTAGCATCCATAGGAGATCCAGATAGCAATGCCTAGCAGGCAGTTGAACACTTCAATTTTAGTACTCAGAGAGATTCAGGCTGAAGGCTTATGTTTCTCAGGCTACCCACATAGGCAGAGATTTCATGTCTAGAAAAGGCTGACCTTAGCTATGAACAAAAATTGTCTTGTGTGGGGCATCTGGATGGCTCAGTCCTTAAGTGTCTGCCTTCAGCTCAGGTCATGATCTCAGGGTCCTGGGGTAGAGCCCCACACCGGGCTCCCTGCTCCGCTGGAAGCCTGCTTCTCCCTCTCCCATTCCCCCTGCTTGTGCTCCCTCCCTAGCTGTGTCCCTCTCTGTCAAATAAATAAATAAAATCTTTTTAAAAAAGTGTTGTATGAGGAGAGATGAGGGCAAAAGAACAGTACTTTATCTTGACGCCTACTCTTAAGGAACAGGCTGAGAGAAATGAACTGGTGAAAGATTATGAGAGATTGTCCACAGAACCAGAAGAACAGAGAATGATGGCATAAATGCCAAAGTTTCAAACAGGAGGTAGTCAAAACGGTCAACTTATGTAGACTTGAAACCAGATAAAGGCTGAGAAAAAGTCATTGCATCTGACAATTCAAAGATTATTGCTAACCTTTGAGAGAGCCATCCTGGAGGGATGATGAAAGAAGAAACTAGATTTCAGTTGGCTAAGGAATAAATGGAGGTGAAAAATATGAGGTGGGGAATGTTGATTACTATTTCAGTATGTAGTCCGGCAAATGGAGCTCACAGCCTGATGGAGCGGAGGAGGTGTACAGGAATCCTCACAGGTACCTACCAAGAGAGTCCTATGTTTTTAAGACATAACTTGATATTTTGCATTTCATCATGGAGAACATCTTTAAAACAATGTTATGCCATAGAGCTTTCACTGAAAAAATAGGTTTAAACTATTGTGATAATGTATAGGATTTCAGAGGATTAAAACTAGCTATTTGGTAAATATCAGAAAGGTTATACTCTTAGTTTGTTGCTACAGGATCAAGTCTATATGATACCCAAACAGGTTAAGTGGGAAAAGTTAGTTAATTAGCCCATGTTTTGCCTGCATGGTGCCAATAGCTGCTTCATGTGATTTTCTCACTAAATTGACACAATCGAACATTTGTGGTGACATCATTTAGAAAAGACCCCAGGTGTTTAAAGAGGGCATTGCTTATCTAAATTGTACTAAATGACTAGGTTTTATTCATTCACAAAGGCAAGGCAAGTTAAATATGTATGTATAAATACAAAGATATATATATATATGTATGTATTATAGATATGTGTGTGTATACAAACACACACACATATACAGTACACACACATCCAATCTTCCATCAGTATTTAGCACTTAGCTATCCAATTTTTTTAAAGCTAACAATTTTTTTATATATATATTGACATTCTCAGGGGGGAAACTTTGTATATTCTATGTTATTTCCTTGGTTTAAGTCAGATATAATATACTATATATAATATATATTAGTATATTATGATATATATTATAATTATAATATATATAATATAAATACTATTTATATTATACTAATATAAATAGTATTTATAAATACTATTTATAAATAGTAACTGAGGGGCGCCTGTGTGGCTCAGTTGGTTAGCCGACTGCCTTCAGCTCAGGTCATGGTCTCAGTGTCCTGGGATCGAGCCCCGCATTGGACTCCTTGATCGGCAGGGGGCCTGCTTCTCCCTCTCCCTCTGCCGCTTCCACTGCTAGTGCTCTCCTGCTCTCTCATTCTGTCGAATAAATAAAATCTTTTAAAAAAAATAAATAGTAACTGAGTCAAGTTACCATTTATAAAGTTCATTCTATTTGAGATGGTAGAAAGTGAAGGGAAGGGAGGAAGGAAAATACAAAGGACTAGGGTTGTGAATAGGATAAGAAGAATAAAGAGAAACAAGACACCTGCAGGGAAATTAAAACAAACAGACAAACAAACGAAAAACACATTGCTTCTGCAAATCACAAGGAAGCCAAGGGCAAACGAAGAGGTCCTTGCTGGTGAATTCAGTTCTTATCCTGGATATCTTTCCCAACTGTCAAGGCGAGACATTTTGAAGAAGGTTTCTGGGGTCATAGCAGAAATTTTCACATCAAGATTAGTTGAGATCTCCAGATCTCTGACTCATGACCTCCTAAACAGAATATAACATTTGTCACAGAAGAAGGAAGGTGAGTTAGTCTAGCAGAATACTTTAAGTAGCTCTCCAGAAGAAATTTTTATCCATGCTGCTTAAATAGGAGAAAAGGCTAAAATGAGCTCTAACAGACCTCTGAATTGTCCAGGAAATGCCACTGCAGTTGCTTTCAAATAAAAGAACCTTATGCCAAATAGGAAAGGTCAAATAGCATAATATGAATACTATCATAAATGACTAATTCAATTTTTGTCACCATTTTAGATATTACAGCAAGAAAGAACAATAATGGTTACTGAGCATTTGTTATTGCAAACATTTTCTATGAAAAACTACTCTTTCTTAGAATAGATTTTGAAGATACAAGTACCATTGGCGTCTGGCATGGTGTTGTCACAGGCAAATGCAATAGTGAAGAGAATCTATGATGGAGGTGGACTCCTAACTCACAAAAGTGTGAGAAGGTGCTAATGCATAAGTATGAATTGCTTGCAGTATTTTTTACCATTCCAGAAACTCTGACCCCAGATACATTTGTCTTAAAAGAGAGAAGTTGCCCCATTTTGTGTTGATGAGACAGAGAGAGAGAGAGAAATGAAACTCTAAGAGCAAACTTTTAAAGGACATCAAATTTGACCTAAGTACTCTCTCTTTCCTTCCGTATTCATATATCCCTTCTTCTTGTACCACAGTTACGTGCTTAATCTGGATTTGGTTTTTTAAGGATTCCATTCTCAACCAGGAGTCAATAAAGACATAGGTTAAGTAGCTGTTAAAATTAGTCCCTCAGGAGTATCTGAATTTTAAACAATCATCAGATACTTCTCATGTATATCTTATGTGTGTGGCACTGTGGGGTGACAGAAGACCTAGATACTGCTCACAGCCTATTATCTTAGTTGGGTTGATAAGAAGAGACGGTAGGGGCACCTGGGTGGCTCAGTCTTTAAGTGTCTGCCTTCGGCTCAAGTCATGATCCCAGGGTCCTGGGATTGAGCCCTGCATCAGGCTCTCTGCTCTGCGGGAAGCCTGCTTCTCCCTCTCCCACTCCCCCTGCTTGTGTTCCCTCTCTCACTCTCTCTCTCTGTCAAATAAATAAATAAAATCTTTTTTAAAAAAGAAAAAAATAAGAAGTGATGGTAAAGAGAATAATAAAGATAATAGCTGATTAATTGCTATTGATAGACTCACTGTCTTAAAGCATTATCTATTGCAAACAACAGTAATATGGGAAAGTATAGCCTTCTAGGGAGAATTATAGAATCTGGAGTCAGCTTACTTGGCCTCCTCTCTTGGTTCTGCTATGGACTAGCTGCATGACCATGGGGGAAATCCCTTAAACTACATATGCTTTGGTTTTCATATATTTAACATGGAGACAATTGCAGTACTTTCCTTGGTGAGTATTCTATTAGTATTACATAGTAAATCCATGTCTATATACTCATATTGTGTTTGCTGTGCTCCACATATTATTCTAAGCATCAGTGTGTTTATTATAAATAGTCATAATTGGATACCATTGTTTATTTTACTCTAGGGAACACACAACAATTGGCCACATTTAATAATGCTAAACACATTATTGGCTTTCAAATAGATAATTTATGTTGCAGCCTATTCAACAATAAGTATTCAGTAATTACTTTGTTCAAACACTGTTCAAGGTGCCGTTACAACATAATAATCATTACAACGTCCATGCCGTCACTGAGTTTATATTCTAGTCGGGGAGGCAGATTAAACAATTGTATAGTCTGGTAATGTCAAGGAATACTGACTTCTCTGATGGTAAAGGAATACTGAGTGTTGAAGGTGCCATTTTAAATAGCATTATCAAGAAAGGTTTCTTTGAGGACTTGGTCTATGAACAGAGACGTGGGTTTGATGAGAGAGAAAGCTGTGTGAATATCTGGGGGATAAACATTCCTCTCAGGAGTGGTGAGTGCAAAAACCCTTAGACTGGAAGTTACTTAATATGTTCAAGGAATAATGAAGAGCTCATTTTGTTTACCTTGGAATGAGCAAAGGTCAGAGGGGTGGGAAATGAGTATGAGAAAGCAAGGGCTGATCATGTAGAAGCTGGTTCTTACTCATAATATGTTGACAAGTCACTGAAGGGTTATAAGCCTTACTGCGACATGATCTCATTTACATTTTGGAAATATTGGAGAGGTTTATGGGTAGGTTATGTTCCAGAGTCGGGGTCAGAAAATAGTAGAAGAAAAATGAGTTAGAAGTCTCTTGCAGTTAAAGTAAAAACTGGGACATGAGGGAAAGAGTAGAGGAGGTAAGAATTGTGAGATCTGGAACATATAAAATAGAAAAGAGGATTTGCTGACCACACTCACCTATAGTTTCTGACCACATTTACTGTAGCCCTCCCACAATTTCGGTAAATAAAGCCCATAGCGAAGACATTGAGAGGATGGTGTTTCTATGGGGTCTAAATTGTGGAAAATATGAGTTATTCACAAATGACTGTGTTATTAGTGACAGATTATGTGTGATGCATCCTCCTCACTCACCCTACCTGTGGGGGCTGATGCATTTTGGGGAAACTAAACCAGGAGGTGAGATCAGAACTGAGTCTTTAATGAGTGGGTCAAGTTTTGACTCAGAGCAGGAGGAGAAAGGTATTCTATTAATGGCCAGATACTGAATATGGCAGTCTCTACAGACCAAAGACTGATGCTCTGGAGAGGAATGAAAGGCAGTGAGCTGCGGCTTGGGGGAAGGAAGTCCGTGTTCCTTCTTTCTAATTACATATATCTTGTTTTACCTACTCATCAAACTCTCCAGGACAAGAAGGAGGCAATATCTTGATAAGGCAAGAGTCCTAGTGCTCTATCCAGCAGTATTCGTCATTCCTTCCCTCTCTCCCTGAGAGTTGTTTGCTGGGGGGATGAACCTTGCCCAGCCTGTGTCTCCAGCACCTTTTGGGTTTAGCACATAAATGTGAATACAAAAAGATTCATCACACCTAATTAATATTATGAGGCCATCTCGTAGGACACAGTTGCCTCTTTATGCAGCGACACTAAATGACTTCTCTTCTTCATTGGAGTCCAGATGGCTAAAGAGGAAAAGCCAGAAACCATGTGAAAAACCTGGTGCCAGAGTCCTAGAGATGGTAAAAAAAAAAAAAAAAAAGTCCCTGCCACTGAGCTACATGGAAATGGAAGTCATGTAGCTCAGTGACAAGGGTGAACACATTCGTTCTCACTAGTAGAAGGGGTCATGGCTCAGTGGGTCTGAGTAGCTCAAGCAGCAGGAGTTGTCTGGGGTGAGGAAGCCAACACAAAGTCTTTGTCCTGAAGGGAAGTAACTGTTTCAGCTTACTGAATAGAAATAGAAATAGCAGGCTGGTGACATGACATTTCTACTCCCTGAACACTTTGCCTAGCCTACGCCCTTGCCTACAGTTTTCCCACTATTGATATGTCTCTCGCCACTCTCTTCATGTGCTGAAATCTTATTGGTCTTCAAAGCTACATCAGTTATGAATATAAACAAGGTTCTGTATCACTTCCATCAAAAAGTAAAACAAAGGCAACAAAAATGGGTAGGGAAAAATACATATAGACTTACATAATTAAAAAACACAGGTTAAGTCCGAAGGTGGGGGCTTAGCTTCCAGCATGGCTAAGCTCAGTTCTTAAATGACATCATCAACAGTGGGGATATGAGAATAGATTCTAGCCATAGAAACACTGTCGAGCCCTAGGAAGATACCAGTCTTAGAGAAGAGGGAGGCAGCTTTCTGTTGGGTCAAAGTGAGAATGGGCCTAATTGGCCTGGTTGTCACGAATTATGTGTCAACCCCTGAACTAAGTACTATGGCCAGGAGCATGCACTCTCTCAACTGGCCCAGACATTGTCAGCAGCTAACACATAACCAGATGGTGTCAGCCCCCCCGCCCAGACCACAAGGGCTGAAACTGAGGGAGAGCAAGTCCCCTAAATAAAAATAAGATCATAAGATTATATTATAACAGGAGGGATCAGCAGTTGCTGTATGGAGGGGGAAAAACAAAAGTCACCACCACGAAATCACCTACAAATGCCCAGTTAAGGAGGCCTTGTTCATATTTTCTTTCCTTCAGGAACTTTTTCCTGATATGTCAGCCAGAAGTGAAACTTTCCTCTCTAAATAAACTCCATTAAGCAGTTTTGTTTGTTTGCCTTGTCATATTTACGTGCGCATGTGCCTTCTCCTTCTTATAATCCTCGATGAAAGGCACTTTGTTCTATTTGCACCTAAGCTGAACATAGGCTATAGTGTGTGTTCCATACAGAAAGTGTGTTATTAAGAAGGGATGATTATTGTGTTAGATTTTTTTGGATTTGAAGAATTGGTTATATAATTTTCAGAAAAATGAAATTAAGTATGAACAATTACAGAACCATGGAAATCAGTCATGAACAGTTTTTGTGGATTTCTCCTACCATTAACAGAGACTATTTACTGTCTTAAGATTTTCATAGATCCTTAATCATTCATAATTATTTCATTTTCTAAAAATAATATTAACCAGTATTTGTCAAATGCCTTGTATGCATAGGAAAGGAATGATGCAATTTTACTTTATAATCTCAGTTTCCCGTACAAACCTAGTATTGTAATGTCCATTTTGCTGATTATGACTCTGAAGTGTAGAGAGTTTAAAACACTCAGCCCAACTGTAGAGACACAGGTAGAGCCTTGATTTGAAGTTAGTTCTGACAGAAAAAAACAAAACACGTGCTTGTACCATACCATAAATATCTTGTTTTTTTTTTTTTTCACACTCATGTGTCCTGGATTCCATCACCTGGAAGTAAGTTGATGCCTTTCAGTGGCACTAATCGGAAGATGAGGGCATGGTTTTATTATTTTCTTAAGTTTTAAGACCCTAATACCAGGTAATAACATTTTCCCCTCCCTCCCTTCCTTCTTCTGTTATTATATTTGAAGAATAAGTTGTGGGACAGTCAACATTTAGAAACATAGAATGGCATTGGGGTTCCCTGCTTGGCTTCTTGGGGTGAGCAGATTTAGGCTCACTCACTTCCTTCACCACTGAAAATGCTATGATTTTGAACAAGATAGTAAACATTTGTTTCCTTTTTAAAAAGTGGCTAAAATAATAGTATTCACTTTAAAGGGTTGCTATGAGAATTATATGGAATACTTTATTAATGCAATTAGCTTCGAGCCTGGTGCCTAGTAAATACACAATAAAATCTGTGCTCTCTTGGTTATCATTTATTTTATGAAGTAAATTCGATATCTCAGACTTTATTATCTTTGAATTGTTTTAACAACTTGAATACCTATTTCCATAACTAAAAAGTAGAATAATTTGAAATCATCAAGAGATATTGGTCAAATAAAAGTTAGTGATATTGGTCAAATAAAGGTTAGTGATAATCATTTATGTATACATAATAATTTATGTAAACATTAAATATGTAGAAGAACAATAACAGAATCCTGTGGCAGCAGGTTCTCAAGGGAATCAGGTTCTCACAGAAATAGCCCAATGTTGTTATCCCATGGACTCAAAAATTCATAGAATTAGTTTCTAATGAGGTCAAGCCCATCTCGTGAGCAAGAGAATAGGTCCAAAATCCAACTGCAAAGTGAAAATTAGCCAATGAAACTTATTGAAATATTTTGTTTTTTTGGTTAGTCATTTTTTTTCTCACATGAAAAATGTGAGAAAGATCAGAGTTATAATATCCATACAGGTCATTGTTATTTGTAACCATAACACTCCCTCAGCTCTGTGAATGATCTCTCTTTTCTTTTTTTCTTTTTTTTTTTCTTTTTAGTTTGGTCAGACCACTGGCTTAAGGGGTAAAGGACTGAATAGTGAACACTGAGTTCTGGGTCTGAACTGACCGTTAGGTAACACGAAAGAAAAGAAGTAGGAGCTGGATCATATTTAACATCTGCAGAGTTAATGATAGTTCCTTCTTTCTGCAACCTGCTCTAACATTTGCCTCTCTCCAATGTCCTGTGGTTGCTAAGCAACCCCTCATAGAAGTAGTGGAGTGAGCAAGATCTGTCAAATTCATTATTTTTGCCTTAAAGAGGCAGTGGCTATGATGAAAGCCAAAGTAGTATACTTTATCTCTGTTTATAGGAGTGTAGACTGGTAAAGAGGAACTCTGCTCTTTCAATTCCCCCACCCCCACCTTTCTCATGTCCTGCTTTTAGACATGAAAGTCCTCGAGATCCAGAAAGAATTGGAGGTAAAATTATGTCTGACATAGAGAAGGAAGTAAAGAAAAAAAAGACCAAGTTTCAAACTTATAATTTTTTTTTCTTAATTTTCATTTCCAGTCACTCTGGAAGAAAGTTAAAAAATTTCACACCCATCTTGAAACTCAGCAAAAGAAGAGCAGGAGGGAAATTAATGATAGCTCTGCATATACTTCAAGAAGAGAAGAAATCATAGCTTTTCTGATCCTTTCATTATATGTTTCTGGGAATATCTGGTGTATTTGATATATGTGAGCTATGAATCTAAGACAAAGTTATTTAGCGTCAGGCAGTGGCGACAGGGGTGGCCATTAGGGACACAGTCTCTATTTCTGCATATAACTTTCTCCTAAATATTACTTTGCAATTGAAATTTCTTATGTATGATTTCTTCCACTGGAAATATTTTCTTTGGAGACAAGATTGGTCTGCATTTTTTTCTTCCATGGCAATCTGATGGATCTCTTTAGAATAATGCCTTGGTTTCTTCCCATGGAATAAATAGCTA
This sequence comes from Callorhinus ursinus, assembly GCF_003265705.2. Classification (NCBI taxonomy): domain Eukaryota; kingdom Metazoa; phylum Chordata; class Mammalia; order Carnivora; family Otariidae; genus Callorhinus; species Callorhinus ursinus. The sequence continues at coordinate 14,969,102 of NW_027397082.1, read as the reverse complement.
TACAAAATAAAATAGTGGTTAATAGCATTCATTTTTGAAGTATATGGAAGACATATAGCATATGATCTCTCTCACATGTGGAATGTAAACAACAAGAATGACATCAAGAACAAGCTCATAAATACAGAGAACAGAATGGTGGTTGCCAGAAGCAGCAGGTGGGAGGTGGGAAAAATTAGTAAAGGGGGACAAAAAGGTAAATTAAAAAAAAGTAGTAAGCTATAATAGGTAAATAATTAGGTAAACATTCACATTAAGTTTATAGTCAAGAATGGAGCACTGGGTGTTATACGCAAACAATGAATCATGGAACACGACATCAAAAACTAATGATGTAATGTATGGTGATTAACATAACATAAAAAAAAATATTTTTGACTGAACTTAGAGCTGTTCCTAGCTTGGAGGAACACATATTTTGGGAAAGTTTGAATGAAAACGGATAAAAGGGGCCCCTGGTTGGCTCAGCTGGTTAAGCGGCTGCTTTCAGCTCGGGTCATGATCCCAGGGTCCTGGGATTGAACCCCACATTGGGCTGAGTGCCCAGTGGGGAGCCTGCTTCTCCCTCGCTGCTCTGCCTGCTTGTGTGCTCTCTCTCTATTTCTCTGTCAAATAAATAAATAAAACCTTAAAAAAAAGAAAACAGAAAAAAAAAACCACGCAAAAAACAAACAAAATAAACTAGTGGTTAATAGCATTCACTTTGAAAGTACACAAGCACGAAGTTAGAGATTAATTGCAATTTACTAGTTGTGCGGTCTTAGATGAATCGTTTAAGCCTTGTTAACTCTTGGTGTTCTAATCCATAAAATGAGGACACTAGAAATACTGTCTCCTGGGGTGGCTGTGGAGAGTAATGAGGTAGTAATCCATGTAAGTGCTTAGAAGGGTAAATGACAAAAGTTAAGTGTCAAATAAGTATGTTATCAGTATAATTTTTGATTTTTTATGATTTTTTTATCTTAGTCCTTCCCAGTGCTTCTGCATTATTTGGAGGTTTTATGTGAGTATGCATTACTTCTGTGACAATGCTAAGTATAATATTAAAATAATAAAATCAAAGGTAAACATCCCTATTCAAGCACCAGCACCCTCTCGACTCCTACCCCACCCCCCCAGAATAAAAAGCCTTGCATTTTGAGTAGCCTTCAAAGTTAATATTAACAAAGAAATGCCTTTTTAAAATTTCCATTGAATATACGAGTTTTTGCTGAGATTTTGTTCTGCTGGAAGTCCCTATAGGTTATTGATCAAGGATGGTGATCCAGTTTCTCCTTCTCCACCTGACTCCAGTCCCTCAGCAGAGGCAGAAGGAACATCAATGACTGGTGTCACATTTCAACAACAATGCTAAAGAAATAATTTGACTGACAAAGTATAATAAAGGAAGATTCCTGAAATGAGATGAATTCTAAGAATTCCAAGCCTTTAAGAATTTACTGAATTTCAATATAGCTGGATCAGGTTGGGAAATCCTGTGGGTCTTGTAATACCTCCACTGTCACAAATAAAAGTAGAGCATTTCATTTCCACTCTCATGTTTTCACACACACACTCCCTGAGTTTTATTTAAACTTTCATTTCTCTGCAGCCATGGTACTTGTAAGCAGGCTTTAAGAAAGGCGGGTATGCAGAAACTTACTGATACCTTTGGGAATGAAGCATTTTAGAACTAAAATTAATGTTAAACAATAAAGGTATTTGTATGTGTGTATTACATATTTTAAATGTGGTATAAATAATTCTTTGTAAAAAGATACCCAAATTAGGAAACTGGACTGAAATTCTTTTGGATAAGTACCCAGAGGTGGGATTGCTGGATCATATGGTAATTCTATTTTTAAATTTTTTGAGGACCCTCCATACGGTTTTCCATAGTGGCTGTACCAGTTTGCATTTCCCCAACGCATGAGGATTCTCTTTTCTCTACATCCTTCTCAACACTGGTGGCTTTTTTTTTTTTTTTAAATAATGTTCACCACCCTTCAATCTTAAAAAGAAGAGAATCCCACAAAATGCAACAACACAGATCAACCAGAGGGATGTTATGTGACACGAATTAAGTCAGTTGCAGAAGGACAAACACTGCAGGATTCCATTGACAGGAGGTATCTACAATAGTCAAACTTACAGAAGCAACACAGCAGCATGCTGGTGGCGAGGATCTGGGGGAAAAGAAAGATGGCGAGCTGCAAACCACCCGATCAGTTATAGACCTCATCAGTAACCCTAATCATACCTTTCTCTCCCTATTTCCTCATCTAATTAATAAGATCAGTATCGCAACACCACTGTGTGGCTTTCAAGAAAATTAAGCAACAACATAAGAATAAATAAGAACATCTCTAAATCTTTTGGAAGAAGAGCATCAGGAAGAGAATTTCAGAAGAAATTTCCATTGATCCAGCTGAGTTGGAGGATAAGGACTATTTCTCTGATTTCTTCATTTGGGTGGTAACATTTTCTAGTGATCAAGGGCATATAGTCAGTCACATCTGGATTTAGACATGGATTCTAACGTGCATTTACTTAGCCTTCCTGCATCTTGGTTTCCCTTATAAATGGAGAGTAACAACAGAGCTGTCGTGATGGTTATGTGCTTAGCACAGTGGCTGGAATATATGCGAGCTGTTATGGCCACCAACATCATCATCTTCATCAATATTATCCTTTCCTCATTTAAGTCCATCCATTCAAGCCCAGGTGAATGCTTATGAGCAAGTATTCTAAAAGCATTTCTAAGCCCAGGGTGCCTCTGTCTATAGGTAGCCCTACAACTCTAGTTTTAGAGGAGGCACCACGTTTCTACAAGGAGATAGATACCCACAGATTTAAATTTTTGTGGCTTAAGTTAGGTAGAAAAGCGACTAGAAGTTAGGCAAAAATGATCAGATACTGACCAGAATCAGGGGAATTTTGCCTTCACACATTATGGACACTGTTAACTCAGATTATACTTTTCCAAGTCAGAAATTAAAATGGCAAATAAGTTGTGAAAGATGATCCAGAAGAAGTGGGGTTTTGGCCTAGATTTGACTCTTTGGGGAGCAGTAATTTCCTCACTAACAGAATTAGGCATCAATTGAGGGCTTATTTAATGTCACCTGTAATATAAATATTTCATATTAAATAAATCATCAGATCTCTTGTGATCCTTATATTATATTCCTTGGGATTTTAGGTTCTTTCCCTTCCTTTCTCTCTCAACTTGAACTAGTTATGAGGAATCAGTAAATGTCATGCCAAAGTGTTGAGAGTTTTCATGGCTTTTCTATCAAGAGACTTTTCTGCTATTCCATGAAGTACAATGGTGCTTCTGGGATTATGCTTATAGAAATTATCTGAGATGGTGCCATTACATCTCTTTAAATTAAAAAGCAAACAGAATTTGCTGTAAGAATACATAACATAACTATGGGGCATTTCATCAGGGTCTTCTTTCATCTATAATGTGTAGGTTATATTCAGGCACTGATTTCATGTTTATTTGTAAGGAAAGTGATCCTAGCCATTAAAATTTCTGCCTTAAAGTGATTTTCAGCCACTAACCAATCTATCTTCTTTTTCTGGTAAGTTTTATCTTCCTGGACCAATTCCCAATTCATTAGCAGTGACCAATTCTCCAAGATTTAAAGAATTTCAGGAACTCTCCATATATATATATATATATATATATATATATATATATACACACACACACACACATACATACACATATATAATATATAATATATAAACTACAATATATAAACTATATATATATTTATACTTATATTTAGCTTAAGCCAATGCAACAATACACCTCTGATATAATTAGTCCCCAAGTACAATTCATTTCATTCAGCTAGCATTTACTTTGCCCCTACCGCATGCCTAAATGAATGCCTTTCCTAGACGGAAATTCTAAACTAGATCACTTACATAAATCTTCATTTCCCACGATCAGGATACCCATGTTTTTGAGTTAAAAATACCATATGTTACCATGAGTTGTGCTTGGAGGAATGGTGGTTGGATGTCTGGAAAGTAAAGCTTTCTTTCTGTCCTATAGGGTTGGATGTGGCCAGTTGCTAACTTGTGGCCATTATCACATGGGCCACAAACTTCCATTTTTTTTCTTTCTTTTTTTTTTTTTTCAGGAGTCACTTCTGTCCGAAGCAGAGAATCTCAACACCCTCCCCCATCTCTCTCATCTCTCTCTCTCTTCTCTGTCTCTTCTTCTTGCTCCATGTGTAGAAATCGTCCGTTACTCCCTCCAATATTATGTGCTGAACACATCAGGCTGTGCAGCTTGTATGTGTTTCTACAATAATTATGCAGCTTTAACCTTTACACAGGAATAAGTTGCCATGTGGGTGGCAGGAGGAACAGTGAAAGAGCACTGCTGTGGCAAAACAAGGACGTGGGAAATGGAACTGCACAGTGATTTAAAAACTTTATGGTCTCTCATGCTTTCCGTTGTGGTTACATTAGAGCAGAGTCTCAAAAAGGATTGCCAGCATGCTTGTTTATTCACAATTACATTTCTTCCATCCTTTACAGAAATCACAGATTTCTTAATCTCATCAGGGAGGAATCGTAGTGGAAGGATCCTCTCTTTCAGAGTAAGTTGTTTGCATCAAATCTTACGTTCCTCCTTTTGACTGGTGGGCATTTTTATTCTGCCCAAATTAAGATCAGCAAAGAAGAGACTCACACTGTTCATATCATCTCTCTAAGGAGAGGCACTTGATCCACTTTGGGTCATGGTCTCTTATGGAATGCCTGGAATCTACATGAAATATAAATAAGTATAATTTTAACAGTGTCAGTAACAAAAATTACCCAATTTTTGGTCATTCTAAGATGTTTTACTGTGTGTATCAGGGTGGTGTTCCCATGGGTCTGCAATGGGGAGCGCTGGGTGGATTAAGAGGACGCTAATTATAAAGAAACTAATACTTTGTGCTCCTTCGTATGTGTTTTCCATTTAATATCACTTATATTCTGAACTGTTGCTTCTGAGAGAGGGCTGAAAGCTTGCTCTGAAATACGACATTTGGGCTCCTTTCTTCGCGTGACTATGCTATTATAAGCATGTACACAGATTCCACAGACCTGATAATATGCAAGGGATCTGAGTAGAATTTAGTGAGTCGATATATCGCTTTTATTTCAGAACCTTTATTGAAGGTCATGATGCTCCCCAGAAGGTAGCAGGGAAGGTCAAAAGGGAGGAAAGCGATCAAGAGCACAGGCTGTGGAAGATAACGCAATGGCAAGTGAATAAGAACAAGCAAAGCCACCAGTCAAGTTAACTAAATGGTCCTTTAACTGAGCTGTGCTTTATCAGAGGTATTCATGAATTTATTGACTGAACTTAGATGCTATGAATAATTACTTACAAATTTCAAACACAATGATTACTAATGACTACTCATGGCCGTGACCTAGACAGAAGCTCCCACAAGTCCAGCTCATATATGGCTCCATCCAGTGAGCAGCAGCAGAAGAACACCATCCATTCCTCACCATAAACATACATTAGGAGTCAGTCTTTCACTTTAATGTTCACTGGCTAAAATCTAAGATAATTTGGGCTTACTAATTTCGATATAAATTTTATAAAGTGGGCTAATATTTGGTTATGCTAAAATCTTAAGGATCTATTATGCATTTTACCTCAAATAAGGGTATACGGAATAATCACTGTTACTCTTTAAGAGTAGCTGCTAAATTAAGAAGAGGTATAAAGAATAGAAGCCATAACCTTTTTTTTTTTTTTTTTTGGCGCTTTTTGTTCTTTTTTTTTTTTTTTTAAAGATTTTATTCATTTATTTGAGAGAAAGAATGAGAGAGAGAGAGCACATCAGAGGGTGGAGGGTCAGAGGGAGAAGCAGACTCCTTGCCGAGCAGGGAGCCCAATGCGGGACTTGATCCTGGGACTCCAGGATCATGACCTGAGCCAAAGGCAGTCGCTTAACCAACTGAGCCACCCAGGCGCCCACCTCTGTATGTTCTAATTACCATTTTAGGTGCTTTATAAAGATGTTCCCTCTTTGTGGTTGGGATAGCAGTCATTTCTGGTTAATGTTTAGACTGCCCCCTCTCCCTGGTAGCAGCCAGAGTTTCTGTTCTGGTGGGGATCTCTCTCTGAAATGAAGCTGCCTCTCAGAGCTCGTAGAGTCCTGGGGCTAGTTGGAGTGCTAGTTTTATATACAATTACAACAGATCAGTCTCGTGTTCTTGCAATCAGAACTAAGGCTTTGCGGCACACTTATTAAATCCTTTCATCACCAGAGCCATTGTTTAAGAAACAAAGGCAAGCAAGTTTGTAGTTAATGCCTCTGGAGGCATGGGAAGGATGAGAAAAATAAGTTGTCCTCAGTCTAGCATTGTCAGACTTTGGGAAAGAGATGCACAGCTGTTTTTTGTCAGACTAGAAATTTGAATTTTAAAACATCTTTCAGATCAAGAAAGAAGCAACTGCTATCCTAATCAATGAATACCACTGGGATTTCAGCTGATGAAATAAGGAATACTGAATCTACGGTACAACTTTAATGTGGTCTAGGGATCTGCTGTTAACGCTGTTCTATGAAGAAATGGTGATGTGTAAAACAACATTAATTGATGAAACTATGGGAAAAGAAAGGGGAAAGACACTCGGGAGACATGATTTAAAGTCCTGATGCTGTGTCTTTGATAACTTGTCAGTTACCTGTAAAATAAGAGGGTTGTAAGAAGCAAGTTCTCAGGTCCCTTTAAGCTCTGATATTCTATAAATTGCTTAGTGCGGGTTGGTTTTCATGAATCACAACGGGTGCTGGGCGACCACAGGCGTGTTGATGGCACCAGGCACCTGCCAGTGGCTCAGGAAGGGAGGAATAGGACCAGGTGGCAAACTAGTCAGTGCATTTGCCAAGGACACTAAATGCAGTGAGCCTCAGCCACATTAATTACAAGTCTGCCCCCTTGGTGTTTCTGCTCTCTCAGCCTGATGGCAGTTTCCCCATTTTTCCCATTCTAGGATTCTGTGAAAGAGAATTTGTTTTGTTTTGTAAAAGAGCTTACTTGGCAAGCAAGCCCCCACCCCCCTGCCTTCTCACAGGAGCCGTAATAATAAGCACCACCAAAAGAGGCTACTTTTTGCCAGACTTGGATTCCATCAGCCAGCGCTTTCCAAAGATTGCATGTTATTGCAAAATTAGACTTTTTATTACTGGAAAAAATACTGTGCAGTCTTTGTAGCCAGCGTGTAATGGATTCCTTTGCTAATTCCACGGAATAACAAGGATTCCTTGTGAAAATAAAAGGCAGACAAGGTAGAGTAAACCGGCTATTACATATAATGTGTTGCTGTTAGCCTGCCAAAGTGGTTCATAAACCCGGCAGGGAAAGACTGGGGCATTTTTCAGGGCTTTTGCCCCAATTGCCTTGCTGAACACCTCCCTCTTGGTGAGTTGTTTCACGGAGGTGAATAGATTCTGCAGCTGTTTCTTTCTCTGGCCTGGTAGGAAGGCTTTATTACCTTCTTTCCCTTGTTCCCTTTCCTGGGAGAATTCAGTTTCCAACCTAATACCTTATTTGCTTAGGAGCCAAATCTCCATGGAGGCCAGAAATACAAACACCATATCAAAGAAGGGTTATAGATTGTATTAGTTGTATTGTTTACAGAGTCTGTTGGTTCAGAGCATGGGTTTTAGTGTTAGAGAGACCTGAGTCCAAATGCCCCATCCACCACAATGTGAGCTGAGGGATGTTGGGACAAATTATATAACATGCCTCAGTCTTGGCGTTCCCAACTTTAGAATGGACACAGTGCAGAAATAGTCCAGCTTCAGTGTGTGTGGCAATCAGCTGGAGAGCCCGGGTCAGGGCACCAATTGCTGGGTTTCTGATACCCAAATACTAGGGTGGGGACCAGGAATTTGCCTTTCTCAATGGCAGCCATGTGCTGCTAATTGTGCTGGTCTGGGATTACACCGGGATCTCTAGCACAGTGATACCATGAGGATTAATAAGGGAATGTATTAAAAAATGTTCATCTTACCCAGAGATGCCATTTAGCCAATAGTCAATACATCATATGTCTGTATAAATCCACACCACCTGTTTTCTTGTTTTCAGTAAGAAAGTGTAATCACCTTTCTACCTTCCCAAATTCTTCATTTATTTCAACCTTTCTTTCTGAAACTCTTCCTGAAACCCTGTTGTTTATTTTTATTTTAAGAATCATGAATCTGAGTAGTCCCCCCACCTTTACACATTTCTACACGGGTTGACATTTATTTGAATGGGGCTGAGATTTCACTTCTTAGCTACTTATCCCAGAAAGCTACCTGTCCCTGTTCCTACTCTACATTTGTAAAGCTTCTGGCATTTTTTTCTTTGTTTATTGATTGTATTGTTTTATTTTGTTTTGTTTTGTTTTCAGAATGATGCTAATACCCATATAGCAATTACCATTTATTAAACTGCAGTCTATGGTCCTAAAGTATAAATTAAATTTCATTTGCCAGTTATAATTTTAACTTGTTGACATCCATGGGGAAAGAAGCAGTAAGACTTTCTCTTATTCCTGGAAGAGGGGAAGGAAAGGGTGACCTGATTCATTCATGGCTCAGTTCTTCTGACCCACGTGGCATATGTTTGGAGGTTTTTAAGAGATCCTGGCCCCGGAAGGCAATTCCTTTCCAGACAATACACTGTGAGCTGTCCGGGGGAGTGACAGAAAGACGAATGAACTGCCAGTGTGGGGATCTGGATTCTCACCCTGGTTCAATCACTAACTACATGAGTAATTCTGGCTAAGTTGCTTACCATTTCTAGACTTGGTATATTATTCTACAACTGCCATATGTAAAACATTAGGGAAATAATTTTCTAAGATCCCTATGATTCTGCGAGTCTTTGAGAACTTTCCTAGAAACCTTGCGCATAAAAGGTTATTAAGGGCTTGGGTAAATTCTATCATTTTTCTAAATTTTTCAGATGGTGTAGCTAAACACAGACACACCAAAAAAGGTAATTTGAGGGAGAAAAATGAAAGTGTCTTGACCAGCATTTCCCAAACTGTTTTTAGGAGTGAGGTTTTAAGAAATGATGATAGATATGCTATCCCTGCCTTATCCCAATTCCAGGGGCTAGTAAACACCTGATATTACAGGGTTTTTTGTTTGTTTGTTTGTTTGTTTGTTTGTAAATCCACAGGGCATGTTAACACACAAAAACCTCTGAGAAGTCCTGCAGTGAATAAATGCAATTTGTTCAAGTCTGTCTTCCTTGGCTTATGTGAGGGGATAAGATACATTTGCAACACACACACACTCCCCCATCCCTTGCAACATCAACTAACATTCTTCTAACTACTATTCCAGAAAAAAACATTTGGGCCAAGCTGATCTAGAACTGAGACCAGAACAATGTGGTTCAAGCTATCTAAATTTCAGAGCAGAGAGAGATTACTGTAATAGCTGGAGAAAGCAATAGTGTCATGAAGGCCCTGACCTTGAAGAATGGGTAGAATTCACAAAGCAGTTTTCTATGTATATTTCTGGGAGCAAATCATGTCATTTCTCTGTGCATTAATGTCCCTCTGTTAAGTAGGGAGAATAGCTGGGACCCTAGCAACTCCTACACTCTCCACACTCTGGTGTTTATGTGGGGGTGAAGGGCAAGATTGACAACTCTGTGCTTGGTCCCATAAAGCCAACACTGGAAATGAACAAACAAAAAAAGTTGAGAGGAAAGTATCCATGTCAGGATTGCTTTGTGCATCATATGAGGTGAGGTATATGCTTCTATCATTCTATATAAGTATGAGAAAGCATCATTGTATTGATTATATTAGTAGTAGTTTATTTGTATTGATCGGCATCTTTAGGTTTCTGCGTTAACATGCACATTTCCCCAGAATAGTAAGGTTTAAACTTGCATGAGTGCATTGCGTGTCTTTAGGATGAGCCAGATGGAAGCGAAAGAAATGAGAAAAACAGAAAGATCGGGCTGCCAGATTTGGCATGCAGACCCTCCTCTGCTCCATGGCTTTGCCAAGGGACAGTCTAGAGAGGGTTCAAAGGTGAGGAAGAGACAAAAGACAACTCTCTCAAGAACAGTCTTATGATGTATTTAAGACTCCTCTTGGCTGCAAGTAACAGAAAAGAATCAAGTTGACATACCAAAAAAAAAAAAAAAAAAAAAGTGATGGAGGGAGAGGGGAGTGTGTTAGAAGGATCTAGGGAATAGTTCAGATAACCCAGGGATAAATCAGTAAATATTAGGTCATGGGGAACTGAACCAACAAATAGGAGAAAAAGCTATTATTTCACTTTCTTTAGAGATACAAGGCCTCTAGTCTCTGATTTGTTTCAGTGGAATAGGATCATATCCTCTCTCTCAACTGGTTTTCTCTGCTTAGCATGAATATGCCAAATGTGACCACTCTCATTCTGATTTCATAATTTAACGTCCCAATTTTAGAAGGTGTCAAAACTGACTAGTGCCTCTGAATCCTGCATCTAAATTCCCAGGATAAATTGTGTTGGCCCCACACTGAGTCAGTGCCTGACACCTCAAACATGGCAGAGGCCCCCTTATGTGAGGAATTATGTTTCGGAATTAAGGGGGGCTAGGCCAGATAGGAATCCCAAAAGAGGTGTACCATGTTTTGTGACTAACATAGTCATTGAGGCTGCCTCTTGTGGTGGTAAGAGTCTGAGGGAGTGAAAAGTCAAGAGATTAACAGGCAAACAACAAAAGCAATAAAGATTTACAGGGTGAGGGCGCCTGGGTGGCTCAGTCGTTAAGCGTCTGCCTTCGGCTCAGGTCACAATCCCAGGGTCCTGGGATCGAGTCCCACATCGGGCTCCCTGCTCAGCGGGAAGCCTGCTTCTCCCTCTCCGACTCCCCCTGCTTGTGTTCCTGCTCTCGCTGTGTCTCTCTGTCAAATAAATAAATAAAATCTTAAAAAAAAAAAAAAAAAGATTTACAGGGTGAGCCTGTGCATGCCCCACAGACATGCTCCCAGAGACCCACACTACCAATCTGTTGAAAAATATCTTCATTTGTAAGGGATTTTCCCTTTCATTTCCCTCTGCTCCCCTTGACATGCCAGTGAGAAAGAGAAGAAAGAATTTGAGAGCCACACACTTTCTTTAAGCTACATCCTGAAAATGACACTCATTTCCATTAAGCACTAACCATGCTTTTGTGCCTCCATTTAATCATAGGTAAAACGAGGATAATGTTGTCTGTCCTGTGAAGCTTTTGGAGAGGACTGAATAGGATATTATCTGTAAAGTACTTAAGATAGTGCTTGCCACGTGGTAAAGAATCGACATATTTTAGTGTTTTTTTTTTTATTACTGCAATTATTGCACAAGCATATAGCATAAGCATGAATACGCATAATCAGGTAGCATAAAGTTTTAGGAGAGGAAATAAAACACCTTAATTTAGGCAGGACTTTAGAGATGGGGCAGGGCCTGTGATTGGTGTGCAGTTCTTCGCCAGATACAGTGCATGAGGATGGAGCAATTCAGTCTGGGAAGAGGGAGCAGCAGGAACAAATGCAGAGAGGTGCAAGGGCCTCTGCTTTATTATGTATTGTATATACATATATAAATGCATATAAAAGCTTGGTTGAAACAGAAGAAATTCTTAAGAAGATATTTAAAAATGCAAGTAGAATCAGACTTTCAATCTCTATCAAACTACTTTAAAGAATAAGTAAATTGATAATCTATAGAAGATCATGCATCCAGGGAAATGCTTTTGTGCAAACAGAAAAAAATAAGTACATGAAGGAAAAATAGAGCAGCATAGAAATACCTGTTTATTTACCCTTTTCAAGGAAATTCCAATGCACTCCAACTCTCCAAGATGATTTCAATACACTCCAAGGGGTAGTCTTTTCCAATCTGAAGGAAGCCTCACAGTTTTGGAGTAAATATATAAAGATCTTCTTCCTAAATCATGTTATTTGTTTTTAAATGTATCAATAGAGTATTTTAATTTACATGACCTAGGTCAACGAGGTGTTTGGTGAATTGCTGAACCCCCAAATGTGGTTTGCCAGCAAAAAAACACATGCATGTCTTCATGACCTACAGAGGTATGAATACAACAAGTAAAGATAACCCAGGGTCCTTTGAACATGCATGATGAGTTCTGAACAAGATCAGTGACAGCTGGAGGGGAAAATCACCTCAAGGCTCACAAATATATGATGATGATGATCATGGTCATCACTGCCACTGTTGTCCCCATCGTCATCATCATCATCATTGTCAAGATCAGCATCTATTCAGCACTTATTATACGCCAGGATCTGTGTTAGATGTTTGATATGCACCATCTCCAAGTGTCTCAATATATAATGAGTTATATATTATTATTACTCCCATTTTCTTTGATTTTTGTAAAGATTTATTTGAGAAAGAGGGCATGCAGGGGGGAGGGGCAGAGGGAGAGGGGAGAGAGAATCCCAAGCAGACTCCACACTGAGTGTGGAGTCCCACACGGGGCTCGATCCCATGACCCTGAGATCACGACCTGAGCCGAAACCAAGAGTTGGACACTTAACCAACTGTGCCACCCAGGTGCCTCTATTACTCCCATTTTCTAGGTGAGGAAGTAGATGTGCAGAAATATTAATGAAATGTCCTATGTTGCACATTTATTAATGGTGGAGTTAACATTCAAATTCTAGCAGTCTAATTCCAGAATCCCAATACTATTTGCACATCCAACTTCCCATACTAAATATTTAGAATGACCTGTTAGTGAATAGGTGGATCTCTCACTGTTTGACTATTGTTTGCTAATGTCTTTCTCAGAACATATAGGTTGTAGCTCATGATTTAAAACTGAACCCATCACACTTCAAAAAAAACCCCATCAAAACGTTGATATAAACCTAAAAAAAGATGTGTACTAAAAGTTACAAATAGTACTGTGAAAAATTAAACAAGAACCAAATAAATGGAGAGATATAACATGTTATGAATTGAAAACTTAATATTATAAAAATGTCATTTCATACTAGATTGCTCTATAGATTTGAAAGAATTCCAATAAAAGTATCACTTTTTTTTTGAGATTGACAAGATGATTCTAATATTTGCATGGAAATAACAAGCTCAGGAATAGCCAAGATAAACTTGAAGAACAATAAATATGGAATATTATTTCACCAAACACCAAGGCTTATAACAAAGCTATAGTGATTAAGACAGTATGTTATTGGCCCTAGGATAAAGAAATAAATCAGCGGGCACCTGGGTGGCTCAGTTGGTTCAGCAACTGCCTTCGGCTCAGGTCATGATCCTGGAGTCCCGGGATTGAGTCCCGCATCGGGCTCCCTGCTCAGCGGGGAGTCTGTTTCTCCCTCTGACCCTCCCCCCTCTCATGTGCTCTCTCTCTCTCTCTCTCTCTCATTCTCGCTTTCTCAAATAAATAAATAAATAAAATCTTAAAAAAAATTAAAAAAAAAAAATAAATCAGCATCACGAGATAGAGCTTCTCAAACAGACCTACTTAGTTTATAAAAAAAATGATACTGCTGTGCTGTGATGTAAATGACAGTCTTTTCAATAAATAGTGCTGGATTAATTAGACATATATATAGGGAAAAAACAATCTTGATTCCTTATCTCCCACTCTTTATAAAAACAATTCTAGAGAGACTGTAGATATAAAAGATGAAAATAAGTTTTACAAAAGCAAATATTTTCATGACATTGATGATAAGCCCAGAGTTCATAAACAAGACACAGACTGTGCTAACCATGAGGTAATAAAAAGAAGAATTTTACCTTAAGAATTTTTGTTAATCAGGGGCACCTGGGTGGCTCAGTCAGTTAAGCGGCTGCCTTCAGCTCAGGTCATGATCCCAGGGTGCTGGGATCGAGCCCCGCATCGGGCTCCCTGCTCGGGGAGAGACTGCTTCTCCCTCTCCCTCTCCATCTCCTTCTCCCTCTGTCTGCCACTCTGCCTACTTATGCTCTCTCTCTACCTCTGTTAAATAAATAAATTTAAAAAAATCTTAAAAAAAAAGAATTTTTGTTAATCAAAATAAAACATACTGTGGGAAGTCATAAATTGGTATTGGTACAGTGAAAGATAGACACATGAGTAAAATAGCACAAATTGGTGAGATGGGGGAAAAAAGATCAATTAAAAATGAACAACTCAAACAGATGCTTCACAGGAAAGGGTATTCAAATGGCAAAATGCATGGAAAAGTTTCTCAGCTTCCCTCATCATCAGGGAAATGTGTATTAAAACCACCATGCACTGCAACTGCAGAGCTGCCCTGATGGGTAAAATGTAAGCAGGTGGTGCCAAGCATTAGTGAAGACATGAAGCAGCCGGGAGTCACATACTCTCCTGAAGGGGAATATATCTGTAAGGTTGTTTTTTGAAAATTTGTCATGAACTAGAAAAGTTGATCATATCCATAAATTTTTTTAATTTTTATTAACATATAATGTATTATTTGTTTCAGGGGTACAGGTCTGTGATTCATCAGTCTTACACAATTCACAGTGCTTACCATAGCACATACCCTCCCCAATGTCCATCACCCAGCCACCCCATCCCTCCCACCCCCCTCCACTTCAGCAACCCTCAGTTTGTTTCCTGAGATTAAGAGTACCTTATGGTTTGTCTCCCTCTCTGATTTTGTCTTGTTTCATTTTTCCCCTCCCTTCCCCTATGACCCTCTGCCTTGTTTCTCAAATTCCACACATCCATAAACTTTCACACAGAAATTCATTCTTATGTGCCTAACAAATCAAGATGTATATTTTTGCCAAAAAAAAAAAAA
>NW_027397082.1:14899099-14953893 GCF_003265705.2 Callorhinus ursinus | reverse complement strand
CTCTCTCTCATTCTCGCTTTCTCAAATAAATAAATAAATAAAATCTTAAAAAAAATAAAAAAAAAGAAAGAAATCAGCATCACGAGATAGAGCTTCTCAAACAGACCTACTTAGTTTATAAAAAAAATGATACTGCTGTGCTGTGATGTAAATGACAGTCTTTTCAATAAATAGTGCTGGATTAATTAGACATATATATAGGGAAAAAACAATCTTGATTCCTTATCTCCCACTCTTTATAAAAACAATTCTAGAGAGACTGTAGATATAAAAGATGAAAATAAAAGTTTTACAAAAGCAAATATTTTCATGACATTGATGATAAGCCCAGAGTTCATAAACAAGACACAGACTGTGCTAACCATGAGGTAATAAAAAGAAGAATTTTACCTTAAGAATTTTTGTTAATCAGGGGCACCTGGGTGGCTCAGTCAGTTAAGCGGCTGCCTTCAGCTCAGGTCATGATCCCAGGGTGCTGGGATCGAGCCCCGCATCGGGCTCCCTGCTGGGGGAGAGCCTGCTTCTCCCTCTCCCTCTCCATCTCCCTCTCCCTCTGTCTGCCACTCTGCCTACTTATGCTCTCTCTCTACCTCTGTTAAATAAATAAATTTAAAAAATCTTAAAAAAAAAGAATTTTTGTTAATCAAAATAAAACATACTGTGGGAAGTCATAAATTGGTATTGGTACAGTGAAAGATAGACACATGAGTAAAATAGCACAAATTGGTGAGATGGGGGAAAAAAGATCAATTAAAAATGAACAACTCAAACAGATGCTTCACAGGAAAGGGTATTCAAATGGCAAAATGCATGGAAAAGTTTCTCAGCTTCCCTCATCATCAGGGAAATGTGTATTAAAACCACCATGCACTGCAACTGCAGAGCTGCCCTGATGGGTAAAATGTAAGCAGGTGGTGCCAAGCATTAGTGAAGACATTAAGCAGCCAGGAGTCACATACTCTCCTGAAGGGGAATATATCTGTAAGGTTGTTTTTTGAAAATTTGTCATGAACTAGAAAAGTTGATCATATCCATAAATTTTTTTAATTTTTATTAACATATAATGTATTATTTGTTTCAGGGGTACAGGTCTGTGATTCATCAGTCTTACACAATTCACAGTGCTTACCATAGCACATACCCTCCCCAATGTCCATCACCCAGCCACCCCATCCCTCCCACCCCCCTCCACTTCAGCAACCCTCAGTTTGTTTCCTGAGATTAAGAGTACCTTATGGTTTGTCTCCCTCTCTGATTTTGTCTTGTTTCATTTTTCCCCTCCCTTCCCCTATGACCCTCTGCCTTGTTTCTCAAATTCCACACATCCATAAACTTTCACACAGAAATTCATTCTTATGTGCCTAACAAATCAAGATGTATATTTTTGCCAAAAAAAAAAAAAAAACATGCAAGACTGTTCACACCAACACTATCCTTAATGGCTCCCAAACTCTGACAACCCAAATGTCCAAAAGTAGAATGGATAAATTGTGGTATATTCAGGTAATAGACACTAGACTGAGTTGAGAATAAATAAACTATGAAAACAGAAAATATACATGAATCTCACAATGTTGAGCAAAGTAAGTCAGACACAGAGGAGGGCCTACTACCTGATTCCTTTATATAAAATTTTAAAAATAGGCTAAATTAATCTATGGTGTTTGAAGTTCAGGATTCTAGTTGTCCAGGGGGAGTGGTAACAAATAATTGGATGGGGAAATAAGGAGAACTTCTGGAGTGGTGATTTTTGTTTCTTGATCAGTATGTATGTTGGAGGAATGTTTTTCCTTTTGGAATTATTTTTTAAAGATTTTATTTATTTATTTGACAGAGAGATAGCGAGAGCAGGAACACAAGCAGGGGGAGTGGGAGACGGAGAAGCAGGCCTCTCGCCGAGCAGGAAGCCCGATGTGGGGCTCAATCCCAGCATGCCAGGATCATGACCTGAGCTGAAGGCAGATGCTTAACCAACTGAGCCACCCAGGCATCCCTCCTTTTGAAAATTTATTTGGTTGTAAACTTGATTTGTGTACTTTTTTGTAACCATATGGATTTTATTTCAAGGGAAGACATACTTAAAAAAAAAAAAAAGACCAAAGAAAAATGCTGAAATTATTTTCACTTCAGTAATTCTTGCTAAAATGTTCCATAAAAATAACCCTCTGCTATGGTTAGAGCCCATGTCTGTTTCATATAGCACTGCTTGTGTTTACATACTGTATGATTTGTCAGCTCTGGGCACATGGATTGATTTTGAGAGGATAGATGCTTTATTTGCTAATGCTTTCTCTGTTGTGCTGCTAAACAGACTGCATACAGAGTGGCCTGAGATTTACAGCTGAGCTGTACATGCTCAAGACAAAAATGGGAAATGTGGGTCTAGCCAAGTGTTGCATGGTGACGAAGTGCCAAGATATCTTCAAGTCATTCAGTGTCCAAGAAAAACAGAATAACTCAAGAATCCTTGGGATGGGACTGCAGGAGAACTTCTACTTCCATGACCTCTGTATTCCTTTAAGCAGGAGTCAAGGTTGGGGCATATTTACGAATCTTCCACTCAAAAGAAAAATTAAATTCCTTTTATATGATCATTCCTGGCAAGGCATTGTGGAATATAAGAGCAAAGACACAACTGATATGGTAGAAATACCTTCTGATCCCAGGAGACTCACAAGATAATCATACTGGGTTTGAGAGACCATGAAGCATCTTGCCTTCTACTAAATTGAACTTCAGGATTTTTTACTTAAGGTAAGAAATATGTCAGGGCACCTGGTGGCTCAGTCGTTAAGCGTCTGCCTTCAACTCAGGTCATGATCCCAGAGCCCTGGGATTGAGCCCTGCGTTGGGCTCCCTGCTCGGCAGAAAGCCTGCTTCTCTCTCTCCCACTCCTTCTGCTTGTGTTCCCTCTCTTGCTGTGTCTCTTTCTGTCAAATAAATAAATAAAATCTTTAAAAAAGAAAAAAAAGATAAGAAATATGTCATGCAGAAATCAGCCTCATCTTAGGCCTGCAAGAAAAGTTCAAGATGTGATTGCCAGCACTCCATTGCCACTCCTCCTGTACACACACCTTGAATTTTATGGAGAATATTCATTTTAGTACATTTACTCTGCCTTTTTTCATAGTTGGTGGGAGCTCTAAGATCGTTGAACAGACCTTGGTTCTCAGAACCAGTGATCCAATACAGGGGCAGGTTGGCTCTCAGATAAAGAGAGGCCTGGTACGTGTAACCTTGTCTTCTACATTCATGATATTGTCTACCTATGTTTGTAGCTCCCAACAAGGCCGCAATGGCAGCAACCAGTGTTGACATGCAGGCTGAAGACCTCCCCATAGCTTGTTGTAGCCTTTCTTTCCTTTGGTTAATGTTGGGGTACAACCCTAGCACCTGATTAAACCAGGCAGTGAGTTTGTGTGCTGTGGTAGAGGTTGGGGGTGGGGGGCAAGTGAGAGTCATTTTTATTTTGTTGAAATGTTAGACTATAGGAAGAGATTGACAGTTACTAGGTCAGGGAGGTTTCGCTGTAGGTTATACGATCAGTAGAAACTCCAGATCTCATTATTTCCTCACATTGTATTATGTACTAGAAATCTGATACAGGAGCAATGATGATGCAGCACTAACAGAAATGAAAGTGGATTTGGGGGGGGGAGCCTTTATCTTGCACGGAGTAGCAGATGTGATAGTTTTTACTACATGCAATGATATACTCTATTTCTGTTGCATAGTACTTCTTTGTAAAAATTAGATTTTTTTTTCTTGTTTTATGACCAGAAAAATAGCCATGCTACATCACCACTTGTTGCTGTATCATACTGTAGAGTTGATGCACTGAGTTAGATTCCTGGGTTGACTACATCCCTAAGAAATGAAAAGTAGGTAAGAGAGTACCATGCTTTTGGACAGAAAATTCTCGGTGTCATCCAGAGACAGCTGATTTCAGCACTTTCTCCTTTTACAGGAAGAAGGGAGTAAAGATATTTTTTTAAAAATCTAGAGGGAAAAAAAAAAAATAAAAGTAAAAAACCAGGACAGAATGATAAGCTCTAGACTTAGAAGTTTATAAACTTTATTTCTCCCAACATTCCACTAAATTGTTTTTAAAGTAGTCTGCCTATAGAATTTCTCTCAGAAAAGCATCCATCAAACCTGTGTGTGTATGTGTATGTGTGTATATATGTTACATATATATTTGTTACATATATATACTTATTAGTATATACACATATATATGACATGTGATATATATAGCACACAATATATACATACATATATGTATGTAATATATACATATAGCATATTTTACACACGCACAGAGCATACTATTTCACTAATGTCCATAAATAAACCGATATTGGATGAAGCTAACCATTTCTACAGATAGGGCCTGGATTATCCATGCCTGGAGTTAGGGAGAAAGGACTAATGAGTCACAAGGAAATGGAATGTACTTCGCCAAGTAGGCTATACTGAAGTGCATAATAACAACAAAGATAACAGAAGTGAGGGTAGAGGGAGTTGAGGTGTAAATAGCATCCTTGTGGATGAGCTTGGCTCTAGGCCTATATGTGATCTTTCAGACCTATTCATAGGCCATTATAAGGATTCACCTGGCAAGACATCAGACTTAGCTTATACCAGTATACATTATTGGGTGAGGCACTCTTGCTCCACTTTGACTCAGTTCCTTTTTATTTCTAGCCCTCCCCTCTCTCCCTCCTTCCTGTCCATGTCTACTGAGAGACAATCCTTCTGTTTGGGGCATGTTCATAGTGACACTTTCCCCAACTGTGCTACTTCTACCTGACGCATTCCTGATACTGTTTCATGGAGATCAATGGAACATTAGAAAGCCAGTGCTTTTTTTTTTTTTTTTGCCTCTTACTCTCATAGTAAATGAACAACAGTTTGATTGTTACATTCAGTTTGGCCACCTTGACGCCTGATTTGTCGACAAAATTAAAAAGCTTGCCAGGCCACCCGGATGGCTCAGTCAGTTAAGCAGCTGCCTTCAGCTCAGGTCATGATCTCAGGGTCCTGGGATTGAGCCCCACATCAGGCTCCCTGCTCAGTGGGAGGTCTGCTTCTCTCTCTCCCTCTGCTGCTCCCCCTACTTGGGCTCTCTTGCTCGTGCTTTCTCTCTCTCTCCAATAAATAAATAAAATCTTGGAAAAAAATTAAAAAGCTTGCAAATGACTTCTGCTTTCAGTTAAGGCAGAGTAGCTTTTATCAAACCATTCTATAGAGAGCAACTATTGATGTTGAAAGAAATACCAAAAACAAAAACAAAAACAAAAACACACCTGTTTGCAGGCATCAGAAAGCAATTGAGAGGGTCAAGATTTGATGGGTCATGAGTTCCAAGAAATTGGCAGCACAATGAAGTAAGCCAGACATGCTCCATCACTTTTCTCCTTAACACATTTGCCATTCTTAAGGATCATTGGGCTGAGAGGATACTCAAAATTGGGGATCCTGAGCTTTCAGTGGTTTCACAGGGAGGGGATATAAAAATTAGAAATTGGTATGATCGGGGCACCTGGATGGCTCAGTTGGTTAAGCGACTGCCTTCGGCTCAGGTCATGATCCTGGAGTCCCGGGATCGAGTCCCACATCAGGCTCCCTGCTCGGTGAGGAGCCTGCTTCTCCCTCTGACCCTCCCCGCCTCTCAGGTGCTTTCTCTCTCTCTCATTCTCTCTCTCCTCAAATGAATAAATAAAATCTTTAAAAAAAAAATAGAAATTGGTATGATCAAGGCCAAAATTTTGGAGAAAAGGGAACCTGGAGAAGGAAGCCTCATAATTACCATCACTTTCCTCCTCAGGCTTTTTTTGATTCAGAATCTTCATGAAGCAGGAGGACCAGAGGACTGCAGAAAGTGAAAGCTAAGAAATTAAAAAGTTAAGCTGAGCTTTTGATGGTCTAATAGTGCTGAGAGGACAAAAATTGGAGCAGAGAACAATAAGGATTTGTAAACCCAGATTTTCAGTTGCAAGAGTAAGAAGGCTGCTCTGAAACAGTAAGAGCATTCCATATAGACCAGCCTTCACCAAGACTGAGACCCAAGCTAGAGCCATTCTAAAGCTAACTGGATTAAGGCCATCTTCTCTTACATTAATTGTTTGCCAGGAGAACACCAAACCTTCTCTGGATAAAAATAACACCCCAGAGATTCTGAAAGCTCTCGTCCATATGTACAGAATTCATTGTAAAGCAAGAACATCAGATATACCTGGAGACAGGACCAGATCGAAATCCAAAAAAGAGGGGGGAAAAGAAAACAAAGAACCAAACCAACCCCACAATAAAAATAGATTCAGATCTGGAGTTTTCAGATTCTATGTTTTTAAATATTTGAGATTTTATTTTTTAAAAAGAGGTAATATAAAGAATTGAACCAAAACCTACAATCTATAAAAACAATCAAATGGAAACCGTTGAACTAAAAATATGTTAAATGAAAAAAATCAATTAATGGGTTTAATTGCATAGACACAGCAGAAGAGAAGATTAATGAAATGGAAAATAAGTCAGAACAAAATATCCAGACTAAAGCATGAAGTTACAAAATGGATGGAAAGTATTGGGGGAAAAAAAGTAGATTCATGAACCATGGTGGAAATATTTAAGAAATGCCTTTCTTAGTCTTGATGGAGAGAAGGAAAGGAGTGGGGTAGAAGCAATATTTAAAACTGTTGGCCAAAAGTTTTCATAATTGATGACTGGGTAGTCAAGGAGAGCAAAGTAATCAAAGAAAAATATACATAGGAACATGAAAAAAAATTTTTTTAATTGAAAGAAAATTAAAAACCAACTGGAAGGAAAAAAGTTTTAAGACAAATGAAAAGCTATTTCCATTTATATTATAACAACACATAGACAATTGACTTGTGACTGAGACACTATAAGAAGGAATAAAATGTTACCTTAAATGACGTAAAAGAATATGCTTCAAGCTTAAAATTCTATACAGCGGAAATATTCTTCCAAAAATTAAGACAGAATAAATGTTTTGAGGCAAATAAAAACAGGAATTTTATGCCAACAGTCCTACCCCCATTCAAAATAGTAAACCAAATTCTTCATGTAGAAATAGTATTAATTAGAAGCATGGTAATGCAGGAGGTAATGAAAAGCAATACATGAATATATATGTGAGTGAATGTAAATGATATTGGTTACATACACAGTAATTAAAATGCTTTGTGTGATTTAAATTTAAAATTAAAATACAGGACACCAATAGCACATAAGTATGAAGGAGATAAATGGAATTAACATTTTATAAGTTTATTTCATTGTCCAGGGTTTTCAAAATTTGTATTAGAATTAAACATTTTTTGTGTGACGATACACATTATAATGTCTAGGATCATCCTAAATTAAAAATATATCACCCTAGTTATGGAGGTGGATGATGATGATGATGATAATACTTGATTAATACAAACAAAAGCAAGAAAAAGGGAGGTAAAGGAAATGAAAGAGAGAATAAAGAACAAAGGGGAAAAATAAACATAGTATAAATTTGAAACCCAAAATACTAGCAATTACATTAAACAATGAAAAGCTTATTTGGATAAAGGACATAGACTTTCGGGCAGGAGAAAAGGAATGATGCTTACAAGAGAAACATCTTAAATAAAAAAAACAGAAGATTGAAAAATAAGACTATATAAACACTAACCAAAAGAAAACCTGGCCAGTTTTACTAATAACTAATAGTGTAACTAATATGAGCCATATTAGTTAATTCATTCATTAATCATTACTTCATTAATCTAATTCATCAATCACAAACATTAATACACTACATATTACTAAAATTATAGAAGGGTATTTTATAAAGACAAAAGGGTCAATCTGTCAAGAAGATATGATAATTCTAAATTTCTTAAAATTCAAAAGACTAACAATACTGTTGATGAGGGTATGGGGCCCTGGAAATCTCATCTCATACATTGATGTTATGAAAGTAAATTTTTATAACTATTTTGGAAAACTGGAAATTTCAGTTAAAGTGAAACATGCTTGCCTTATAATCCAGCAGATCCATTTCTAAGTATATTCCCAGAATAAATAAAAGCAGATGGCTGCAGGACAATTACAAGAATGTTCACAATAGACACAAACTGGAAAAAAAAAAAAGCAATCTAAATGTCTATTAGCCAGAGAGTGGATAAATAAAGTACTATAAAGTAATTACATTGAACAATCTAGAGCTGTGTGCAATGATATAGGTGTATCTCTTAGGCATGGAATGCATGAAATAACCTAGATACAAAAAGGTACCTATTACATGATTCCTTGTCTATGAAGGTAAAGAATAGGTAAAACCATTCTGTGTTATAGGAGTCATGATATTTTGTGGCTATCTGGATATTACCTGAAAGGGGGTACAGGGGAACAAACTGGGGTTCTGGAGGTGTCTATACCCTCCACTTTTATGTGTGTATGTGCATGTATGTGTGTGTACATATTTCACCAAACTCCACACTCAAGATTTTATGATACACTGCAAATAGATTTTCACAGAAAAAATAAGCAGTAGACAAATAAACACAAAACTAAATATATGAACCATTAACTTGCCTCCAATGCCATGACACACTTTTCTTGCTGAACAGAAATCCCTGCAAATTTGAACCATAACCATTTATCAAGGCCCACTTCAATCTCCCACTTCTGCATGTAGCCTTTCTTGAATCCTCAGATTTTTGTATTCCCATTCTCCTCCTTAGATTTCTTTAATACCTACAGTGACATCTATCCACCTCAACTTTACACACTATTTTACAGGTTACAAAGTGGTAACAAAAAAAAAAAAACCCTCCTAAATAGGTTATTATATTATCCAGTGGGTCAGAGGATCAATAATTTCTACCTGTGTCCAGTGGTGAAGGAAAGAAAACTCGGGTATTGCACCAAATTTAGCAAAGATCACTAGCCCCACACAGCTGTATTCTGCCTGAATGCTGAGGCTGAATGACTAATCTCTGGATTTTTGAAACCTCAGTAATAGAAAATATGCACATACACACTTTGCAATTAAATGTGATACACATTTTTAGCTCTCAAAATATAGAGATCTCAATTTTATTTTAAGAAAGGTTATTTCTTTGTATTTAAAAATAACATAAAAATATGTAAATAGATTTTCCTATTCTAACACAGATAAAATGCTAAATTCTGGGTCACAAGTCTTTTCATCTCTTTGGAGCTACCTCTCCATGTCAAAAACAATTTATTATGCAAAATGAAGCCATGTAGTATCTGCATGCCAGGTTACTTTTAAAATATGTCTTCAATAAGAGAGAAGATAAGGAGCATGACAGAGGAGTGAGAATCCCTTTTTTCCACATAGTCTCTTAGATAGTTTATAAATGAAGGACAGGAGTTAACTGGATACTTTCAAGAGAGGCTTTGTTGGCTCCTGGTATCAGCCCATCTACCTTGGAGAGTAGAGCCGGGTGCCATTCTCCCCATCTCCGGATGGAACCCAGCCCTGCCCTAACACTGAGAATTAGTAGTTAATGGTGAATCATACATTGTCCATATATATACATAGAGTGGAATTGTTTATGGTACATAGAAATGATACTTTTTTTTTTTGTATCACACTATCTTAGAGCATTAACTAGGTATGTGCACTAAACCATCATTTCACTCTTTGTCACCTTTGTAAGAGTTAATCCATGCCCACTTCTTGCCTTACCATCTTGGCTACAAATGCATTTTAACTAACTGTAAAGAAAATGTTGTTGGGATTGCTGAGTGCTTAAGGGAATGATGGCTTTGGGTACAGAGACGCTGGAAATAGAGTGACAGCCATGAAGACACAGTGGTGACAGCTTAGGTGCTAAGAACTATAACCTAGGCAAGGATGCAAGCTGAAGAGAAAGAAAATATTATAGGTAGAGATGTTTGACACAATGAACTATAATTGATTATTTGAGCATAAAACAAAGAAAATGCATGGACTTCAGACTTGAAACATGATCTATTTCAGGGGTTCTAAAAATCTGACAAATCATTGGAAACAATTCTGGAAGTTTTTCAGAACAGATTTCCGGGACTAACTGATTTCACAATTTGCTAAAATAGTTTCCAATAATCTGTATATAAAAGTCCCTGGATAATCCAAATTTGGGAAGCACTTTTCAAATTAACAATGAGTAAAGATTTTGCCATAGCTTACTAGTTACTAAAATATATTTTATCAGGAAACTAGTGGAAGACAATTTTTTCAATTCCCAATTAAAAAAACTGGTTCTAAGAATTTTGTTTTAAGAAAAATGAGTATTTAAATTTTTCCTCTATAGTGCTATTGTCTCACAATCTAACTACAAGTAAAACATCTTATAGGAATTTATATCTGTGTGCTCTATTTTCATTTGTCAAAACAGCTATACAAATGCTGTTTAATTTGCTATTCAGAGCCTGAAAATTAATTGCCGAAGTTTATTGAGCATTTATGTATAACCACATGCTATGCTGAGCACTTTGCATGCACCATCACATTTAATCTTACAACAACCCAATAAACAGGTATAATCAATGTGTTTCAGACTAGTAGATTCTACCACGGAGGCTTACAGAAATGAACAAGTTGTCCAAATTGACAAAATTAACAGGTGGTGAAGTCCAGATTTAAGCTTGTAGAACCTATCATAAACCCAGGCTCTGACCAGTATACCAATTTTATACTCCACGCTCTTCAACTCTCCACACTTGGTGTGTCCCTAGTGCTGCAGATCAAGGCCAATGGGAGCAGCAATTAAGCAATGCAAGTCAGGTTTCTTTGATTTTCTTTCAGTTCCCTTGTTAGCTAATCCCATCGACATATAGTTGCAGAAATCCAACGTGCTTTCCACACTTCCATATTTTCATATACTTAGTGCTCTCTCCCAGGAATATTTGCTCCTGCCATGTGGACATAATGAAACTCAGATCACACTTCAGACTTCCATCCAAGCAGGGCAGGGCATCCATACTAGCCACAGGAAGGATTATGATGTTTTGGGTATATGAACAGCTCCCTCCAAGAGAGAAAAGAGCCTGCAGTTCCCCTAGCATGGTCCAATTTCAAGGCCCAGGGAATGAGACTGCCAGTGAATGTAATAAGGATCTTGTTCTGCAAGGCCTCCATGGAAGCCTAGATGGTGGCATTACCTACGGGTTTGAGGCCTCAACAGATGATACTTGCATGAGCTTTTTGGCATTATCTGAGATGCTCAAGGGCTTCCTGCCTGAGCCCTTCTTCCCCAGAGCTCTGGATTTGGCGTACCAAAACCCATTCCCCTGCTCATAAAAGAAACAGACACCATGGTTAGTAGACATGAACAACAAAAGAGGAGGGAACTAGGCATTAGACTCAGTTTTAGGATCTACCTGAGCTCTAGCGCCACCTCTTGTTAGTGGGTCCTTGTGATTTTTCTGTTTTTCCAATACCCTAAGTAGAAAAAATTCTGCCCTCCCTTAAATGCCTGTTAAAAAGCAGGAAAAGCAGGGTATCATCTAGTCCCACCAAGAAAAATATTTGTGAGCTCTCTGAACTATAGCAATAAATAGCATCTATAGCACACTGTTTCCTATAAGCATTTTGCTTGTGGTATGTTATTTAAATCTCATTACAGCCCTATGAGGTTAATACTGCTTGTATTTTCATTGCAGAGTTAGTAAATAGGTCCAGAGTTAGTAAACAGCAAAGTCATGATTAAAGCAGGAATTGTGTTGCTAGAACCAATCTTCTTAACCACTCTTCTATACTTCTTATTCACTTCAAACATTAGGCTGTGTTTAATTCACTTTACCAGGCAGCTAGCTAACATCAAATGTTTAAACATACGGAGCTATCTCTAACAGCGCTGTTCACTGCCAAGTGCTGTCTATAAGCAGTTTTTAGGTTACTCAAAAGTGAAGCAGATTAATACAGGTAAAGACAGAAGGGATATATAATCAATCTCTATGAACTTCAAATAGGAATCCCAAATAGACAATAGAGAAAATATGATGTTACACCATAGAACCTCCCTGCTCTTTGTACACCCTCAAAACGCCCATTTGTTATTAATATTCTGATCTGTCTGCACTTGTTTTCCCAATCCCATCAAACAGCTAATCACCACTATTATTTTAACTTATTTTAACTTAGCTAAACCATTTAGAGGCAATAGCATTCTTGAAAAAGACACAGAGTCAAATCAATAAAAGCACTAGAACAAAATCGCCATCCCCAAACACTACAGGAGAATATCAGTTTCTATTTTATTGGAAGCAATTATCGAATGAAAAGCATTCTGAATTACACAGAACGTCTCCCTGTATATGTGCGATTCCCAAATCCATCTGGCTTTGCTTCTTCAAACATGTGGAGGAAGAGAAAGCCCTTAAGTATGGTCAGAGGCATAACTAGAAATTTCTTTTTTCCATTATCTCCATTTTTATGAGAATAGCAAGTTCCACATCTTGGAGGACACACTCCAACTGACCTTTCTTAAATAAATGATGGTTCTAGTAATTTCTAGAGAGTTTTTGGAGATACAAAGTCTGGTGTGATAGTGTAAGAATAGAACTATATTCTAATTTACTTCCCACATTTGAGAACTTTTCAAGGATTAGGACCTAAATTTGTTTGTATGTTATTGGTGCAAAGGTTTACAGTAGGTGGTCAACACATTTTTTTAAAAGGAACTGAGCATGCTTAGTGTCCACGTACCTTCCCATCACATACTCTGTTGAGAATTCCTTGAACACTTAGTGTATGCCAGGCACTGAAATCAGGCACATGTAGTGCGGAAGCACCCATAAAAAAAGCTGGTGACATGACATTTACATGCTCAGCGGATGTCAAAAACTGGACAGTTTTCAAAAAGCCTACTTTGGCAACACAAAAGGGCAAGAGAATGGGATAGCCGATCTTAGAGGTAGAGAAATGTACACAGAGAGACCAGGGTTGAGGATCCAGGGTAAACACTTCAAAACCATAGGTTCATAGTATTCAGACTCCAAGGAAGTAGAACTATGTTGTGGACATAGCAGAGTCGGTGGGATCCAGGGATGGGAGAGCTATCACTGAGCCTCCCTGCATCTCAGCTGTGGTACCCCAGGCAAAAGTGCAAGATCTCGCTCAGCCTCAGTTTTCTCACCTGGAAGCAGAGGTAATAACACCTTTTCACAGAGATGCTGAGAAGACTAAAGGAGCAAAGATATGGAAATGTTAGTACACTTTCTAGCTTACTCTAGTAACCCCCATTGGTTGAATGCCTATTGTTTTCAAATTGAGCATGGCAGCAGGCCTGTTGGGTTCAGAACCTGACATTCTTTTTGTATTTAAATCTAATTAATTAACATATAATGTATTAATAGTTTCAGAGGTAGAGGTCAGTGATTCATCAGTGCTCTGATGAACACCCAGTGCTCATTACATCACCCAGTTATCCCATTCCCCAACCCCCTCCTCTCCAGCAACCCTGAGTTTGTTCCCTAAGGTTAAGAGTCTGTTGTGGTGGGTGCCTGGGTGGCTCTGTCATTAAGTGTCTGCCTTAGGCTCAGGTCATAATCTCAGTGTCCTGGGATCGAGTCCCACATCAGGCTCCCTGTTTCTCCCTTGCCCTCTGACCCTCCACCCGACTCATGCTCTCTCTCTCTGTCTCGCTCTCAAATAAATAAATAAAATCTTTAGAAAAAAGGGTCTCTTATGGTTTGTCTCCCTCTCTAATTTTGTCTTGTTTTATTTTTCCCTCCCTTCCCCTATGTTCCTCTGTTTTGTTTCTTAAATTCCACATATGAGTGACATCATACCATAATTGTCTTTCTCTGATTGACTTATTTCACTTAGCATAATACCTTCTAGTTTTAGCCCTGTCATTGCAAATGGCAAGTTTCTTTTTTTTGGCTGAATAATATTCCATTGTGTGTATATATACCACATCTTCTTTATCCATTCATCTGCCTGACATTCTTTTTAGTATAAGAAAGATGATTATGATGTTGAGGATGATGCAGAGTCCTAATTCAGAGCAATTCTTTATGTTATTGCAGAGTACTTTTGTTTATGTGTCATATGCTATGACACTGTGTTCAAAATGTTTTGTTGCCCTATGGTACCACTCAAGGAAGGAAAGCATCAGGATCAAATTGTTTCCAAATCCACAAGTAGATAAGAGAGGCAGTGTAGCACAAGATCTGAATTCGGATCTTGGCTCTGTGACCTACTAGCTCTGTGTACTTGGGTTAGTTTTCCAACTGCCCTGAATTTCAGTGTCCTCATCTATAGATTGGGGATGGAAGCAGGCCTCATTCAGAATTGTCATGATGATGGAATACTGTATAAAATCACAAATCACTGTAACTGTCATGTGGGACTTTAGCATATGGTCAGTATGATGATTTTCTTTGGGTCTCACAAATATCCTGGTTCTCTCAATCTGGGCACACATAGCATTGTGATTCCCTACCCAGGTGGTCATATTATGTAAGTTTTATATTATGCGATTTTTTTATATAATAAGATTTAATTCTTACAATGATCCTATGAAGAGAGTACCATTACTCCATTTTACACAAGGCAATTGAGAAAGATATTTGAGTTTGAATCTTAACACACATCCCATTATCACTTACTTGTGTGATCTGGTCCAAGTTACTTAAAATTTTGTCCTATTACAAAGCATTTTCTTCTCCGGGCCTATACAGGGTGGCTTTCAGCATCTAGCATTAGGCATGGCTTGAGCATGAGAAGGTCAAAGAAAATAAGGAAACAAAACTATTTAGAAATTTATATTTAGTTTCTTCTTGGTTATAAATTAAGTTTGAACAGAATCATTTTTATTTTAACTATTTTCTTTTGTTTTCTCCAAACCTTATTTAAATTCCAGTTAGTTAACATACAGTGTAATATTAATTTCAGGTGTAGAAATCAGTGATTCATCACTTAAATACAATACGTGGGGTTCATCACAAGTGCACTCCTTAATTCCTATCACCCACTCAGTCCACCCGCCCCACCTTCCCTCCAGCAACCCTCAGTGTGTTCTCTATTGTTCTTGGCTATTGTTGATAATGCTGCTATAAACATCAGGGTGCATGTACCCCTTCGAATTTGTATTTTCATAACCTTTTGGTAAATACCTAGTAGTGCAATTGCTGGATCATAGGGTAGTTTTATTTTTAACTTTTTGAGGAAACTCCAAATTGTTCTAGAGAGTGGTTGTACTATTTTGCATTCCCCAATAGTTCAAGACAGCTCCCCCTTCTTTGCATCTTCGCCATCAGCAATAACCAAACTATGGAGAGAGCCCAAATTTCCAATGACTGATGAATGGATAAAGAAGTTGTGGTATATACACACAATGGAATATTACTCAGCCATCAAAAAGAATGAAATCTTGTCATTTGCAATGAAATGGATAGAACTAGAGTGTATTTTGCTAAGTAAAATAAGTCAGTTAGAGAAAGACAAATACCATGATCTCACTCATACGTGGAATTTAAGAAAGAAAACAGATGAACATATGGGAAGGGAGAAAAGAAAAAAAAAAAAAAGACAGAGGAAAACAAGCCATAAGTGACCCTTAATGATAGAGAACAAACTTAGGATTGATGGAGGGAGGTGGATGGGGATAGGCCTAGATGGGTGATGGGTATTAAAGAGGGCACTTGTTGTGATGAGCACTGGGTGTTTATGTAAGTGATGAATCACTGAATTCTATTGCAAAAGCCAATATTGGCAGTTTATGTTAAGTAACAAAATAATAAAAAAAAGAGTCTTCTTTTTGGTTTGCCCCCGTTTTTCCCCATATTCATTTGTTTTGTTTCTTAAATTCCACATATGATGAAAATCATATGGTATTTTTCTCTGACTTAGCATAATGCTCTCTAGCTCCATCCATGTCATGGCAGATTGCAAGATTTCATTCTTTTTTATAGCTGAGTAATGTTCCATTGTATGTATATACCATATCTTCTTTATCTAGTCATCGGTTGATGGACATTGGGGCTCTTTCCATAATTTGGCTGTTGTTGATAATGCTGCTATAAACATCGGGGTGCATGTGCCCCTTTGAATCAGTATTTTTGCATCCTTTGGATAAATACCTAGTAGCGCATTTGCTGCGTCATAGGGTAGTTCTTTTTAATTTTTTGAGAAAGATTCATATAGTACATTAAAAGAATCATTCACCACAGTCAAGTGGGATTTATTCCTGGGCCACAAGGGTGTTTCAATATTTGCAAATCAATCAACATGATATACCACATTAGTAAAAGAGAGGACAAGAACCATATGATACTCTCATTAGATGCAGAAAAAGCATTTGACAAAGTGCAACATCCATTCATGATAAAAACTCTCAACAGTGTAGGGATAGAGAGATCATACCTCACATAATAAAGGCCATCTTTGAAAGACCCACAGCTAATATCATCCTCAATAGGGAAAACCTGAGAGATTTTTCTCTATGGTCAGGAACAAGACAGGGATGTCCAACTCTCACCACCATTATTTAACATAGTACTGGAAGTCCGCTAGGACTAGCACAGCTATCAGACAACAAAAAGAAATAGAAGGCATCCAGATCAGCAGAAGAAGTCAAACTTCGCACTATTTGCAGATGACATCAAACTCTATATACAAAACCCAAAGACTCCACCAAAAACCTGCGAGGACCAATAATAGACAAGTTCAGAAAGGTTGCAGGAGACAGAATCAAAGTGCAGAAATCTGTTGCATTTTTAAACACCAATAATGAAGCAGCAGAAAGAAAAATCAGGGAATTAACCATTTTTTGACTTTCACTTCCCTTTTCTTTTTTTTTTTTTTTCTTTTTTTTATGAGATCCCCCCTTTGTCAGGGACAGTGAGTTAATTCTTTCTTTGTGCCTGTAGGGGCTAAAGTGAAGTTAGGTACTTATAAGTGGAAGATGATTCATATTGATTTTTCTATTATCTGCCTCTTCCTATCCATGTCTTTTTCTGTTTTGGATCTTTTTCTACCTGAAAGATGGTAATTTAACAGAAATAATGGCAGCACTTTCTATCTTACCTACCTTCATTGCATGTCAGACGTTAAAAATAGAGAAGGGTAGTTTACATTTTCTGGACAGACTCTACTATTTAGAACTCCCTACTTAAAAGATTTTTGTCTCTACAAGTATAGACCATGCTCTGCCATTGATCTGGGCTGCATGCGGCTCAGGGAGGCTCACAGGACATTGGAAAACACCCAGTGGAGGGAAAGTTTACAGGGAAGAGAAGTTGTCATGGAGAACTCCAGACTTTTATAATTCAGAACTTAAAACCAAACTATGGGAGGTGAGACATATATAATCAACATTTCAATTTACTCAAGTTTAATAAATTGTGCTCTCTGCCCTAGCCAGTGGCATCTCTAGAAAGTAACAGTACCTCCCGATTGTTATCAGATACACTCAAGCCTGTCTTCAGCCATCCTCACCAGAACCATCCCCTCCACTCTTCATATCTTTAATCTTTCCCTCAAAC
Organism: Callorhinus ursinus; assembly: GCF_003265705.2. Lineage (NCBI taxonomy): Eukaryota > Metazoa > Chordata > Mammalia > Carnivora > Otariidae > Callorhinus > Callorhinus ursinus. The sequence continues at coordinate 14,936,385 of NW_027397082.1, read as the reverse complement.
TTCTTCCCTTCCCAGGCTTAAAAATAGATTCCAGGCTCTCCCACCCTAAAATAATATGACATAATTAGTTGGCAGTGAAAGCAGATGCAAAGGTGTAAGATGGGCCTGAGTAAGACATAAGACATACAGGACAGTGCACCAAGCCTGGCTTGAGTGAAGTGATTAGTAACATCTATTGTTTTTGAAAAAAAAAAAAAATGATTGCATGTGAATGGTCTAGCCTACTGCTCTACTTTAGATATAAAAGTATATTCATTTTAATCTCTCTAAATAACCTGATGACTGCAAAAACATTTGCATATAAAATTGTTCCTATGGTTTGAGGGAGGCAGGAAATATACACACATGGGACACACACACCAGTTTTACCTAGGTATTTTAACCACAAGCAGATACCTAAAATCCAACCTCATATGGACATCCAAAATCTCCCTGGGAAAAGTGAAGCACCTTTGATCTTGGCACATCCTTTCTTTTGCTTCCCTTGTGGAGGGTTGACTTTTACCCGAAGGAAAGAAGATTGTTTTATGAGTGGTTATTTTCTTGCAGCAGAGCTCAGCAGGAATATTTCAGCAAAATCCTGGTGATTGTACACTCACTCCTTCTTTAGAAGTTGTAACCTTGTTCTTTCTTGCTCCTTCTGCCTAGACAATCAGAGCAGTGTAAAGACTGGTAACCCCAGAGGGTGGTACCAGGAGCTCGCCCAGTGCGTGGTCCATGAGGACACTGTAAGAATCATTTTTGTCCTCTTTGTTTTTCTCTGAGAACTGAGTCAACAGATCTCTCACAGAATATTTACCAGGGAAAGAATATTCGCTAGATGAAAACTGGGTGCACTATAGTATTACAGTAATTTTAGTGAGTGAGGCTATACAGAAAAATAAATACCTTTCCTTCTTCAAACTTCTGAATAAGTAAAAATGGAGAGGTTCTTGGAATTTGAGCTTTTAAAAACTCTACAGGAGATTCTCCTGTGTGACATTAGAAACAGTTAGGAACTAGTTATTTAATCCAACCTTATATCATAATCTTGGATTTTCTTGACCATTTTCTTAAAAGTGGTCAATCTGGACCATTTTACTTTTGGATAGACACACTTTACAAAAAGTCCTACTTTACATGACTGGATGATAATGTTGAAGCATTATCTAGTGATTTTTACACTTGGGTGTGTTTGGGGGAGGATGAACCATCAAATATATTTGAGAAAGGAAGGTTCTGAGTTTCCATACACCTGAAACTTGGGCAGGAATCAGTAGAGTTAACTGAGCATGATGCCAGAGGCAGAAAAGGCAACCCTGAAGCTTCCCCAGGACTGCAATAGTTTCAGAGACATTCAGATTTTCCTGTGCCCCTCCGAAGGGTTCAAAGATTATCTGAGAGAGTGAGCTGATATATCTGAAGTAGGTTTACCAGAGCTGAAACCTCCATGACTCATAAAACTGAACCCCAATTGGAGATGTGGATATTTTGTTGGACACACCCTTTCAGGGGCCACAGCCCAGTGAAGACAAGTTAAATTTCAGCAGACCCCTGCTTGGAAAAGAGAAAAGTCCATGGAGAGGGTATCTTTCCATGAAACTAGGATTTCACATAAGCCATGCAAAATCTAGCTGTGAACCTAAGGGGCCGGGGGGAGGAAGAATTTTGACTTCACTAAACTTTAAACCAGAAACGACTGAGAAAATACTGAATCACTTCAGTTTAACCAGAAATGACTAAGATTATAGGTTCTGCATCAAGTAAAATGGGGGTTTGACAGAGAGGTTAAGTTGAGTTTGAGAAGGATAAGATGAAGATACTGTTTTTCTTTTTCATACCTGAGTATATGTCTTTAAACATGTTATACCTACTATATATTGAATTGAAACTGACCTCTCTTAAATTTCTCTTTATTGATCTTTATTGTACTTTCTGGATTCATGAAAAACACCCCTTTTCACATGACAATTCTATAGAAATTGAAAGCTAACTCTGTTGCTTTCATTAAGTCACTTTTGTTCCAGGATACTCATGGTCAAAATAATCCAGTTGATAAACCAATGTCTTGATTCTCAAAACTTTCAGCATCTTGGTTTCTTTTCTGCCTATATGTTGGTTTTAGACAATCCTCTTAGAACAGTGAATAACAAACATTTACTGAGGAGTTTTGTGGTTTGTTTTATTATTATTTACTTTTTTTTTTCAGAGACAGAAAGAGAGAGAGCGTGCCCATGCATGAGCAGGAGAGGGGCAGAGGGAAAAAGAGAATCTTAAGCAGGCTCCACACTCAGGGCCGAGCCCAACGCAGGGCTTGATCTCAGGACCCTGAGGAACATGAGCCGGGCCAAAATCAAGAGTCAGATGTTGACCAAATAAGCCACCCAGGCACTCTCACTGAGGAATTAAAAAAAAAAAAAAAAAAAAAAAAGCCAAAGCTTTGGCCCATACCACCAAGGTTTTTTGACTCAGTTGGTCTGGGGTGGAACTCAGACTTAAGTGCTATTTAAAACTTTAGATACAAGAGTCATGCACAAATGCTCCCAGAGATTAAAACCCAGACTTGAACACAATAAACAAGATAGAGATGTACAGGACTACATGATCATTTCCCTCTTCGTAGATATTAGTTCTTCATTAAGGCTGCCCAATATAGCATTTTTTCCTTGGCAACCACCTATCTAATTGTACCACCTATCATCTAATTTATCTTTCCTCCACTCTTTTCTTCTAGTGAAGTTATTGGAGTACTCGTGTCCACAGTGTCTAGCCCACTGTGTCACTGTCACTGTTAGTGTCCTACACAAAAATGTTATAGGTATAAATCACGTCTTGGAGGAACTTACAGTCTGGTAGGAGAGACTGATAAACAGATAACTTTGGTGCAATGAAGCAAGTGTTATGATAGATAAAGCTACTCCAGGGATATAGCAGGAGTCAAAGCAGGAGAAAAGTTGGATATGCATCTGAAGCTGGGAAGATTCTGGACTGGAGTCTGAAAAGTATAAACCAGGTGGTAACCATTTCTGAAAAAAACTGACCATCAAAGTACCATGGCTTCAAAACAAGAGAAAAAAAAAAAAAAAAGGTGGTCCCAGGGTAATTCAACTAAGTGTAACAATCTAAAACTCCTAGTCTGTTTACCTAACACTCTGACTTACACCTACTACATCAGTGTTCCACAAACTGCAATCATGAGCATACTAACTATCTGGAGACACTGGTAGAGGACAGATCCTGATTCCACAGGCCTAGGATGGGATCTGAGACTCTACATTCATGAAAACCTGATACTAATCCACTGATCTAGGGATCACCCATTGAATAGAAAAGTAGTGTGGAAATAACATGAGAGAAAGGAAGATGCCATGTTCTGATGTGGCTAGCAAAAAGGTAACTAATTCTCAGAAGATAAATCAACAGAGCACAGTTTTGGAAGCCTCATCAACACAGTAAGAAAGGAAATTTTCACTAATTAATTTTAATTTGCTACCAAATCATCATCAACACAAATTATTAGACAGATTCATTGCATAAAAGGATGTTCATTGGTTTAGTAAATAGAACCTGTGTAGGCTTCTGTGCTACCCATCCATCAATCCATTCCCTTGTCATCCTTTCCAAGGTAAATTTTAGTGATAGGCCCACATTTCTTTCATTTCACACGAGTCCATTTCTATGAGAGAAGCGACAAATAGGAAGTGTAAATATGGATTTGGTATGTGATTCAAAAAGACTGCCTGCCAGTCCTTCTCATTCAGCTCCTATTCTCTCCGGCTAATTTATCCTACATGGGAATTCATGTGCATGTCAAGGAATATTGGAACAGATTGAAACAAAGCCTTCTATCCAGTTTCACTGCAGATTTCAAGTAGCAGTGTAAGATGGCTTGGGCAAAATTCTCCCAGAAGCCTGCATCAGTTCACATTAGGATACCTACTCAATTTCAGATATATCGAATGTTTAACAACATGTCACTGTGTGAAACTCAAAAAGACTGCTCCGAGGGTTTCACAGGCTCCTTCTGGTTCTCTGCTCCCTTTGCCACAAACAGTAATGGTATTCTTATTATTCTGCTAGTCAGCCAGACATTTCCTGTGCCATGCGGTAGAATTTTTTGCTAAAAATTTCTTTATGTGATCTAGGTTCGGAGCCTAGTGAGACTGATTTAATTAGCAGTCTCTACTGGGTAGTGAGTGCAGAAGCACTCATGGAATATCTTAGAAGCATAAAAATTTGGTCCTCATTCTGGATATGCTGCATCAGAATCTCTCATCAATTAAAAAACAAAACAAAACAAAACAAAAAATGAACAAACAAAAACAAACCCTACAGCAGGTGATTTCAATACAGACCACTGGTTAAGAAACCCTGGATTAGATAAAATAAATATTTTAAAAATATGGGTTGTTAGATACTGAAATAAAGGGCAGAGGATTTTCTTTTCTGAAGAGCTGTAAGATCTAAGGAGATATTGAGAGACATTTTATATGCAGTCTACAGCTCAGAGCTTAAGGTCAGGATTTCGGACCAGCAGTCTACCGACACTGTACCCTGGTTTCTAGAACACGTTCAAATAAAAAGAGATGCACTCACAAAACATATGAATATAGAGGGCCTATCTAATCTTTTACCTTTAGGAAATAGAAAAGGACAATAAACAAAAAAAAGACCATTCCTGAGTGACCAAATTAGTTTTTTTACAATGGTCTTCTAGGTTTTTCGTGCTGATCAAATGGGTGATGCAGACAAAAACTTCCATTAAATGGATGTATCACATCTTGTGAATCCATTCATCTCTTAAGGACCTCTTCATTGCTTCCTGTTTGGGGCCATTATGATTAAAGCTGCAATAAACATTCACAAGAAGGTTTTATGTAGATATGTTTTCAAATCTTCTGGGTAAACCTAGGCATGCAATTGTGGATCATATGATAAGACTGTGCTTGATTTTGTAAGAAACTAACTAAAAATTTTCCTAAGTGTCTATACCGTCTGCATTTTCACCAGTAATGGATGAGTTCCTGGTGTTCCATGTCTTACCAGCATCTGGTGGTAGTGTTTTGGATTTTGGACATTCTAATAAATGTTTAGTAGTATCTTGTGTTTTAATTTGCAATTTCCTAACAACAAACGATGTTGAGCATTTTTTTCATACGATTATTTGGTATATGTAAATTTTGATGAGGTATCTGTTCAGTTCTTATACTCTTTTTTTTAATTGGCTTATGTATTTATTATTTGTTCAGTTTTTAACATTTATTGTATATTTTGGATATAGGTCCTTCATCAGACATATATTTTGCAAATATTTCTACTAGTCTGTGGATTGCCTTTTCATTCTCTTAACTGTGTCTTTCACAGAGCAGAAGCTTTTAATTTTAGTAAAGTCTAATTTACCAAATTTTTCTTTCATGGACGGTATTGGTAATTATATTTGAAATCTCATTACCAAACCCAAAGTTGTAATGATTTTCTCCTGATTCACAGATCTATGATACAATTTTGGTTAATTTTTATGTAAAATGCAAGGTCTGTGTCTAGGAGATTATATATATTTCTAAAAAGACTATCTTTTCTCCATTGAATTGACCTTGTTTCTTTGTCAAAGAATTGTTGGTTATATTTGCACAGTTCTATTTCTGGACTCTTTTTACTGTTCCAATGATATATGTGCCTCTTCTTTTGCCAACACCATGCTGTCTTGATTACTGTGTTAAAATAAATATTGAAATCAGGTAGTGTGAGTCCTCCAACTTTGTTCTTCAGTATTCTCTTGGCTATTCTGGATCTTCTGACTCTCCACATGAACTGTAAAATCAGTTTGTCAACATCCACAGAGTAGTTTGCTGGAATTTTGAGTAAGGTTGTAATCTATAGATCATATTAGGAAAAACTGGCATCCTAAAATATTGAGTCTTAATATCCATGAACACAGACTAGCTCTCCATTTATTTAGATTTTCTTTAATTTTGTTCATTAGAGTTTTGTAATTTTCTCCGTATAGATTTTGTTAAATTTGTGCCTATATTATACCTGCTTAATATACCTAAATATTTCATATTTTTTGGCACAACTCTAAGTGGCTTTGCTTTTTAAATTTAAAATTCCAATTTTACATTAATAGTATTTTTGGAAAGCAATTGATATTTTTATATTAGTCTTAATATTCTGTGATCTTGCTATACTTACTTGTTAGTTCCTAGAGTTCTTTTGCCAATTCTTTGGATTTTTTGGATCTGAGAAGAGAGACAGTTTTATTTCTTTATTTCTAATGTGGGTGCCTTTTATTTCATTTTCTTGTCATATTACACTACCTAGGACTTTCAGTGTGATATTCAAGTAAAAGAGATGAGAAAGAACATACTTTTCTTTTCCCCAATCTTGTGAGATGGTGTCCAGAGTCTTATCATTAAGTATGATATAAAATATTGGGTTTATGCAAGTGTTCTTATTCAAGTAGGTGTCTCTCTCTCTTCCTAGTTTCCTGAGAGCTTTTGTTATGAATGAGGGTTTTTTGTTTTTGCTTTTATTTTTGGAGATTTGTTTGTTTGGTATTTGTCAAATATTTTTTCTGTATCCATTAATACAGTGTTATTTTTTTTGTTCTTTAATCTGTTGATATGGAGGATTGCATTGATTAATTTTTTTACTATTCTCATGTACCTGAAATAAATTTTACCTGGTTGTGGTGCATAATTCTTTTTACACATTATTGAATTCAATTTGGAATATTTTGTTGTGAATATTTTATTTGTGTTCATCAGGGATATTGATGTGTGGTTTCCTTTCTTATAATGTCTGTCTGGCTTTGATTGTAGCACAAATTTAACCTCATAGAATGAGTTAAAAATTATGTACTTTGCTTCTATTTTCTAGAAGAGATTGTGGATCATTGGTATTATTTCTTTAAATGTTTGTAGAATTCACCATACATTCTTTAAATATCTAAACTTTTATTTTCTTTTTTGGAAGATTATTTATTATTAATTCCATTTCTTTAATAGATAAAGGACTATTCAGGCTATTTTCCTTGGTGTGAATTTTAGTAATTTGTGTTTCTCAAGGAATTGGACTATATCATCTAAATTATGAAATTTGATGGTATAGAATTGTTTGCAGTATTTCTTAATTATCATTTTAATATCCATAGAATTAGTAGTGATGACTCCTTTTTACTTTTTCAAACTGATATTTTGTGTCCTTTTTAAATTTTTTTTTCTTCATTAGTCTGGCTACAGGTTTTATTAATTTTATTGACATCAATAAAATAACTAGCTTAGAGTTTAGTTAATTTACTCAACTGTTTTACTCTTTTCAATATCACTGATTTCTGCTCTAATTTTTATTAGTTCTTTTCTCCTGCTTGCCTTAAGCCTGAATTTCTCTTATTTCTCTAGTTTTCTAAAGTGAAAGCTTAGGTTATTGATTTTAGATAATTATTTTTTTAATTACACTTTTAATACTACATATTTCCCTTTAAGCACTGCTTTCTTCGCATTTCTCAAATTTTGGTGAGTTGTATTTTCATTTTCATTTAGTTCAAAATAATTTTAACTTTTTGTTGATACTTCTTTAACTCATGTATTATTTAGAAGTATATAGTTTTATTTCTCAATATTTGAATATTTTCCAGCTATCATTCTGTCATGATTTCTAGTTTATTCCCATTTTGGTCTGAAAATATACTTTGCATATTTGTCAAGGTTTATTTTATGCCTGAGAATATGGTCCATCTAGATGAATATTCCATGGGAGCTTGGGCTTCCCTAATTACTCCTTCTCAGGTAAAGTCTATGTTTTATAGTGTGAAGGTACAGGAGAGGGGAAGTGTTTTATAGTATTCTACTTAAATCTCAGTCTTTCTGCTGGCCTATGTCTCAGGCTTCTGACTTTGATAAGTGTTTCTTCCTGTATCACTTCCCTACTTCCTCTTTTGTTAAGACAGGAAGGTAGAGAGAGCTAGAATGAGAAGAATCTTCTTCCACAGCTCTGGGATAAGCTCTGGTAAAATCAGCCTCCAACCTTGAAGAGTTGGCTTTTGTTATAAAGAATACTATGGGCATATTTCACAAGGATTACCCTTCCCCTCCCCCTGCAAGAACTGTAGGCTTTATCAGATCCTCATCAGTCACAGGAACATGATGAGGTTCTTGGAAATAAAGACTATTAAAGTATAAGGGCTCCATCTGAAACTGAGACCCCCAGGAGCTTCTGATTCTCAGGCTAGTCCATACTCAAGACTCCAGCAATTTATCAAAATTACCATAAAGTATACCTACCAGTGTATGCCTCCAATAGCTTCTGCTCTAGGTAAGCAGATCTCTAAGGCTTTCTGATCTGTCTGTCTCTACAGATATCAAAGTGGCAGTTAACCCTGCAAACTCAGTTTTTTGCTGGGTCTAGGAAAGTCATTCATTTTCAGTTTGTTCAGATTTTTTTTCTTGATACAAGGATAGGAATTATGACTTCCTTATACTCTATGTATTGGAGCTAAAATGGAAAGTAATGCCTTTCATTTGAAAACTCATGCCCATCAGTTCTGAGAATGTTTGTATTCTTATCTTGTGCTTCTATATTCCTATTTCTGTTAGATATAAAGCCTCTTAAGTTGACCTTCTAATTTTCCTGTATTTTTTCTCCTATGTTTTTGTTCTTGTGTGGTTTGAATGGTGATCCCCAAAACATTATGTCTTTATCATAACTCCTAGAACCTGTGAATATGGACTCCTTTGAAAAAAGGCTCTTTACAAGTATAATTAAGTTAAAGATTTCAAGTGATAATCATCTTAGATTATTCAGGGAGGCTGTAAGTTAAGTGACAAGTGTCTTTATAAGAGGTACAGGAAGGAGAGACACACAGGGAGAAGAAAAAGCTATGTGAAATTAGAGGCCAAGACTGGAGTGTTGTCTCAAGTCATGAATGCCTGCAGCCTACAGAGGCTGGGAGAGGCAAGAAAGGATTTGCACGCTGACCCTTCAGAGAGAATGTGACTCTGCTGACACATTGATTTCAGACTTCTGGACTTCAGAGCTATGACAGAATAACTCTGTTATTTTAAGCCACCAAGTTTGTGGTAATTCGTCATGGTACTTCTAGGAAACTAACATACTGCCCATTTCCAGTCTTAGTAGTATTTACCCAAGTTTATCTTCCAGTTCTTCTGTTGACTTTCAAATCTCTGCTATCCTATTTTTAACATTCACAGTATTAATATTTCCCATCTGTCCTTTTTGTATATCATTTGGTTCTTTTTGCTCATGCTAATTATCTTACTGTTGAGGTTATCTTCTATTCTTTTCAGTGGCCCTATTTTTACCAATTTATTTCTTTTTTATTGGTTGTTTTTATCTTTCTTATTAAAAATATTACTGAAACATCTGGTATGACCTGGCTGTGTACTCACAGTTTACAGTAAGTTACTGAAAAGCTGATTGGAATCTCCATGTTTGTTGATGGTGGGTCTCACTATTGGGTGACCAGGTGGCCATTTTTGGGAAAATCCTGAATGTCAGTGTGTGGGATGTTTTCTTTTGGATGAGTAAGTTTCTTTAGAGGTGAATTCTGCAATCTTCTGCCTAGATATATATACCTCAGAGCCAGTGTTCTGTGAGGTGGAGGTCACACTGGTCAGTGTTAGTCAATTCCTGAATGTCAGTGAACTACATCATCCTGCCCTCCAATGTCTGAGTTCCATAATTCTGCAAAGACTTTCTAGTTATCATTCTCAAGGGAATAAACCTTTCCTCACTAGTAGATAGAAAGGAGTTGTATTTACCTGAGTGAAATGGAGGAAGACATCTGGGATAATTTTAGTCTTTTAATAATTCCTTTTGTTTTTAGTGCATTTCTCACATGTGCCTTAAGAGTTTCAAAATGCTACTATATCTAAAACTTTTCCAGAATACCAACATGATTAGGCTTCATATTTGTTAGGATCATTCCTCCTTCAGCACCTAAATTTCATCTTTCTCCTTCCTGTTAAATCATTTGCACTCTTCCATCTGCTTTGCATCTACCCAAACCTGTTTAAATTGCTCCATTGCCATTGTCTACTCTCCCATTCTCTTAGTCATTTAGGATTTGTAGCATTTATTAAAATGTCTTTGTTTTTTTTCTAACAGAAATAAGAAACTAAATGGTTATATTAAGGTTTTTAAAGCTGTCATAAAAGGGTATGTGCAGGTACACAATTCCTGTATTTGCTTAAAAATCTAAATACACCCCAATATACATATGTATCTACAAATACCTATACATGTGATGGGAAACAAGATAGAATTATTTTCATCAAAATATTATATAATGGATCAAACTCTGAATTTATGCAGGGTTGTGCAGTGTTTTAACTTCTTCATTTTACTTCTCTGTAATTTTTAAATAGCCCAATATGAATAAGGATTAGTTTTTCAAATGCAATCTAATTTTTTTAAAAAGTCAAGGTTTTTATCTTAAAGCATTATAGTGCTCTTTGCAATGAAGGTAGAGCCATTTATGTTAACAATGAATACTTCTTAATTATGCAGTCTGGAGAACAACTACATAGGCATTTAAGACAAGTAATTTGAACATAAAAACTCAAGGACTTATACCAAGAAAATAACCTTCAAGGGAATCCAGTCATATACATTCGGCATAAAGCCACTAATGTTCAAATGGAGTCAATGCACAATAAAACCCTTAAAACCAGTTGTCTAATGCGAGGGAAAACTAGAAAATATGTGCTTCAGTGTCTTCATTTTCTCACTTTGTTATTATTACATCAATATGATCCACGAAATCAGTAATGGATCTTGGTCCTGATTAGTCCAAACTACACATTAGAATACTTCTTAACACATTGCTCTGGGAAGCCAATAACAATGGTTTGGAATTTGCAAATGAGATAACACATATTTGTCATGCCAGCTCTAGAACAAAAGTCTGATAAGTCTTTGGGGTCAAATCTGGCTAATATTTTCTCCACTACCCTGACTCAGTGCCCAAGTGATATAGAAATTCCCTCTATGCATCTCCCTACAGCCGAAGTACTTTGAAAAGGAAGTGTTTCCAAGTCTTATTATTTCCCTGGCTCTTACTAATTCAATGTGCTTCTGTCAGAACTTCTCAATTGGTGTGAAAATGTTCGTGTGTACTGAGTTGCTATTTTATATATGCCCTGCTCCCCACCTCAATTTTCCATTTTAGGTAAGGATTGAGGTTCCCTCCGATGAGGTAACTTGCCTGAGGTTATGTAGCTAATTAAAAATGGGCTTTTAAAAAAGTGGGCTTGAGCAGTTAAATTTAGGGGCACCTGAGTGGCTCAGTCAGTTAAGCGTCTGATTCTTGACCTTGACTCAGGTATTTTTTAAAAAATTTTTGTATTGTTATGTTAATCACCATACATTACATCATTAGTTTTTGATGTAGTGTTCCATGATTCATTGTTTGTGCATAAAACCCAGTGCTCCACGCAGAACGTGCCCTCTTTAATACCCATCACCAGGCTAACCCATCCCCCCGCCCCGTCCCCTCTAGAACCCTCAGTTTGTTTTTCAGAGTCCATCGTCTCTCATCGACTCAGGTATTGATCTCAGGATCATGAATTTGAGCCCACATTGGGCTCCACACTGGGCATAGAGACTTCTAAAAAAAAAAAAAAAGTCAGCTAAGTTTTAAAGCATATAGAAAAAAAATAAAGGAGAAATGTAAGGAGGATGTATGTGGATTGTGGGAAAGCCTCTTATGACCAAGCCCCAAATAATAGAGTTTTGAGGTAAATAGAGTTTTGAGATCAGTTTTGTGCAGCTATCAGAAGCCACACATCATAGATCACCAACTACTACACCAGTATTTGGAAACAAATGAGTTGGAAAATTCTATAATTACATATGGTCTGTACTTGCAAAGTGGTAGCTGGGCATTCAACGCTGCCCTAGTATGCATGGTTTCCACACAATATTACAATAATTTAAGAACAGTATCTAGCATATAGGGGCGAAAGAAGTCATCGCTTGCCCCTTCCCAGGAAACTTTGATTTCAACTGAAAATTTAGGTGTCACAAAAATTCTAAAAATTATAGAATCTCTTCTTCCTTGCCTGACAATTCCTGGAGAAGTTTGAATCTGCAGCACAGAAATTTTCTTCATTGATAGAATAACTTGATAACAAACACAGTTTCTTGGCTTTACATTTGCATTGTTAGATTTTTTTAACTTGAATTAGCAATGGCAGTATTGCTGCCAGATTTCTTTCTAATGAACATTTCTCTGGTAGTACAAGAATCCCAACTATCTGATATGTCTTGTACCATTAAATGTGGCATTTTCATTTCTAAAGGGCTTATCACACAGATTCAGACTTAAACAATTTTTTAAGATTTCAAGCAAACTAGGAGGAAAGAGAGAAAAACCAAACTTGCTGGAAATAATTTGTATGAATAACAAATTGATAATGCAGTATAAATTGGATAGCAAAAGATGTCTTCAGAATCTCAATATGATAGGTCTAAGTCAAAGGAAAGAGGACTACAAAATCCACAAGATGGGTAGGATGATATTGTAGACCAATACCATAGCTAGGTTTAAGACCTCAGAGTATTCCTACCTTCACCCAAATTTTTGGCATACAACATGCTTACATGGCTCATGCCATGAATTGTTTCTTTTCAACTTTCTCACATACTCCATATCTTTTTTTTAATTAACATATAATATATTATTTGTTTCAGGGGTACAGGTCTGTGATTCATCAGTCTTACACAATTCACAGTGCTCACCATAGCACATACCCTCCCCAATGTCCATCTCCCAGCCACCCTATCCCTCCCACCCCCCTCCACTCCAGCAACCCTTAGTTTGTTTCCTGAGATTGAGAATCTCTTTTTGTTTGTCTCACTTTCTGGTTTTGTCTTGTTTCATTTTTTCCTCCCTTCCCCTGTGATCCTCTGTCTTGTTTCTCAAATTCCTCATATCAGCGAGATCATATGATAATTGTCTTTCTCTGATTGACTTATTTAGCTTAGCATAATACCCTCTAGTTCGATCCACGTCGTTGCAAATAGCAAAATTTCATTTTTGATGGCTGTATAATATTCCATTGTGAGGAAAAAAATATATATATGTATGTATGTATGTATGTATAGGCTCTTTCCATAATTTGGCTATTGTGGACATCGCTGCTATAAACATTGGGGTGCAGGTGCCCCTTCGGATCACTACATTTGTATCTTTGGGGTAAATACCCAGGAGTGCAATTGCTGGCTTGTAGGGTAGCTCTATTTTCAACTTTTTGAGGAACCTCCATACTGTTTTCCAGAGTGGCTGCACCAGCTTGCATTCCACCAAGAGTATAGGAGGGTTCCCCTTTCTCCACATCCTTGCCAACATCTGTCTTTTCCTGACTTGTTAATTTTAGCCATTCTGACTGGTGTGAGGTGGTATCTCATTAAGGTTTTGGTTTGTATTTCCCTGATGCCGAGTGATGTTGAGCACTTTTTCATGTGTCTGTTGGCCATTTGGATGTCTTCTTTGCAAAAATGTCTGTTCATGTCTTCTGCCCATTTCTTGACTGGATTATTTGTTCTTTGGGTGTTGAGTTTGATAAGTTCTTTATAGATTTTGGATACTAGCCCTTTATCTGATATGTCATTTGCAAAAATCTTCTCCCATTCTGTTGGTTGTCTTTTGGTTTTTTTGACTGTTTCTTTGTTGTGCAGAAGCTTTTTATCTTGATGAAGTCGCAGTAGTTCCTTGCTTCCCTTGCCTTTGGTGATGTTTCTAGGAAGAAGATGCTGCAGCTGAGGTCCATATCTAATTCATTTGTATATCCTGTTGGCTGTAATGAAAATATATCCAGACTTAGAATACTTCTTATCAGCTTCATCCATCTCTTGCATAAGATCATATCATTATTCTACCTCAAAACCTTCGTTTGGCTTTGCCTCTTACTCAGCCTAAAAGCTGAAGCCCTACCATGGCCTGTAGGGTCCTGTATGATTTATCCCTTAGATATCTTTCTGATTTAATCTCATATTTTCTCCCTATCTCCCTGTTCTTCAGTCATTTTTGATTCAAATCTTTGCTCTTCCTAATTACTCCAAGTGAGGTTCTGCTCAGGGCCTTTGCACTTACTATTCCTTCTGCTTACTCATTTCATTTAAGTCTGCTCAAATTATATGCTATGACAAGGACATCCCAGAGAGTACCACCAAAACTACCACAAACGTGGCCTTAGGTCCTCACTCTCTAACTTCATTTGTGGTTTTACATTTTTCACAGTGCTCATTGCTACCCAACATACATTTATTTCTTTGTTTATTTTTTGTATCCTACCTATTGGAATATAACTGTCCCAAGAATGGGGCTTTGTTTTATCTAATCCTCTAATATCAGCCTAAAACATTTATTGAAGAAATAAAGGATGGGGAGAAAAAAGGAAGAAAAGAAGTAAATACACTTGTGAAAATTCTATCCATAAAATCGTTAAAAAGAAAGAAAGAAAGAAAGAAAAAGAAAATTCTATCCATTCTATTCATTTTGATTGAAGGAAGGACATTTATCAGTACCCCAGTGATTTTATCAACTGCTTTTCTCATCTTGAAAATAATATTTACGTAGTGTGTATAGGGATATTTGTTTCAAATCTTGCTTGCTAGCTATTAGTTACACCATCATGAACAAATCTGTTACTTTTACAAAGACTTCCTTACTGCTTTGTAAAATTAGAGTAATATTTTGTAAGACAGATTTAGGATTATAGGGATTAGCATAGGGTTTCAAAAGAGTAGGGGTCTTTTATTTAATCTCCAAATTTTAAATGGTAAAAGAAGCAGTCACCTTTTTTCTCAGACTTTCAGGTTTCCTTGACAAAGCTAAAAACATTGCATTTACATAGGTAGGAATTAAAGGGAAGGAAGGAACTGGAAATAAAAAAGGTAATGGTAAAGTAGGTCCATGTCTTCCCTTCCCACTTTTATTTTTCATTTTTTTGATACTCTTATTAATTTTATTTCATTTACATTCAATTAATTAGCATATAATGTATTATTAGTTTCAGAGGTAGAGTTCAGTGATTCATCTGTTGCATGTAACACCCAGTACTGATTACATCAAGTGCCCTCCTTAGCGCATCACCCAGTTACCCCATCCCTCCAACCCCACCCGTCCAGCAACCCTCAGTTTGTTTCCTATAGTTAAAGTCTCTCATGATTTGTCTTCCTCTCTGATTTCATCTTATTTCATTTTTCCTTCCCTTCCTCTATGTTCCTCTGTTTTGTTTATTAAATTCCACATATGAGTGAAATCATATGATAATTGTCTTTCTCTGACTGACTTATTTCTCTTGGCATAATGACCTCTAGTTCAATCCACCCACATTGTTGGCAAAGAAACAGTCAACAAAGCCAAAAGACAACTGACAGAATGGGAGAAGATATTTGCAAATGTCTTATCAAATAAAGGGCTAGTATCCAAAATCTATAAAGAACTTATCAAACTCAATACTCAAAAAGCAAATAATCCAGTCAAGCAGTGGACAGAAGACATGAACAATCATTTCTGCAAAGAAGACATACAAATGGCCAACAGACACATGAAAAAAAATGCTCAACATCAGGGAAATACAAATCAAAACCTCAATGAGATACCATTTCACACTAGTCAGAATGGCTAAAATTAAGTCAGGAAAAGACAAATATTGGCATGGATACAGAGAAAGGGGAACCCTCTTACACTGCTGGTGGGAATGCAAGCTGGTACAGCCACTTTGGAAAATAGTATGGAGGTTCCTCAAAAAGTTAAAAATAGAGCTACCTTATGATCCAGCAATTGCACTACTAGGTACTTACACCAAAGATACAAATGTAGTGATCAGAAGGGGCACGTGCACCCCAATGTTTATAGCAACAATTTTCACAACAGCCAAACAATGGAAAGAGCACAAATGTCCATTGACGTATGAATGGACAAAGATGTGTGTGTGTGTGTGTGTGTGTGTGTGTGTGTATATATGTATGTGAGATATATATATATATATATATCACATACATACATACATACATACATACATTGGGATATTCCCTTCCCACTTTTAAATAAAACTAGTCCTTATTTAAGGACTAGTTGAATGGGTCAAATATCTTGGGTTCCTTTGTGATTTCTATCACCACTTATAACATCTGACTCTGACCATCATAGGACCTTTGCCCCATGAGTTAGTTGACAATTTCTTAGGTGTTATTCTTCCATGAGATACTTACCTTTCAACAGAAAACTCTTAAACTTGGAGATTAACATGTCTCCAAACTCCAAAAAGAAGTAGATGAATATTGCACTGCCTTGAGCACTTTGATTCCTCATTAGGCATTATATGGGAGCAGAGCTGTCTGCTCTGTGCCCTTCAATTTTTACCATGGAGATGCTTATCCAGGGAAAAAGAAACTCTCTCCTCTATAAGACAAATATTGCATTTTTTGTGGCCTTGAAAGACCATTATTTTCCATTGTAATAAGCAGCTCTCCCTGGAATGGTGAGGCAGGCTGATTTGTAGCAGTGGTGTCACATGATCAGGAAGGGGATGTTATAGTTGTCAGGCCTTTTTTTCCATCTCCAGTAGGGTGACTCTGTTTGTTTCCCATGACTATTTGCTCTTGGGCATTTGAAGTCACTCTGTCTACACACATGTGTCCTTAATCATAAATCTCACTCATGCTTTACTAAGTCCTTCAGGGATTCTCTCTTTGTTCTGTGTTTCATGTTTGACAGTTTCTTACAGAATGAGGCTTGGAACATTCCTGGAAATGTGTTATAAATAATTAAGGTTGACAAAGCCCCTTTCCCTCCCTTGCTTTGTGTGTGTATGTGTGTATGTGTATGTACGCATTTTTTTCTCAAAAGACTTAGGATCTAACATTGACACTGTATGCTTTCAATCTTAATGATGCTTCTTCTCTGCCATTGGATGGGATGGGTTTTTTACTCTTATGATTATTATTTTAGAAACTAGGTAATATCTTCTTTAGAAGAAAGGAAAGAAAGCCAAATCAAATCAAATACAAACCTCTGGGCTCTATTATAGTATTAGGCTTTATGTCCCAGAGCAGGTCAGAGCATATCTTTGATATATGAAAATTTGCCATTGCTGGATACATTTCATTTACTGAAATGCTGTTTGAGAGCAACTTTATTAAAGATGCAAGACACTGGTACAATGCTGCTTTATTTTGTGTCACTGCTTTCATATAAAATCCTTTCACCAAACACTTTGGAGAATTAAATAATACAAGACATGAGAGAGTGTTCTGTATAAATTATACAACACTATGGAATAAGGAATAATTTAAAGAATCAGTTAGAAAGCTGATAGCTAGAGCTCACAGAAATTGAAAGAAATAGGAGAGATTTTTCAGATTTTTTTTTAAATCCAACCGAGAGTTTCTGTTATATGAGTAGCTTCAAGTAGTGAGAGAAATGGAGTTGCTGGTGGAACATGGGGTTGATGTGTTACTATCCCAACATATAACTTTCTCCCTCTTCCATTTTCACTACATCACATTCTAAATTGTTTCCAATGCTTTTATTTTGTGAAGAACCTATGAGTAACACTAGTAGATATTTATGACCTATTATAATTTAATTTCCTTGAAAATCTTAAAGGTTGTTATCCCATTTAGAGGTGAGAATCACAGAGGTAAAATGACCCATACATGTGGTCATCCAGTAGTAAAGCAAAGTAGTAAATCCTTGAGTTAGACTCAGGTCTAATTGAATCCAAAGCTTGGTGCTTGCTACCTACCCCAGTGAATTTAGCAGGAACTAGAATTAACAAGCCACATCTCTCACTGATCATATTTCGATAGCTTTCTAACAATGCTATGCAGTCAAGCCTTCTCAGTCTTTGTTCTGACATAACTCAAGAGTCTTACTTCATAAAAATCAAAAGTAGCTGCAATGACATGGACCTCTAGGAGGGGGTACTATACACAATTTTCATTATTCCAAAGAACTTTCTATGTCCTTGCTTGTAAATCAGCAATAAAAGGTGACTGGGTATTACACAATTCTTCAGGTGTACTGAGGTGATATCATCTTTCATCTCATGACCTGCAATAAACATGAACAGATGGTAAGACAAATATTATATTCATTCTCTTCTTCCTTGCCAGCAAGAATCCTGCTTGTTTTCTGGGAGAGAATATGCTCACTTTCAAAAGATGAATTTGTCCAAGCCAATCATGAAAATTCTGGTTTGTAGTTTTTCAACATCTCTCGCCTTGAGGAGTGAGCATAAGTCATGGTCTTGGCCAATGAAGCTGAAATGAACTCGGCCAGTACTGTTCTGCTTTCTTCTCTCTTCTTCCTACTTCATATGTGGCTGTGATGACTGGAGCCACAGCTTCTATTTTGCAACCATGGTGCACCATGCATAAAACTGAAGAACATAATAAAGACTGAATAGAAGAAAAGATCTAGATTTTGAAAACAACCTTGACTAGCTACCAATCTCTAAATATTTGATATGAGAAAAAAAAACAATAACAACACCTGTTTGTTTAAGCTACTGTCAGTTTGGTGGTGGTTGTTATTTACACTTGAACTCTGTCCTAACAGATAAATGTAAACATCTCAGCCAATACACATAGAGTTACATAGGGAGGGAGATTATGGTTGAGTTATAGAGAGAGAAATCCAAGGTTAAAGAGCAATAGAATAATTCCACCTGTGATCATGATTTTGGACAAAGTTATACTTTTCCATGATATCAAAATTATAGATGTGACTAATAAGGTCATGCATGATTTCTAAAGGCCAGCTGGCTAAGGAACCATAAGTATCGCTCATTCAGCACATGTAATGACTACCATATTTTCTTGGCCACATGTGATTGGGCATATGTATTGGTATGTACTTTTATACACAGCTTTGTATTATAGGCCAAAAACTAGGCTACAAGAAAGTAAATTTGGATTCTGCATCTGGAAATTCCATTTTCTAGAGAAATACATCAATCAGTATAGGCTAGATTATGCTACAGTAAAAAACAAAACAAAACAATAAAATTAAAATAAAATACAATCCCTGAGTTTAAGAGGCTTAAAAGAATAAAAGGCTTATTATTCACTCACACCAACTACCCATCATGGGTCCACCAGGAGGCTTTGTTTTATGTGGTCCTCACTCATGGATCTAGGCAGTAGAAGCTCCATTTCCCTGCTTCCATATTTTCCCTGATAGGCAAATGGACAAGGCAATTTACTCATGACTCTTAAAGATTCTAACAGTAAGTATCATTTTGCTCCATTTTCAATGGACGAAACAAGTCACATGACCATACCATCATCATGGAAACAGGAAAATACAATCTCACATGAAACTTTGATGATGAAGAATGGAAAACATTTAGCAAAAAGTACTAAATACTTCCTCACACAGTGATGCTAAATCTGTCATCTCCCTTCTCTAGAGACTTATTTTCCTCATCTTTAGCAAAAATTTATTTCAAATCCTTTCTTGACTGCTCTAAACATACATAATCCTGAAAATTGACTTGTGTGACTTTTCACCCCTAATTCACCCAGCTTTGGAGCTAAACTCAGTGGCTGTTTGCCATCCAGGAGATGAAGCCTGAGTCACCTTCTTCACCCTCAGCTCTCAGTAATTTAAAAGAACTTGGGCTAGTTACGACAAAAACATGAGGTATGGACATCTGTGACTTCTCTGCCTCAACAGAGTCGTGAACTGCAACATTTCCACTTCACCTCATTGTCTCTGGCTTCCTGTTATATGAAGGCAACAAAACAATAATTTCTTTGGACCCCCAGCACACCCTCTGCAGAACACTAGTTGGCCAACAGTGCTAACTATGCTGGATAAAGAGCACCCGGTATGATGGATGAGAGCAAGGAAGAGTGACTGTTCTCTGAATCCAGTGTGAGGGCCTGATTTTACCTGGAGGTATGGACTTCATGGAGACATTTCCTATAAAGTTTGGCAGGGATTCTGTTTCCTCATGGCCACCTATAGATGCCGTCACCTTTGCCTTAACTCCTACAGCTTTGTAAGGAGAGAATCCCATGTCTCCTGTTGAAATAACATGCCACCATTAATCACAGAATTTAGAAGGAACTTAAAAGCTTTTCCACACTTTTGTGTGGTCCTTCAGATGTTTTTATGGACTTCTCATGAAAAAATCTTACTGCTCTTCTAGCAAATAAATGACTTGCCTAAAATGAATGTACAAGTCACTTTGTCACCAAAATTTCACATTGAGGAGATATGTCACAGACTTCAGACCACCTTTTGAATTGCCCAGATTGAGGCAAGAGCTCCGAAGCAGCAACTTCAACTGAACCAAACTTTATTACCAGCGTGACCTGATATGTTCTACTTTTGTGCCTCAGGGAAAATAAAATGATCATCCACATGTTTACAGGGTATGAGATAACAATGTGGCCTTGACATTTTTAGGTCAGAATTATCCAATCATTTTGGTTTATTTGTTTTGTTTTGTTTGTTTATTTGTGGGGTTAAGCAAAGCCCAGAATGATTCCACCTCTACATCTTTATTTTAAGAGCTCATCCTTGTCTTTTCTCCTCAGTTAAACATAAGGGATGCTTCCAAATGTGAGTGACAAAGTTGCCAAAATGGTGATGAATATTTCCTTCAAAGCTGATAAAACAATCTCTCCATATCATCAGCCAACAAAGCACTGAGCACTTCGAATGTGATTTGTATTATGTAGAGTTTTATTTGTTTCAATTTACAATGAATTGAGTTTTTCAGATGGAAAATGAAAGCAAGAATTGATTTATTATGAGAATACCACACTGGAGAAGGGAAGGAAAAGAGTCTCACCCAATCTTTGGTCTTTCCTGCATGTTCCTTGGAGAATGACTGTTCTTTCTTCACATGTTACTGAGCAGATCCATGTTATAGATTAAGAACGACAGGGAACTGCAGGGTGAGACCCCAGGAAATCCATGCAGGTGAAGAATGACATGTGTTACAACCTAATGGTAGCCAACAACTCCTCTTGCTCTCCTCGGTGTTGTTTGCAATTGAATAGTTCTACTTTGCTTGCCTCCCTCCTTGTTCATCACTTAGCATTCTTATTTCTAGGTTTCCGTTTTAAGCCTCCATATTTCTCATATGATGTACTCTTCCTGGATGGTACCATGTTCCCCTCCATTCTGAGATTCCTGAGAGGCATAGCAATAAAAAGTTCAAGTTCAAAATGTTCAAAACTGAATGTACCTGATTTTGCATATTCCTCCTCTGTTTCTTGTTTCAGAGAATGTTACCAGCATCTTTTCAAAAATACAAGCTAGGAACTCAAGAAAATATCTTTGATTAAATATAAAGAGAGAGGGAAAAAGTAGACTCAGCTTACAAATCTCTAAATGATGTAAACTTAATATAATTTTTTCCTTCCCCCACCTCCTCAAGAGTAGTCCTCTAGTTTAGCACAAACTCTTTCCTATTTCCTAAATCACTGAAATAATCTCCTAACTCTTTTTACCTTCAGTCATCACCATCTAGAAGCCATAGTTCATGTCACAGAGTAAGTAAAACTTCAGAAAACATATCTATTTGTATCACTTCCCTACATAAAAGTGTTCTTTGTCTTTCCGTTACTCTCAAGATCATGTTTAAATTAAGTAGCTTATCATATAAGAGGGATTTATAATAAATAAATACATGGCTCATTCCTTCATGGAGAGTAGAGTCCAATGGGGGGAAAATAGAGAAGTAAATCAAAGGTTTCATCTCAGTGTGATGAGTGTACTGATAAAGACATGAATTTGTGTTGTGGGAGCAAATAGAGGAACTACTCTCTCAGACTGGAAGTCAGGGGGTGAGATGGAGGAGGCAATGTTTGAGCTAGGTTTTGTTTTGCTTAAAGATTTCATTTTATTTATTGATTGATTTATTTGAGAGAGAACACTAGCAGGGGGAGGGGCAGAGGCAGAGGGAGAAGCAGACTCCCCACTGAGCAGGGAGCCCAACACAGGGGCTTGATTCTAGGATCCCTGGGATCATGACTTGAGCCAAAGGCAGATGCTTAACTGACTGAGCCACCCAGGCACCCCCGGGTTTTATAAAATAAGTAGGGATGAGCCAAATGGAGAACAGGCAAAGGCATACAATACTTGGTATTTTCTAAGAAAAAAAAGTATGTAGGCTAAATTATGTGTGTATATATGTGCATAATTTCACACTATATCATGGACATTTACCAGGATCGATTAGGCCATCTACAAACACTTGTGAGATGTGACTACTCTAGATCTTGTCTCTGAAAGGTGAGTTAGAGTCAAGGATCATTCTACCATTGAAATCTTAGGAATTCGGAGATATAAATATTAACATAAGGACCAGAAATTTATTTGCAGGTATAGATGGGCAAACTGCTTATGAATTATGAAAAAAGAATAAGGATTCTAATAATGTAATTGGAGGTTCCCTCTTAAGCAATAGAGATCAGGAGGGTGTCTGCATGGCTCAGTTGGTTAAGCTTCTAACTCTTGATTTTGGCTCAAGTCATGATCTCAGGGTCATGAGATCAAGCCCCACGTTAGGCTCCCTGTTCAGTGGAATCTGCTTGAGATTCTCTCTTTGCCCTTACCCCCTACATTCTCTTTCTCTCTCCCTCTCTCCAAAATAAATAAATAAATCTTTTTAAAAAATGGAGGTCTGGAATTACAGTTGTTCTAAACCATATATCAACTCCCTCTTATTTTGCAGGAAGTAAATTCAGAGTTCTCCAGCCTGTGTCTCATTATCTATCAAACATAGTACAGTGTGACAACATCCTCTTCTGTTAGAATACTTTATCATTCTTCTGGTAGATATGTA
The DNA here is from genome assembly GCF_003265705.2 of Callorhinus ursinus. Lineage (NCBI taxonomy): Eukaryota > Metazoa > Chordata > Mammalia > Carnivora > Otariidae > Callorhinus > Callorhinus ursinus. The sequence goes on along the minus strand of NW_027397082.1, from coordinate 14,913,571 downwards.
TTACCCATGGCATTCTGAATATTTAATTTTACAACTAAAATTTCAGTTTTTATGGGCCGATTGTGAAGAACATCATAGGTCAAAAGTTATATGGATTTCCCAGAATTAAAAGTAGATTTTGGTATAAAATATAAAATACACTGTCATGATAATGTTGCATTCATCTTGCCACATCTTCCACTGATAGCCTTTATATGAGGTAAGTATTGTTGGTGTTATTTTTGGTAAAGGGCTGAAATCAGAGGAAACTGAAAAATGCTGGATAGGGAAAAGAGATTTTTTGTGAGCCCCATATATCTTAGACAAAAGTGAACCCCTGGGACACTATTTTATGTCCCTTATCTAGCTCATTGGTTGCACAGGTGTAAATAAAATTTCCCAGGTGGTTGATTAGACTGTATAAATCACCCTAGGACTCCATGGGCCACACTACTCAAAGAGTCATCAATATAAGATTCAGTTTGATCTGTTATAAGGATGTTTTGCTCCCTTATTAACATATCTACCTCCTTTTAGGACTCTTCTAGAATTAATTGGCAGGCAGTAGTGTGCTCAGCTCTGGTCTTTCCTGATGCAGGTGAACGCCCCCGTATTTCCCCATATCAATTATTGTTTATCAAATGCATCTGCCCTCTCTGGAATAATCACACCACTTGTAAAGTATGCTCCACACTGGAGCAAACTCTAGGAAGCCCACACAAGCTTCCTATTTCTGCTCCTCTCTCCTGCCTGGTGACTGGGGTGATGATGTCTTGTTTTTTCAATTAACTTGTCACTTTATAAACCACTCTCTCCAGAAGGTGCTAAGGTGTGACTAGCTAATATTTGTAAAGGGACTCTAGGATCCAAATAGGAAAAAAAAAATACAGTTGATTATTTAATTTTTATAAAGAACAGCAGACAAATAAAAATTCATTCTATGTTTGTTCACTATTGAAACCAACAACAGCCATAAATACACGTTGAGTAATATTTCCTAGTTATATACGTCTTTCCTCCCAAAGGGAAACTAAAGGGCTTGATCAGTATATCAAAATGAAATAGTGGACATATGGGAGAGAGGGGGGAAAAAAGAACCCTAGTAGTTTTGACTGGCTTTATCATTTTTGTTGTCCTTTTATAACCCAGGAAAATGACATTTCTCATTAAAAAGCCATATTTCATTTTGCTGGAACATAATGTGAGCTAAGTCTTTCCAGTATTTTTTTTTTAATAAAAAGGCATGCGAATTAAAGACTTAATGCCATCTTGCTTTGATTTTTCAATCATTCAGTATATATCCTTAATGTTATTTATTTTACCACATTTAGAAATGTAGCTCTATGCCTCCCTTAAAGATGAAACTAATGAAGAAAAGCATATCACCCCTTCTACTGAAGTCTTAAAGTGGGTTCAAATCAATCTACGTGCTTCTTTTCTATTTAAATTTCCTTGTCATTCATAGAACTATCAGCTTCATAAAGTGAAAGGCCACATACATTAGTACTTTCTATAACTGATCTAACATTATTTTGTTGATAAAAGGGTGTTAGTGTCCCACATAGACACAAGACCTCTCAGGGCATCATAATATGGTATGAGTGAGATAGGTAGTCACCCTCCATGTGCTATACTTCTCACTCAGTGGAAAGTCCACATCCTAACTGTCACCTTCAAAGTGGTACATGCTCTGGCCCCTGACTGATCTTTCCTCCTTTGGTCACCCTGTTGCTTCCATATTGGGCTCTTTTCTCTTCCTCAGACCTAACAATTACATGTGTGCCTTGAGAGTTATCTCATGCCATTCCTTCTGTTTACAATTTTCTTCCCCCAGTTATCCTCAAGAACTCAGTCCTATGCTTTATTTTTTCCGAAGTCACATTTTCAATGAGGTGTTTTCAGGTTGACCTATCTAAAATATGCTCTGCCCTCTCCCCGCCAAAAAAAAATTATATTGTAATAATCCACTTAATATCTATCAGTATCTAACATAGTATATATTTACCTATTTATTTTGTTTATTGCCTATCTCATTCATTAGAACATGAGCTCCATGAGAGCAGTTTTTTTGTGTGTTTTGTTCTTTGTTATAACCCTATACTAAGGACCAAATGTAGCACATAGTAGGTGCTCAATAAAAAATAATGAATGAATATGTGAACAGATAAATAGATAATTGAATGAATGAATAAAGAGTTCTGAATTGGTAGAGGTCAGAAAAATCAAATTCTGATATATCTCAGACATATACTTGATCTGTGACCATGATCAAATCGTTTAACTTCTCTGACCTACAACTTCATCTTTAAAATGTCATACCTTCTAAATCAAAAGAATAAGTAAAGCAGTATAGTTTCATTGTTTTAAAAGTAGCAGAATGAGCTTTATTTGGGATATAGAGTTTCTGAACATTATGTATACAGCATAATAAATTCAGCTAGATATGTATGTCATTAAAGATAATGTGAAAGTTTATGAATTTTTAATAATAGAAATAAATTTTAGGACCAAAATACTCCTTTCTCTGACAAGCAACTCTACATTTTCCCTAAATCTCTGGTTTCTGTTTATTAATACTGGTTTCAGTCAACAAGTCACTTTTGATATCAGTAAGCATGTGATTGTAGAAGTAAGTCTATGCAGTGGACTTCAACAAATATATTGGCACAGAGTTTGGATATTTTGAGGAAGTTGGAGATTCATGTGGAGGGACACATCTGTATAAGGAAAAGTGTTCTTTGGAAAAATGTCACATGAAAAGATGCTGAATAGCACTTATCATCAGGGAAATACAAATCAAGACAACCTGAGATATTACCTCACACCCGTCAGAATGGCTAAAACCAACAACCCAAGAAACAATAGGTGTTGGCAGGGATGTGGAGAAAGGGGAACCCTCACACTGTTGGTGGGAATGCAAACTGGTGCAGCCACTCTGGAAAACAGTATGGAGGTTCCGTAAAAGTTAAAAATAGAACTGTCCTATGACCCAGCAATTGCACCACTGGTATTTACCCAAAGAATACAAAAATAGTAATTCAAAGAGATACATGCACCTCAGTGTTTATAGCAGCATTATCTACAATAGCCAAATTATGGAAATAGCCCAAATGTCCACCAACTGACAAATGGATAAAGAAGGCATATTTATTTATCTTTTTTATATCATTTATCTTTATTTATTTGTATAGTATATGCCCAAATGTCCACCAACTTGATAAATATATCTTCTTTATCCATTTGTCAGTTGGTGGACATTTGGGCTATTTCCATAATGTATATAACAGAATATTACTCAGCCATAAGAAAGAATGAAACCTTGCCATTTGCAATGACGTAGATAGAGCTAGAGAGTATTATGCTAAGCAAAATAAGTCAGAGAACAACAAATTCAGATTTCACTCGTATGTGGAATTTCAGAAAAACCACACACAGCCATGGGGGAAAAAGAGAGGCAAACCAAGAAACAGACTCTTAACTACAGAGAACAAACTGATGGTTACCGGGGGGAGGTGGGTGTGGGGATAAGTGCACTTGTTGTGATGAGTACCAGGCATTGTATGGAAGTGTTGAATCACTATATTGTACAGTAGAATCTAATATTAAACTGTATGTTAACTAACCGGAATTTAAATTAAAAACTTTAAAAAAAATTAAAAAAGTAACACTCTAAAGAAAAAATGAAAAGAGATCTAGGCACACTATTCTGTAATTCTTGCACCTATTTTCTCTCATACCATTTATCACATTAGTTATTTGAGAATTCCCACCTGTAAAATGGGGCTACTTAAACTGCCAACCTCATAGGGTTTTTGTGAGGACTGCATAATATATTAAATGTAAAGTGTCTGGAATAATGCCTGGCATGTGTTAAGTTCTCAGTAGATGTTAATTGTTATGATTTGACTAATTACTGTGATCATTGATCTAATTGGTCTTCTCCACTAGATTCTGAATTCCTTGAGAGCAGAACACATGCTCATTTTTTGGCGTATTCAAAGCACTTTATCGTTGTATTGAACAAATGGCTGCTTTTTTAAATGCAGTGGAATCCAAACATATTCAACAGGTTTTCGTTTTCATTTTGTTTTAGTTTTTCACATTTGTACACATGAAAGGATGATGCTTTTTATTTCTTAAGACATGATGTGCTGTGCAAACAAGATTTAGAATTTTAAACTTGACAGCTGATTAACTACAAAGACCTCTTCAAAGACATCATAATAAAGATTCATGGAAAATATAAGAAGGCAGACCATTTGCTCATGGAAGAGGGTATGCAGTACACAAGTCATTCTCAGGGTTACCAGAGCATCCATGGTGGACCCAAAGAGATGAAGGATAGCAATAACTATCATAGTAATGGTACCATTTCCTTATATTTGTATAGCACTTTATAACTTTCAAGCACTACATTCATTGGCTACTAATCTCATAGGTTTGTTGGAAAGATTTAATAAAACATATTTTAAAAATCATGCCCAGAGGCCCTGCAATATGTTATAACTTAATCAATATCAGTTTCCTTGGCTCATTTGAACCTCATTAAAACTATTGGAAGCACATGGTGTCAAAGGTAGGTGTCATTTTCTCCCTCACCTCCAGTGCTTCCACCCTAGTCCAAGCCAGCATCACAGCTTGCATGGACCATTGCAGCAGCTTCCCATTTTACCTCCTTGCTTCCTTTATTGCCTCCCTTCTTCACATAGCATGAATCTATTAAAAATACTAACCCAAGTCTTTATTGCTTAGAGCCAGTTAGTACCTAAACAGGGATCTTAGAGTAAAATCCAAGCCTATTGTGGTGTTTTACAAGGCCCTGCATGATCTAGCTCTTGACTTCTTGTTTGTTTTCTGCCCCTCTCCCCACTGCTCACTGCTCTAGTCAATCTGAACTCCTTTGTGTCCCTCCACCCAGTTAGTGCAATTCAGCCATGTGGCCTTTACAATTGCTTTACCCTTTGCCTGAAAGGCTGTACCCCCCCAAGCTTTACTTGCCTGCCTCTTTTGCAACATACATATTTCAGCTCCCATGTCAACACCCAAGGAGAACTTCCCAGGGCATATAAGAAGTAGCCCACTGTAATCCACTGCTATCATAGCACCCTGTTTACATAGTGGATTCTCAGCAAATATTTGATTTTCCTTCTGTGCACATGAGAAAAAAACAGTCCAGAGAGATTAAGTGGCTTCGCCAAGCTTCTAAGCAGTATGCCTTGCAGAGAACCCTCATTAAGTTCTCTTTCCACACTCCCATCATGATGTGTTACCTTTTCTACTAATATAATTTCACTGCCTAAGAAATGTGGACAAATGTTCAGTGTAACAATCCAATGATGGATACTTTTCTCTGATGGTTGTTGAGGGGATTTCCTTTAAACTTGATGCAAGTCTGACAATGGCCAAACTTTGGCCGGTAAATAGTCCCCATCAGAAATGGTATAAAGACACCCTAAGATATCTGAAATTTTTGGGTCAGAAAGATTTTTTGTATTTTGTGAAAACTAAAAAAAAAAAAAAAAAAAAAATTGGCAGGATCAGATAGTGTCTATGGCTGCATACTCTGTGAATAGACTAAAAAGCACCATCATTGTGATAGGAGTAGATTCTGTGGCATGTGTGTTATATCTCAATAAAGCTATTACTAAAAATGATGATGAAATGTATTATTCTTCTAACCCCAGCCTTTAACTTAAATTAATTTAAATTAAAGGGGGTACTGACAAGCAGTTAGACTGTGTCTCCTTCTCTATAAACTTGACTCCACTAATTAGGTCTCATGGCTGGGGAAACTTATCCTTTATGGTAGTGCTTGTTTATTGGAAGATCCTCCCTGGATTTCCTCATTATAAACCACTACAGCACATCTTCTTCCCTTTGGGGAAAATTTTACATATTTCACATAGAGTGTTTATTGTTACATTGCTTTATTAGCTAGCTGCAGAAACAGAATTGCATTTTTTTCAGATCCCCAAAGGGAGGAGAAAATACTCATTCACCAGGCAACGGTGATAAGTCAGGGCCTATTTGAGGACAGAACTCATTAATAATCTTAAATGAGCAACTTTATCCTGAACTGAGGTGTGCCATCCCTGGGTGGCATCCGTCATGCCAGATTCTGGGTGGCAGTGGAGACTCTACCACAAGGTGTGGAACCTACTCCTTCCTGTTTCTGCGGCTATTAATCTCCCCACCTTGTGTGTCCATTGTTGTCTGCCAACAAAAAACTAAGACCCTCCAGAGTACTTGGTCTGAGAAAATCCAAATGATCTGAACTTCTTTCTGAATAAGCACTGCCTCAAATGAGAAATCTGTAGAGCTACTGGAGTTCATTTTCCGCGGGATCATAGCTCTGATTCGACTGTACCTATTCTTGCTGTAAGTACTTTATTCCCTTTCTTACCCTGTCACCTAGGAAATGGTATCAGCACAGAGAGGCCATGGGCTGGAAACACGTCTTTTTCAGAAAGAGCAAATTCACTCAGGTTTATTAATCACTTCCCAAAACCACAGGTGCCATAACTAGATATCAGGTGCTGATTTCAAATAAGATCTTGGTTGCCATATAGAAAGCAAAACAGTAATGGTAAAGCCATCTACCTAGACGTAATGGCATTTTCAATACTAAGGAAACCCTCCCCAACTGATACTTCTCCAACCCCCCTCAACCATATACACACACTCACAAACACAGTCCAGGCCCTACTTTATCACAACTACAACTTCTTATCAGGGATCTGGATTCCATTTCCCTACCCAGGCAGACAAGAGTCCCTGCTGCCTCCCACGTGACGGCTTCAGGATGTAAAATATACCACATAAGATGCCAAGGTTTGACATGAGAGTGTGATGACAGAAAGATGGGAGCTGCCTTCAGCCATGTGGCTGCTTAGTAGTCTGTTTTCTGGAAAATCACTTACTATCTTTGACTTCCTGGCCTATGTCAGTCTCCTAGGTGAGAGGCCTTCCACCCAGTCATTGGATAATTCTAGCACGTTAGTCACCACTTGGTTTTCCAAAGGGAACAGCAATTTTATAAAACCACTACTGTATTTTATCCAAATCAAAGCCCCATAAAACTGGTTCCTAAACTTTCAGATTCTAGATGAAAAACCTCAGAAATAGAGGGTTACCTCAACATCCCAAAAATACCAAATAGGAAACACAAAATGTGTTCATGTTGTAAGATGCTCAGTAAAATAGCATGTTACTCAAAGTCAAATTATGTCATTAAGGATTTAATCAAAAATTTCTTTGGGGAAGGGAATGAACCAACTGTAGGGCCTTCCTGAGACAAAAGCCAGAGACATTTTCTCTGCCACTGTAAATCTCTTTAGAGCTAGGTTTCTTTTCTGTAAGACAGGGATTTACTTTTGGTTTTCCTGTGTAATCTTTTGAAGTCTCTCAGTTCCTCTACCAACGGATCCTTCTAATCTCATTCACTGATTTCCTTTCTTGCAAAATTAACATTTTGTATTTAAGCATCCCCTTAATGCTTTTCTTTCCTCTTCTTAGCTGCAGCCCAACTGGGGAGGTTAAAATAACATGCGCCACATTAACACTTCTCTGCTGAGATTTTGATAACAGACACCTGTGCAGTCTAAGTAGCTCTTGACTTATTCCTTTCAGAATGTGTTAATAATTGTGGCCACATTAATTTTCCTCCAGATGTGAATTAAAAATGCCGCAAGGGCCAATTTCAGTGAAAACTTGGAAATGGATTAAGCTGCTCTCTCTCCTTCACTCTCCTCCACCTCACATCTTTCAAGCGCATGCTCGGAGCATGTCCTTCGTTCTGAGAGCCGCTGGGTGTCCCAGGAGCAAACCACAGGTGGCAATTTCACTGTACACACCTTGAAGTGCATCCTCACCTAACTGCTTATGTCAATAAACACTCTGCTATTTAAACTGCAACCATTGCCTCATGCAAATAGAACAATGTCATTTTGACACAAATATTCAAATTGGTTCCCAATGTAGGTGTCACAAAATAACAAAAGGCAGCACCGTAATCTACTCTGCCATTTTCATCCTGTAGAAACAATTTTTTAATCAACATTGCAGCCTTACCAGCATTTCTCTTTCTCTAGGTTAATATTTAAAATAGCTAGTCAATTTGTAAGGCATTGGTGCTATTGTTAAAGTAAGCTCCTCTCCAGACTTTCCAAATCTCTTTGATGTGGCCCACCCCTAACTACTGGGGCTGGCTCTGCATTAAAAATTACTTTTTTTTTTTTATTTCTTGGAAGCAGCTTTGCACTTTTTTATCCACATGAGATCAGATCTCCTTTTGTGGGTTAGCTCACAGCCAAAGCCTCTTTTGATTTTGAAAGCTCATAAGGGAAGAAATCCAGAGAAGTAGTTGGATAGTTTAAACCAAGACACTTGTTTCTTGGTTATGTTGTTCAATCAGCTTCAAAAACTGCCTTCCACCTTCACCCATCCATTTACTCACAAGCCAATATCACAACTACCTCCCCCTACCTCCATACCACACACACAGACACACACAGACACACACACACACAAGACCCCTTAAATATTAAAAAGCTATATATAGCCATATGAACTGAACACTAAGCCATGTAATAGTCACTGGAGGGGACAGTTAAAAGCAGCCATAATAAGGGATTAAGAAGAGAATGAATTGCTCTCTTTTTTGAAGGTCTTTACCCTTTTTAGTGCAGTTGGGTTCCATTTAGCAAATGACCTCCTTCTGAAAACGAAGAGAAAATAATGACCAGGGCCCAGAAGGATAAACTATGTCTTTCACTCAAGAACTGTTAAGAACTCTGCTTGCCTCATACTATGCTTATGGAGAAGTGGATGCATGACATTATATTTCTACAGCCTTCCTTATTGTTATGATAACATAGTGATTTTTATAATTGGCTATTTCACTTTCTCCCTGGCCAAGGGGATTTCTGAGCTCAAGAAGAGAATGCTCTGCTCTTTCTAAAGCTACTAAATTCAGAAAAGGAACTTTGTTAATGTAGCTATTGGATGTTACATTTTCCAGGCAGAGTTGACATTGAAAGAAAATACTTTCCCCATGAAAAAGGAGCATCCTCTGGTAAAGAATATCACCCACATCTATGAAAAGTGGCTAAAAGAAAGAATTCTAAGGTAAATAGGGTCAAATTGATTTCACGGCAAGCTATTTAATGGTGCTAAGTGCAGAACAGGCATATAATTAGGGTTGGCTGACATTTTAAGATAACTTTGTCTGTTAAAAAGTTTGTGTCCTGAGTCAGCTGTTCTGGAAACCTAAGCCATCCCTCCTAGATCATGGTCATCTCTTAGAAAATAGAAGGAAGAGCAGTCTCCTGAGTGGGTCCCTTCAGTCCAGGCTTGCCCCTTTCCAATCCTTCCTGCATACTGTAGACAGAGTAATACTTCCAAGATACTCAGCTGATCATGTCTATCTTGGGTTAAAAACCCATCAGAGACATCACAAAGGCTGAAGTTAAGGTCCAAATTCCTCACCATATTACTGACATCTTTTCCTAGTTTCACTTTTTACCATTCACCACCTTATCCCTCACACTCTAGCCAACCTGAACTTTGAAGAAGCACAAAAGACCCAGATGTTGATGGATTTAATAGTCTGATAAACTTCTCTGTGCATTTGGCCTGGTGATTACCCCTTCATCCTCCAGGTCTCATTTACAAAAATCACAACTTACTGAAGAGTTGTTCTGATCCCCTTAGATCAGACTGGGTTTTTCTCAGATGTGCCCCCTACCCACCTTCCCCAGCCCACTGTATGCCCATTATTGTCCTTATCACATTTGAGCTTTATTGGTTTTGGTTTACATGTTTGCATTCTCCACTGACAGTAAGTCCCCTTGGGGCAAGGGATGTATTTGTTTTGCTCAGGGGTTGTATTACTTTGTTTTGTATATCCTCGTTGTCTGGCACATATGATGAGTGAATGAATGAATACATGAATGAATGAGTCCTAGTGGCAGAAAAGTTGAAAGAAAGTAGATGGAATGCCACCATATTGCTGCAACTTGGAAGGATTGACTTAGTAGAAAAATTAATATCTCCATAGATGGAATCAATTCAGGCATCACAGAAGAAATCCCATCCAAAAATTCCAGCCTTATATTCCCCACTGTGAATACATTTCCTATATGACTTCTGACATTGAAAATCCTACAATTAGAGAGTCATCGAGGGACTTACTTTTCTGTCTTCTGTGAAATGCCTGTGGGAAGTAACACTCCACATAGTATAAATGCACCCCAAATTACTGGGAGCTATTCTAAGAAATCAGGGACAATTATTTTACTTCATGTCTGAGGGCAGCAGGGAAAACTGAGAGGTTCCTGTTTTTTAAGAGCCATAAATGAAAGTTGAAGAAAGCAAATTAACTCAAACACTGAAAAATGTTGCTTTCTCTAGATGCCTAGTGGGGAATCATCAAGCTCTAAAAAGAGCAAACATTTCATATTTTTTTTCCCCCTGACTCCCTCTTCCATACTACCTTCCATTACTCTAAGATTCATATTCCATGTAAGGAGACCTCAGGAAATTAACAATCACTTGCTCAATTCCAGCAATCTATCACGTTGTGAAGATTCCATCATCTCTTGCCTAAATCCTTAATTCATTCCTTCAAAAAATATTTATTGAGAACCTACAGTAGGTCAGACACTCTTCTACTCTGAGAATTCAACAGATTTTTTTTTTTTTTCCCCTGCTAGCCTCATGGAGGCAGAATTTTTCCTGGATATAATAGGAACTGGTTGAAAGCTTATTGAATAAAAGCCTTAATGCATGATTAAACAAATATTATTAAGGAACAAAAAACCCTGAATGTTCTTGTTTTTTCTCTTGAATTTCCACAGAGGCAGTATATAATCGTGGTTAATAACTCGTGCCTGGAGTCAGAGATAAACCTGTGTTTCCATTCTGGCTCCATCACTTATTAGCTGAGTGAACTTGGGCAAATTACTTATTTCTCTGGACCTCAGTTTTCCCACTGTCACATGGATAATTTTATAGGATTTGACCTTATACAGTTGTGGTGGGCATTAAAAGAGAATGTCTAGGAAAACATCTGGCAAATGAGACATCAGCACAATGTCTGACAAATGAAAGGAGAATTCAACAATGTTCACTATTATTTCTTTTCTCCTAAGTTCCCTAACTTGAATCAGTAAGAGGAAAGTTGATTATTATCAGTATCTTTTGCTTTTTAGTAAAAGAAATTTACATAGTCCTAAGGAATGAAATGTTAATATCTCAATTGTTAGATCTGATTCTCAAGGCAAAGCACACTAACTCCTCCTGCCTTCTATTGACAGCACCCTATTAAACAGAAAAGCTCACATCGGGGGATATAGGACAAATCAGCCCAATTTCTAAAGGATGCCACTTCCCCAGCATGCCTGGTGAGGAATCAGAATACTCTAGAAATAGCAAATAGTGAGTAAATGACCTTGAAAGATGACTATATAAACAGCAGTACTTTGTGCTAAGTGAGAATTACCCCATCGGCAGAAAAGCACAAAGGCCTGTCTGATACAAACATCCCAGACACTCTAATTAAGTAATTATCTGTCTTAAACCACATTCACCTCTTCCTTTAAAAGAGAATTTGCTTTTCTTTATTAATTTTACACCTGGGAAATACACACACATGGACACACAGGAATACACACATATGTAAATATATTACCCCTTTGGACATGGTCTCAGAAGAAGAAATGTTCTTCCTTATAATGAAAAGGCTTCAGAGAAGTTGATTCTCCTTGTGATACATGAAATATGGGTTTGGAAAGGCTGTATGATCCTGACCAAGACTTTTCATAAACTTTCATCTTACTAGAATCACTTGTCTTTCTCAAAAGACAGAAGGCCAGTGGAAGAAATATCTATACTTTTAAACATGATTTATTTCTGTTTCCCATAGGACCTTCGTATTCATATGCATAGTTTCTCATTAAAGTATCTTCTTAATATATTTTATGTATATATGCATCAGAGAGAGAGAAGAGAGGATGTTACTGCATTTAAGAACCTAAAGTTCTCTCCTCCTTTCATCCAAGGATCTTCCAGGAAAAGTTGCCTAAAACTCTGTAGTTAGCATAATCTGCTAAAAGAGAGGCACAAAGACAATTTTGTTTTACAGGTTAAATGGAAGACATACCTCATTTTCTCTAATGGGCTGATTTGAATAAAAGAAATGAACAACGAGTCCATGGTTTTTCTACCACTAATTCTGCATCAAGGAAGGTTAGATAGTATTTTATAAAATTTAACTTGTGGGTACAAATTTTAGACATCATTTGCAAATCATTTTACTTTGTGATAATTGTCCTTAAAAATGATTAAATGCTATTTCAATCTCAGCTCTACAACAATTTAGCAGAATGCTTTTTGCCAAAGTGTTCTTTCAAAAGGATTAACATGGAGTTTCTCTTTATGAAGTCTTCTGGGAACTTCTCTATTCTGCCCAACCCAGCCAGCCAACCCATTTCCCAGTTTGTAGAAGGTGATGGCTGGTCAACTTTCAAGTTTGTTTCCAGCTATTAAAATCTGGTAGCTTAAAAGCTGTTCTCCTGAGGCTTCCTGAATATCATTTTACTGTTTTTAACTTGTTCATACTGCAACATTAACATCAACCACATTTATGTTTTCCTTTTCATGAAATGAGCATAAATGAAAATAATACTTGGCAATAATACTTGGCAAAGAGGGTACAATTAAAAGATTTTAATTAGCATGTAGACTATTTTAAAATACTCTATGGTATTATCTTGAGATAAATCTAAGGGTTTGCGTAGGTTAGAAATATTACCAGGAGACCAAAATGTCAAAACAAAAATTAGACCTTATGTTCAGAATTTTGTTTTTCATATAAGGATTATGAAATATTTCATCTGTACTTAAATTCTCAATAAGATAACTAGGCTTTGGACTAGAGTTATAATAAGGTAAAATTGATTTATACTAATAAATATGACCATATTACTGCTAAGTTTATCAGACAAAAATCCTAGAAAGATAAAGATTTACATCTTTTCTAGTCAAACATTTCTAGTCCCTTCATGATTTTGCTTTTTTATATGTGTCTTCCAAAATAGTGTCCTATAGAACATTTGTTTGAATGACATTAATAAATACAACCAGAAAAAATATTTTTAAGTGATCCAAGGTCAAATATATTTTGGAAAGATGGCATATTCTATTTCCCTTAGACTTACAATTCCTATTAACATATTAAAAGCTCTGAGTAGCCCTGAAATAAGGATTCTTGCTCAAAATGTTGAATCTGATGTTCTTAGAATTAGTTGATTCCTAAACATGCTTTTTCTTGATATTCTGATCAATATTTCCTGGAATAATTTCTTTGGAAAAGAGTTTGCGAAATTATCCCAGAAGAAATCTGGCTAAAAATGTTCATAATTTTGACATGGGCATAGTCTTCCTTAATATAGCACATAAAATAACTAATAACTTATTTTTTACCTCATGTACAGAAACAAAGTTGGAAGATGGATGATTAATTTGAAGAGCCATCTACAATGCTTGTGGCAGACACAAGGTTAATATCACCAAAACATAAGGAAGTCTTAAGAGTCAATTAAAAATAAAACAATGAACACATTAATAGACTCCCTAGCAAAACATCTAAAAGGAGATTTTAAAAATACAGTAGTCAGTGAACACTGGAAAAAGATGTTTAGTCTCACAAATAAAGAAAATGATAAAATGTCTAATATTAACAAGACTGACAGAGCTCACAGTTACTGAGAATGATTTGAGATGGTCAAATTTATGCACTTTTAATGACTATATAAATTGTTGAAACATTCTTGGAGAATGATAGAATTTTATTTTAAATTTCCCATTCACATTGATCCAGAGATTCAATCCAAGAAAAGTGCAAAAGTTAAAAGTATTCCAAAATATGTTTATGGCAGTAATATTTATAATAAAAACTTAAAACAACTTAAGTGTCCACCAATAGGGGAATTGGACAAATTAATTACAACACACAGTTAATGGTACATCATGCAGCTGTTTAAAACTGTAGAGATTTTTGGGCGCCTTGGGTGGTTCAGTTGGTTGGGCGACTGCTTTCGGCTCAGGTCATGATCCTGGAGTCCCAGGATTGAGCCCCGCATTGGGCTCCCTGCTCAGCGGGCAGTCTGCTTCTCCCTCTGACCCTCCCCCCTCTCATGCGCTCTCTCTCTCTCTCTCTCAAATAAATAAATAAAATCTTTAAAAAAAAAAACTATAGAGATTTTTTTAATCTAAATGGATGTCTAAGATCTGGTCTCAGGAATTCAGCTGGATAGGGATCAGACCATTCTGAACACCTACAAACTCAACAGGAGATCGAAGAAAAGAATAGCAACAACTCTCTGAACAGAATAATGATCACTTTCTGGAAGGTAGGACATGCGGAGAAGTGAATCCGAGGCGATATTCGGGAGGATAAACGACGGGGGGGGGCCTCCATCGGCCGCTTCTGGC
>NW_027397082.1:14762351-14898699 GCF_003265705.2 Callorhinus ursinus | reverse complement strand
GTCTCAGGACCCTCAGGGTCACAGAAAGACTGGGGGTACCTGAGTGTGGCAGAGCTCCCTGGTATCGGAGCGGGGAAGCCAGATGCAGAGACAGAGCCAAGGCGCGGGCTCTCAGCTCAGGGTTGCCATAAACTGTGATCGGCAAAACAGTCAAGACACTGCTCCTCCAGGGGGGACCCAACAAGCCGCAGATAAGAGGAGACTCCCCTTCCTCCCCTGGGAGGAGCGGCACAGGAGTGCACCACAGGGATCTGCTGGGTTTGGAGACTCCACACGGGGTCGGGTGCCAGAGATAGAAATGCTCGGTCACAGGCCAGGTGAGCACAGAGTGCAGCCGGAGACCGGGGAGATGGGAGTGATTGACTGCTTTTGTCTGGGGTGCACTGAGGACGGGGGCCCTGAGATCTCGGCTCCTCCAGGGCGGAGATTGGGAGGCCACCATTTTCACTCTCGTCTTCCAACACTGTACGGAAAGCTTGCAGGGAACAAAAACTCCCGAGAGCAAACCCGAGCAGATTACTTAGCCCCGACCAACAAGGGCAGGGCAATTCCGCCTCAGCAAAGACATTTGGGAACCACGGCAACAGGCCCTTCCCCCAGAAGATCAGCACGAACAGCCAGCCAAGACCAAGTTTACCGATCAAAGAGAATGGGAGAACTCCAGTGCTAGGGGAATACTGCGCATAGAATTCATGGCTTTTTTACCATGATTCTTTAGTCTTTCAAAGTTAATTTTTTTAACTGTTTTATTTTAATTTTTCTTTTTTCCTTTTTCAACCAACATTTATCAGTCCCTTTTTTTAAAAAAGCATTTTTATTTTTCATTTTTAGAGTCATATTCTATCCCTTCATAGTAGTTACCCTTATTTTTGGCAGATATATATATATAAGCTGTTCTCTCTTTAAAATTTTGAGATACAGTTTCTTCTAACAAATCAAAATATACCCTAAATCTCTAGTGTATGGCTTTGTTCTAGTCTCCTGCCTGATCACATTCTCCCCCCCCCTTTTTTTTCTTTCTTTCTTTCCTTTTTTAAATCCTCTTCTTTCTTTTTTCAAACATCTTCTTATCAATTCCTTTTTAAAAAATTTTTATAATTTTCATCTTTACAGTCATATTCCATTCCTTCATCATATCAACCCTTATTTTGTACATGTATAAGTTTTTCTTTCTTTAAAATTTTGGAAGGCAGTTTCCTCTAACAGACTAAAATACACCCCAAATCTAGTGTGTGGCACTGATCTATGCACCAGCCTGATCATATTTGATCATACTCTGTTTTTTGTTTTCTTTTGTTCTGTTTTTGTTTGTTTTTATCTTTTTCTTTTTTTTTCTCTCTTTTATCTTTCTTTCCCTTTCTTTTCCCGATTTCAGGTCTTTTCTGATTTGATTAGAGTATATTTTCTGAGGACGTTGTTAACCTGTTAGCATTTTGTTCCCTCACTCATCTATTCTCCTCTGGACAAAATGACAAGACGAAAAAAAATCAGCTCAACAAAAAGAACAAGAGGTAGTACCGTCTGCCAGGGACCTACTCAATACGGACATTAGTGCAATGTCGCAACTAGAGTTCAGAATCATGACTTTAAAGATACTAGCAGGGCTTGAAAAAATCATGGAAGTTATTAGGGAAACCCTTTCTGGAGAAATAACTAAAATCTAACCGGGTCGAAATCAAAAAGGCTATTAATCAAAAATGGGGCCGCTAACAGGAGAAATGAGGCAGAAGAGAGAATCAGCGATATAGAAGACCAAATGAAGGAAAAAAAAGAAGCTGAGAAAAAGAGAGATAAACAACTACTGGATCACGAGGGCAGAATTCGAGAGATAAGTGATACGATAAGAAAAAACAACATTAGAATAATTGGGATCCCAGAAGAAGAAGAAAGAGAGTGAGGGGCAGAAGGCATCTTGGAGCAAATTATAGCAGAGAACTTCCCTAATGTGGGGAAGGAAACAGGCATCAAAACCCAGGAGGCACAGAGAACCCCTCTCAAAAATCAATAAAAATAGGTCAAGACCCTGACATCTAATAGTAAAACTTACAAGTCTCAGAGACAAAGAGAAAATCCTGAAAGCAGTTCGGGAGAAGAGATATGTAACCTACAATGGTAGAAACATTAGATAGGCAACAGATCTATCCACAGAGACCTGGCATGCCAGAAAGGACTGGCATGATATCTTCAGAGCACTAAACGAGAAAAATATGCAGCCAAGAATATTATATCTAGCTAGGCTGTCATTGAAAATAGGAGAGATAAAAAGGATCCAGGACAAACAAAAAGTAAAGGAATTTGCAAACACGAAACCAGCCCTCCAAGAAATATTGAAAAGGGTCCTCTAAGCAAAGAGAGAGCCTAAAAGCAGCATGGATAGAAAGGAACACAGACAATATACAGTAACAGTCAACTTACAGGCAATACGATGGCACTAAATTCATATCTTTCAAAAGTTACCCTGAATGTAAATGGGCTCAATGCCCCAATCAAAAGACACAGGCTATCCGATTGGATTAAAAAACAAGACCCATCGATATCCTGTCTGCAAGAGACTCATTTTAGACTCATGGACACCCCCACATTGAAAGTGAAGGGGTGGAAAACAATTTACCATGCTAATGGACACCAGAAGAAAGCTGGGGTGGCAATCCTTATATCAAACAAATTCGATTTTAAAACAAAGACTGTAATAAGAGATGAGGAAGGACACTATATCCTACTTAAAGGGTCTATCCAACAAGAAGATCTAACAATTGTAAATATCTATGCCCCGAACATGGGAGCAGCCAATTATAGAAGGCAATTAATAACAAAAGCAAAGAAACACATTGAAAACCATAAAATAATAGTGGGGAACTTTAACACCCCCCTAACTGAAATGGACAGATCATCTAAGCAAAAAATCAACAAGGAAATAAAGATTTAAATGACACACTGGACCACATAGACTTCACAAACAGATTCAGAACATTCCATCCCAAAGCAACGGAATACACATTCTTCTCTAGTGCCCATGGAACATTCTCCAGAATTGATCATATCCTAGGTCACAAATCAGGTCTCAACCGGTACCAAAAGATTGGGATTATTCCCTGCATATTTTCAGACCACAATGCTTTGAAACTAGATCTCAATCACAAGAGGAAAATTGGAAAGCACTCAAATACATGGAGGCTAAAGAGCATCCTACTAAAGAATGAATGGGTCAACCAGGAAATTAAAGAAGAATTCAAAAAATTCATGGAAACCAATGAAAATGAAAACACACTGTTCAAAATCTTTGGGATGCAGCAAAGGCAGTCCGGAGAGGAAAGTAGATAGCAATACAAGCTTTTCTCAAGAAACAAGAAAGGTCTCAAATACACAACCTAACCGTACACCTAAAGGAGCTAGAGAAAAAACAGCAAATAAAGCGTAACCCAGCAGGAGAAGAGAAATAATAAAGATCAGAGCGGAAATCAATGAACTAGAAACCAAAAGAACAGTAGAACAGATCAACGAAACTAGGAGCTGGTTCTTTGAAAGAATTAACAAGATTGATAAACCCCTGGCCAGACTTATCAAAAAGAAAAGAGAAAGGACCCAAATCAACAAAATCATGAATGAAAGAGGAGAGATCACAACCAACTTCAAAGACATACGATTATAAGAACATACTATGAGCAACTCTATGCCTGCAAATTAGATAACCTGGAAGAAATGGATGCATTCCTAGAGATGTATCAACTACCAAAACTGAACCAGGAAGAAATAGAAAACCTGAACAGACCTATAACCACTAAGGAAATTGAAGCAGTCATCAAAAATCTCCCAACAAAAAAGCCCAGGGCCAGATGGCTTCCCAGGGGAATTCTATCAGACATTTCAAGAAGAATTAATACCTATTCTCCTGAAACTGTTCCAAAAAATAGAAATGGAAGGAAAACTTCCAAGTCATTTTATGAGGCCACCATTACCTTGATCCCCAAACCAGACAAAGAACCCATGAAAAAGGAGAATTATAGACCACTCTCCTTGATGAACACGGATGCAAAACTTCTCACCCAAATACTAGCCAATAGGATCCAACAGTACATTAAAAGGATTATTCACCACGACCAAGTGGGATTTATTCCTGGGCTGCAAGTTTGGTTCAAAATCTGCAAATCAATCAACGTGATACAATATATTAATAAAAGAAAGAACAAGAATCATATGATCCTCTCAATAGATGCAGAAAAAGCATTTGACAAAGTACAGCATCCTTTCTTGATCAAAACTCTTCAGAGTATAGGGATAGAGGGTACCTACCTCAATATCATAAAAGCCATCTATGAAAAACCTACAGCGAATATCATTCTCAATGGGGAAAAACCAAGGGCTTTCCCCCTAAGGTCAGGAGCGCAGCAGGGATGTCCACTATCACCACTGCTATTCAACATAGTATTAGAAGTCCTAGCCACAGCAATCAGACAACAAAAAGAAATCAAAGGCATCCAAATGGGCAAGGAGGAAGTCAAACTCTCACTCTTTGCAGATGATATGATATTGTATGTGGAAAACCCAAAGGAGTCCACCGCAAAACTGCTAGAACTCATACAGGAATCCAGTAAAGCTGCAGGATATCAAATCAATGCACAGAAATCAGTGGCACTCCTATACACCAACAACAAGACAGAAGAGAGACAAATCAAGGAGTCGATCCCATTTACAATTGCACCCAAAACCATTAGATACCTAGGAATAAATCTAACCAAAGATGCATAGGATCTGTACTCAGAAAACTACAAAATACTCATGAAAGTAATTGAGGAAGACAGAAAAAATGGAAAACCGTTCCATGATCATGGATTGGAAGAACAAATACTGTGAAGATGTCAATGCTACCTAGAGCAATCTACACCTTCAATGCAATCCCCATCAAAATACCATCCACTTTTTTCAAAGAAATGGAAGAAATAATCCTAAAATTTGTATGGACCAGAAAAGACACCAAATAGCCAGAGGAATGTTGAAAAAGAAAGCAAAGCTGGCGGCATCACAATTCCAGACTTCCAGCTCTATTACAAAGCTGTCATCATCAAGACAGTATAGTACTGGCCCAAAAACAGACACATAGATCAATGGAACAGAATCGAGACCCCAGAAATGGACTCTCAACTCTATGGTCAACTCATCTTTGACAAAGCAGGAAAGAATGTCCAATGGAAAAAAGACAGTCTCTTTAACAAATGGTGTTGGGAAAATTAGACAGCCACATGCAGAAGAATGTAACTGGGCCATTTCCTTACACCACACAGAAAAATAGACTCCAAATGGTTGAGAGACCTAGATGTGAGACAGGAGTCCATCAAAATCCTAAAGGAGAACATAGGCAGCAATCTCTTCGACCTTGGCCACAGCAACTTCTTCCTAGAAACATCGCCAAAGGCAAGGGAAGCAAGGGCAAAAATGAACTATTGGGACTTCATCAAGATAAAAAGCTTTTGCACAGCAAAAGAAACAGTCAACAAAACCAAAAGACAACTGACAGAATGGCAGAAAATATTTGCAAATTACATATCAGATAAAGGGCTAGTATCCAAAATCTATAAAGAACTTATCAAACTCAACAACCAGAGAATAATCCAATCAAGAAATTGGCAGAAGACATGAGCAGACATTTTTCCAAAGAAGACATCCGAATGGCCAACAGACATGAAAAAGTGCTCAACATCGCTCGGCATCAGGGAAATCCAAATCAAAACCTCAATGAGATACCACCTCACGCCAGTCAGAATGGCTAAAATGAACAAGTCAGGAAATGACAGATGCTGGCGGGGATGTGGAGAAAGGGGAACCCTCCTACACTGTTGGTGGGAATGCAAGCTGGTGCAACCATTCTGGAGAACAGTATGGAGGTTCCTCAAAAAGTTGAAAATAGAGCTACCATACAATCCAGCAATTGCAGTACTGGGTATTTTCCCCAAAGATACAAATGTAAGGATCCAAAGGGGTACGTGCACCTCAATGTTTATAGCAGCGATGTCCACAATAGCCAAACTGTGGAAAAAGCCAAGATGTCCATCGACAGATGAATGGATAAAGAAGAGGTGGTATATATACACAATGGAATGTTATGCAGCCATCTAAAGGAATGAAATCTTGCCATTTGCAACGACGTGGTTGGAACTGGAGGGTATTATGCTGAGTGAAATAAGTCAATCAGAGAAAGACATGTGTCATATGACCTCACTGATATGAGGATTTCTTAATCTCAGGAAAAAACTGAGGGTTGCTGGAGTGGTGGGCAGTGGGAGGGAGGGGGTGGCTGGGTGATAGACATTGGGGAGGGTATGTGCTATGGTGAGCACTGTGAATTGTGGAAGACTGTTGAATCACAGGTCTGTACCTCTGAAACAAATAACGCAATATATGTTAAGAAAAAAAAAGAAGTTACCAGGAGGGGAAGAATGAAGGGGGGGAAATCGGAGGGGGAGACGAACCATGAGAGATGATGGACTCTGAAAAACAAACTGAGGGTTCTAGAGGGGAGGGAGTGAAGGGATGTGTTAGCCTGGTGATGGGTATTAAGGAGGGTACGTTCTGCATGGAGCAGTGGGTATTATGCACAAACAATGAATCATGGAACACTACATTAAAAACTAAGGATGTAATGTATGGTGATTAACATAACAATAAATAATTTAAAAAAATAAATGGATGTCTAAGATATTTTTGAGTGAATTAATATAAACATATCACAGAAAAGCATAGCTAAATTCATTTGTTGACAGATGATTGGAATGAAGGAGGTTAACCAGATTGTTGACAGTTTTTGGTATGGATGGTGGTATGGGGGTCTTTCCATACCCCTTAGCTTTCATTTTTCCTGTACAAGCTTGACAGTGTTCTGCTGCAAATTTCTAGAACTGTCCCCCATCTTTCTCTAGCCCCATATATGGAACAATCTGGAAGAAAGGAAAAATAAAGGCTTGGAGTAGACTCCTCAGCCAATGATATATGGTATTGAGAAAATATACAGTCCAGTTTCCTTCCTCTGAGGTACAGTCGTTATAGCTCTGAGGCTGGTTCCTCGCTCTTCCAGAGGCCTTCAGCAAATCTAATTGCTCTCAGCAGTAACCTCCTCATTAAGACTCCTTTATTGGATTCTTTCCCTTGACTCAATTCCACACTCCCCTAAGAAGCCTTCCTGGGATCCCCTTCCAGATAAACCAGTTGTACTCAACTTATCATAGCTGCTGCTTGAAGAAGCCTAAGAAATGAGCCATTCGAACATTTTTTTCTTTATACTCTGTGATACTGCTAAAATCTTTTTGCTAAAGCATGTTTACATGCACACATAGAAAATTTCTGTGGTCCTCAAAATGAGATACTCACTCTCATGTTCTTGACTTATAAACACACTGTCTGTGAATGAACTGCTCATATCACACGGCTCTGAAAAACTTCTTCTAAGCCCTTAACTACTGCTTCCTATAGGTAGCCAACCCTCCTCACTGACCTGGAAGAGAGACATATCTAGCAGCTTTTAGCATATATCCTTCCCCAAGACTGCCGTCATCATTAGCACAGTGCTTGGCATGCAGGCAGTACTCAGTAATATTTAGTAACTGTATGAATGAATGAATGAGTGAATGATGCAGAAACTAGCTGCTGCAACCTCTAAATTTCTGCTTCTGAAACACCCTATGTCCTGGGAGTAATGAAATTATTTGGGGGGTAAGATAGCTTTCATCAAATATCCCCCTGAGCTGTATGGTTGTTAAACACCTGGGCTGGTAGGTGGCCTGTATAAGCTACTTAAACTCTCCAAGACTCAGTTTCCTCTGCTTTCCAATGATGTCATGTTGACACAAGGATTACAGATCATTTACGTAAAGCACCTACAGTGTATAGTTATGAGTTTACACAGTGTTAGCTCCTGGAGAGAGAAGTTTTGGGAATGTCCAGTTCTTCGGAGATGTGTCAGGACATATTCAGCCTTTGAAGACTGACCAATTTTACATCGTCCTAAGTGATGTAGTCCTCTGTTAGGAAAAGTCTGTTGGTAAAGCAGTAGGTTGGAATTTAGAATCGTTGCTAATCAGGGAACTGCCTCTTGTTTGCTCATATCTAAACCAAGAAATCTAAAGACTGTTTGCTCTTTGAACTCTTTGCTAAAGATGAATTCCCCAAATTCCAGGTTCCAAACACTCTCTTCCATTCCTGTGGGCTTCTTATTGTCCTGACTCTCCATTTTAAAAATTATAGTTTTAATTGAAGTATGGGTGGCATATGTTAAATTAGTTTCAGGCATACAACAGAGTGATTCAACAATTATATACATTATGAAATGCTCACTATAATGTGTATCACAATATTATTGACTATATTCCCTATGCTGTACTTTTCATCCCTGTGATTTATTCATTTTATAACTGGAAGTATAAACTTGTACCGGTTAATCCCCTTCATCCATTTCACCTATCCTCCCACCACCCTCCCCTTAGTGACCCACCAGTTTGTTCTCTATATTTTTGAGTTTCTTTTCTTTTTTGTTGTTGTTTATTTATTCATTTGGTTTTTGTGTGTGTGTTTAGATTCCAGATGTAAATGAAGCCATATAGTATTTGTCTTTCTCTTTCTGGCTTATTTCACTGAGCATAATACCTTATAGGTCCAACCACATTGTTGAGACCCTCCATTTTTAAGGCAGAGTTTTATAAAAATGTCAGTATGTCCCCTTTGTCTTGGGCTGTAGCAGAGCAAACTTTTCATCACTTTGTATCATAAAATCCTACAAATATATGTATGTCATCTAATTTCAAGAAGTCTATGGAACCATGTTTATCCACATTTAGAAAGGGCAGAAACATCTTTGCTATATAAAATTACCATTAAATAACAGTTATTAAGTGCTGCCCTTTTCCCTGCAGGGTATGTAAACTGCTGGGAATGTCCTCTATCATAGTGAAGGTGTCTCTAACTAGCTTGTCTAGAGACTTACATTATTTAAGAAACCCCGTGGGTGGAAAATGTTTCACACACATAAATGTAAGTTGAACTCCTAAACATGCTTCCTGGCTGACAGTAGGGTTTATCTCATTTGCCTTTGTGAGCTTGTCTGTCTGTCTGTCTCTCATTTCTCTCTCTCCAATTTGTTTGGCCTCTATGCCTGTCTTTCTCTCATCTCCTATTTTAACCTCTGTGTTTGGAAGTGAAAACATCACCTTTGCCACTGCAGATGTGTGACTTTAGAGTTAGTATACTAGGTTTGTGTTTGTTTGCACTTGACTCTAACTGAATTTCCAGGATCCATAGTCTCAATTTCTGTGAAGTCCACACATATGTATACATACCTGAAACTCATATTCATTTTAGAGAGTATTGATTTGGACATAGACTAGAGGATTCTTTAAGGCAGAGCAAAAAATTAAAATCAGCTGTATGAAAAAAACTAGCATAAACCTTATAGAGCATTGTTACATGACTCTATACACTGATAAAGTGATTTTTATTTTATGCTTGCAAAATATTCCTGCACTTCATAATTAATTCCATATCAGTGTCCCAGAAATAAGGAGGGACACAAAAGTTTTGGAAAGGATTCAGAGGAGATTATTAAGATAAGCTGAATTTGCAGAAAAGAAGCCAGATGGCTAATCTACTATTGGCAATGGGTATATAGAGTGTGGTGAGTGACAGGGAACAGGGGTCACCTCAACCACAGCTTCACTGTTGACAAAAATGGAGACATTTTCAGGAAAGGAGGAAGAAAACATTGTTCTGATACTGGTAATTCTAAGTCTTGAAATATCTCTCTCTTTGTCTCTTTTTTAAGAATTTTAAAGAGTATTTTATTAGGAAATTAGTATGTTTAGGTGTCCCAAAAGGCAAGGGACAAGTTAGTTAACACCTTAGCAAATTTATCAATTCTTTAAACTTGTAGCTCATTTGCTAAAACCCTGAGAAAGTATTAACACCACTATAAACAGGGGGCAAATATACAAGGAAGCCACAAGACATAAGATATGCTATAATTTGCCTTATTGGTGAACAAATAAATGTCTTCCCTTCTTTACTTTCCTTCTTTACCTACCAAGCCCCCGAGTAGCCACAACTATTTTAGTCCAGCTTAGAAAAGAAATACAACTAGTAAATATCATGGTATTTCATGCTCCTTAAAGGCAAATGGAATTTCTGTGTCCATGGCACAACGTGAAAAGTAGAACCACATGTTCTGAAAGTTATATTCAAAACTCTGCTGGGCTGATTCTGTCTCCGTTTGTGACTAAGACAAATTAAATAGCAATTGTATGAGACAGTCTTTTGTTTTCATGGAGAACTAAGATGTCTTTTATACATGAACTGATGTTTTATTATCTCGTGCTCTTGCACTTTAAATTAATGGCCTAGTTAATTATGGTTGAATTCAAGTCAAAATTCTATACAAGTGCTAGTAAGTGGCATCCTTATTTGTACTGAAGAGTTCATCAGGATTCATTTTTTTATAGTAAATACCAAGAAAATTAACTATGATTAGGCCATTATTTTAAAGTGTCCTAATTTCAACTTTCTATTCTGGGTGGTTGTGTTTTATAAGAATTGGGTGATCTGGACATATTAGATAGGGTCTTGCAATCCTAGATTAATAAAATAGTAAGAAAGGACATGGGGTTTCCCAAGTTGGCTCACTCCAAGATACATGTATTTAGAATAGGTAGAGTTTGAAGAATAGTAGATCATTGTAGTTGAAATGCCCACGGGTTAGAAATATTCTTGACTGGAATTCTGTTATCACCCAAGATTGTATCAGTATTGCCTGGGGTAAAGACAATAGGCATGGGGAAGAGAATTTAGGGAACAATATGGTTACTGCAGAAACTGATCTTGCAAGTGCCCCAGGGCTAACTTCGAGTCAGATTGTGGAATTTGGCCTTTCCTATCTATATACAGCAACAGTCACAGCCTTTGCTAGAGTTCAAGAGGGACCTCAACACTGATCAGGAATCAGGAATCAAAAATCAGGAATGTTTTTGTGGAGACTGCTTGTGAGCCCCCATGAATCAGGTGTGCATTTAATACTGATTTTATATGCTTAAGCAACATTGGGAATAATGTGAATCCAGCTTTCCATGTCATGAGCATCATCTCTTAATGCCCTTCGCTCTTAGAGTATTTGGTTTATACTCTTCCCACTGTGGAAAGCAGCTACTCTGAGAGATGTATACACATGAGAGGGAGTGAGGAGGAAGCCAGGACAGTAGGGCTCTGAGCCCTCTTCCCCACTGTTAACGGGACACTTTCACTCATCTATTTATGCCTCACCATTCTGTATAAAATTGCATTTGGAAAAAAAAAAATCCACGGTAAATATAATAGCATTTCGTGTGTAGTATATACAATCATTTTACTTACAATTAATAATGTATAGTATAAATATAATATATATTTTAAATCTATGTTTATATATTTCAAATAAAAATAGTGCATAATATATTATGGTCTAAAGTATATTGCATATTATAATATATTAATGTATTATTTCCAAGTGTATATAATTGTAAATATATATATGTGTATTTATTTATTAAGGAAGATGTTGGCAGACTTACTACATATGGTTTCATTTCCCCAACTCGGCCAGTTAAAATAGCAGAAAAAAAATGATATTTAAAAATAATTCAGCCATAATTCTATTGGTGGGATGGGGTAGGGGTCAGGATGCCATCAACAGAGCAGAAATTGTGAGAAATTTTTGTAAGATAAAAGGCAAATTGGTAAATTTATTCCAGCAGTAATTTTACTTGATTTTTTCCTACTCTAATGAGTTTTGTTCTTTTATTCTCTTCGCTCACCTACTAGAAAGAGCTTGCTGTATCATTGTTATGTCACTTTGCATGTTCTTTTTCTTTCTTTCTTTTTCTTTTTTTGCTATTTATCCGTATTTCCTAGTGGTAGTTTTTTAATTGTTCCTTTTTCAAAATTGGAATCTTTGGGGTTTTATTATTAATGCATCATAGAAGAGTATGAATTATTTTTCCATTAATGATAATTGCCCCCCCTTTTTTCCTTCAACCATTTCTGTTTTCTGTTTGTTTTTAAATTCCATTTGTGTTTTTCAATCTGTAAATTGGATAAATAGTTTTGGACATATGCTGTAACTAATGTCTGTGGTTTTAAAACACCTAAAAAGATGAAAGTAGTAAAAAGCATTCACAACTTCCTAGTGGGAAGGTACATTCTAAATTCATCGTGTTCACAGTTATTTTATCAATAATTTCAGTGAATCCCAATAATACTTATTATTATATTTGATTCCTAAATTATACAGAAAGAATAAATTGATCATCCTTTTTTTAACATTTCTAATTGCATGCTACTATCCAGATTTTGAATACACCATATATCATAAAGAAACAGATTTAATACTTTAGACTTTGTGAACCTTCAATTTGACAGTATCTTTCATTTTTTAAATGAATGTAATTATCTTTGGCTCTGAAGTGTGATAATTCACTTATACTGTACTTTCAAATTAAAGACATTTCAAGACAGTTGTGGGCAAGTCATTGGTTATAAGTGGGATGTCAATATGAGGAGTAACTTAATTTAATCATTATTGTTTGAATTACTGAACATAGATTGTATTATTCTTCTGTGAAAAGGGCTGTAAAATGCTTTCAGTTTTTAAGGAAGTTCTGAAGAAAATGTGGAAAGCACATTTTCATGTTGAGGAACTTTTCACATGTTTAGAAATGGTAAATAATCTTCCTGACCTTTGCATTTACAACCAATATTAGTGACCAATAATTTGGTTTGCATCTATGCTAGAATCCAC
This sequence comes from Callorhinus ursinus, assembly GCF_003265705.2. Taxonomy (NCBI): domain Eukaryota; kingdom Metazoa; phylum Chordata; class Mammalia; order Carnivora; family Otariidae; genus Callorhinus; species Callorhinus ursinus. The sequence continues at coordinate 14,885,897 of NW_027397082.1, read as the reverse complement.
CCCAAATTATTATTATTAGTAGTAGTAGTAGTAGTACTATCACTATTATTATTACTTTTTTAGCAGATTTTGAAGAACTGTCTGCCAGATAAGTGAGTTCTATTCTTGTCCTCAATATTAGCATTAAATCTTAGCCATTATTATTAACATACTATTATGATGGGACTTCGGATAAATCAGTTAAACAAAGTTTGTGTTTCTTAAATCTTCCTTATCAGTGAAATTGGATAATGTCTTATGGGTGATATTTTTTATAAGATTCTAATCCAGTAAGAAATTATTTTTTCTTTACACACATATTTTCTTTATATGTATATTTGTTGAGTTAGGTATCTGCTATTTGTAGCAAAACTCAATCAGTCTATCTTAAACTGAAAGTGGAATTCACTGGTTCGCAAAAGTCATTCAGACTCTCATTCAATATCATCATGGAGTGGTCTTTTCTGTGTCTTCCAATGTACTGGCTTTATTCTCAGACAGGAAAAGTAGCCAAACTAGCTTCAGGCTTATATTGAACCTTTTAAGAGATCCAGTGAAAAGAGAGCACCTCACATTTGAACTTTTGGGAAAATATCACAGGAGTGGCTTTGAGCCACAGGCCTATCCATAAAACAATCACTGTGGCCAAAGGGATGTGGTGTTTTGATTGTCCAAACCCATACCTTTGTTGATTTCTGAAGCCAAGGACTGGCTCATGTGAAGAGAGAGTACGTTCCCTAAGGGGAAATCGAGGTGCTGATGTAGGAAGGATAGTAGATACTGCATGGGCAAAAGCACCAGATATTCTCAACAATCAATCAGGAGACTCTCACCAGGTATCATGTGCTTTAATTGTTTTTCTCCTTCCACAAATTGATCAAAGAGTTTATTGAGATATCCTGTCCAGGGATAATGGAACATACACATCTGGATAAGAGACTATGTAATTTATCTTTTTCAAAAAGTCTTGTTGAAATATTACTCCAGATGAATTCTAGACTGTATCAGTATATAGAGTACTGAGTACCTATGATATAAATGATCCTCCACTGCAATAGTCAGAGGCTCCAAAGACTAGGGCTTGTTGGCAGGAGGGGAATCCAAGTTCTCTGACATTATTCCCAGGCCTGGCCTGAAAACTACATGTCCTGAGCCCTGGTGCCAGGTTCTGGGACTAGAATATGAATGGGAATCATTACTTGGATTATCATATAATAACAGGAAAATATATTACCTAACATATAAAAATTGTTTGTTAAAGCTTTTATATTGGCCCTCAATTTTCAAAAATTGGAATTTCAGTGTCAAAAGACTTTTTGATTTGGGGTGCCTGGGTGGCTCAGTTGGTTAAGCATTGAACTCTTGATCTCAGCTCAGGTCTTGATCTCAGGGTTGTGAGTTCAAACCCCATGTTGGGCTCCATGTCCATGCTGGGCAGGGAGCCTTCTTAAAAAAAAAAAAGACTTTTTGACTTTTTTTTTTTAAAGATTTTATTTATTTACTTGAGAGAGAGAGAATGAGAGATAGAGAGCACTAAAGGGAAGAGGGTCAGAGGGAGAAACAGACTCCCTGCTGAGCAGGGAGCCCGATGTGGGACTCAATCCCGGGACTCCAGGATCATGACCTGAGCTGAAGGCAGTCGCTTAACCAACTGAGCCACCCAGGCACCCAACTTTTTGACTTTAGATATCTATATTACTTGAAGTGTTAGTTAGCCTTCCTTTCCCTTCTGGACCCACCTAACTTGGATGCTTCCACTTCTCTAAAGCCACCCACCTTAGTCAACCAGCACTTTTCTTGCAAATCATTGATTCTGAGCCTTCTTTTTTTCTTTTTTGCTATTGACGGCATTTGTATTTTACTAGTAGGTATTTTTGTACCATATATTACATGTCCCAGATAATGTCGGTATGTTCTATGATGACTTGAAGAACGTATTCAATCATGTCTCCTACCTGTGCCCCAGAAAAACTCTTTTCATCAGACAGTCTAATGTACTTCTGATTTCCCCCAAACACCTTTTACTTCTCAGAGTAGAGCCTTCTGGAGGTGGGGAGGAATCCATTGAACTTTCTTTAGGGATATTGGATTAATTCGCTTTAAGTCATAACCCCACCCCTACCCCATCCCAAAATCACCAAGTTTACCAGCATTTGAGCTTTTATTTTGATGATGAGATTTGTTCTCAGAGCAATCAGGGCACATTAACCCCTCTTTATGTGCCACATTATTACCTTAAATGGCCACATAAAGACCTGGTTTTCTTGCATTTTTCCCCAGTGATATTTGGATTTTATCTGTTTCTTTCTATGCTATAAAACTTTAAGTGAAGAGTAAATATTTCTCTTTCCATAATGAGGCACACCGATTTCAGGAATCTAAATGATCCAGAGGAAAATCAATCATTCCAATTTAGTTTTAACAAGAACTACCTTTATTGCCTATTGATTTTCATCTTCACAATCAACTTCACATGGAGAAAGGGGATTGAACTCCAACATGGGTCCTATCACTGCTGGTTTTATGAGCCTCTGGAAAAATCCATACTGCACAACTTAGAAAAACAAGTGTTACGTAACAGGCCTTACATTCAAGTCCTCTTCAACCTAACCCTGATCTTTCTCTTCAGTCACAACTCCTATACCTGCTACACTTACATGAACCCTCTCCTTCAACCATTCTGATCAGCTGAAGCACACCATATTTGTTTCTCAGAGCAGAGATTTCTTGAAGTGGAAAAGAAACTTTGAATTGAGTCTTGAAAGATGGGCTAGATTTCAGTGGTCAAACACTGCCCATACCTCAAAGCTTCCTGAACACTCCTAGCAGCATCACTGTCTTGCCCTGGCCCTTCTAAACCAGAGAGAACAAATGTCCTTCCATGGGATGCCACTCTCAACTCCAGATATCACTTACAGATTACAGCATTCTTTCTGCTAAGCTCAAATATATTTGTTATCTATTGTGCTTACTTGTTAGTGTATTGGCTCTCTTCCTTACTAGAATGAAGGCAGGGCTTTTTGATGTCTCTATTCACTGCTATAGCGTAGCATTTAATAGTGTCTCATATAGAATAGGAAGTCACTAAAATTTGTTGAATGAATACAGCTCAGAATCCTTCTCAACTGTCTAGCACTATCAACTAAAGGACATTAGAATTCAAGGTGGAATTTGGTTTTCTACCTACATTTGCCACTTCTCTTAGGCTACGATGTATTTCATTGTTTGTCATGATTGTATCTTATCTCCCCCATAACTAGACACCAAATAAAGCTCTGTAACTAAATAATGTTAGCTATGGTTAATTTTTTTAAATGAGAGGGTGCCTCACAAAGATACAACTGTAGGGATCCGAAGGGGTACGTGAACTCCGATGTTTATAGCAGCAATGTCCACAATAGCTAAACTGTGGAAAGAGCCAAGATGTCCATCGACAGATGAATGGATAAAGAAGGTGTGGTATATATACACAATGGAATATTATGCAGCCACCAAAAGGAATGAGATCTTGCCATTTGCAACAACGTGGATGGAACTGGAGGGTGTTATGCTGAGTGAAATAAGTCAATCAGAGAAAGAGATGTATCATATGACCTCACTGATATGAGGAATTCTTAATCTCAGGAAACAAACTGAATGTTGCTGGAGTAATGGGGGGTGGGAGGGATGGGGCGGCTGGGTGATAGACATTGGGGAGGGTATGTGCTATGGCGAGCACTGTGAATTGTGCAAGACTCTTGAATCACAGATCTGTACCTGTGAAACAAATAATGCAATATATGTTAAGAAAAAAAAAAAAAAGAAGATAGCAGGAGAGGAAGAATGAAGGGGGGAAATCGGAGGGGGAGAAGAACCATGAGAGACAATGGACTCAGAAAAACAAACTGAGGGTTCTAGAGGGGAGGGGGTGGGAGGATGGGTTAGCCTGGTGATGGGCATTAAAGAGGGCACGTTCTGCGTGGAGCACTGGGTGTTATACAGAAACAATGAATCATGGAACACTACATCAAAAACTAATGATGTAATGCGTGGTGATTAACATAACAATAAAAAATTAAAAAAAAAAGAATGCTGTGCTACTGCGGTGGCCTTAGAGAAGAGCAGATGGCTGCAGAGGGACTCAGTGGCCAAAAAATAAAAAAATAAAAAATAAATAAATGAGAGGGTGCCTCATGAATAATGCACAGTAATAATACCAGTAGCTTGCAGTTAATGGACTGGTACTGTGGTTGCTTTATAATATGTCTACTTGGCTAGAGTAAAGCACATCTCCAAAATTCTCTTTTTTTTCTAGGCTTCTGATTTGAGTGGGCCATAAAAGAGATTTTTTTTTGTGAGATTTGGAGGGAAGAGGCAAAGCAGCAACTATCTGATGGTCATACACACTGCTGTTGATTGGCTTGCTTACCTTATTGGCGTGAGACAGGAATGGGCACCAATAGTCCCATCTTTCCTTGATCCTCCTTTAGCTTATTGGCCTCCCTGGCCAGATGTGTGTATTCAGCTCCATGAGAAGCTCCATGTGTGTCTAGCTTCTGCAGGACACCCACACCACCAGGGCCACAGTCAGTGAGAACTGATACAGGGTTTAGTTTGTCTTCCTACATTTCAGCTCTTGCTTGTGGGTTCTAGTTTGTCTTTGTTCTCCTTTACGTACTCTGCTCTTCCTGCCTCCTGCCTTATGGACTTCAAGCTCAGCACCAGTCATGAGGACAACAGTCTTATAGACATTGCTGAACCAGTTCCCATAATGATTGCCTAAGGTCAAATCCTTGCCCAAGTGCCTGCTTACCATTTATGTATGTACTTATGTATGTATCTGTCTATCCTGTTGGACCCTTACTGATATACCTGCTATTTACCAGGAACTGAGTCAGCCACCATTATCTTCAGCACTTTCAACAGCTCTGTATCTTATAATTATCTCCACGCTACTGAAGATTCAAAACCAAATCTGCTTGATTCCCAAGTCTGTTATCTTTTCATACTCTACACTGTCTTTTAACTACACATTCCTTTCTCAAAATATTTATAAAATGAAACATTTCTGCATCATAAATATATTAACATGATTCCACTAGTTCCTGCCAAAGCATTTTGCATTTTGGAGGAAAAAAATAAAAAGTTGATGGAAAACAAAACACAAACAGCAGAATGTTTCCACTCAACGAGGTCCATCTAGGAACTTTTCCAATGTGAGCTTTGAGAACTTGGATGAATTTTGATTGAAGCACCAATTTTAACATAAGTTTGGGCTCTTAAAATTGAAAGGCTGGTATATAGTATAAAGCACTGAGAGTTGTTTTTAACCTGAGAGTTCCTTACTTGGTTTTTAGGAAGTATTTATTTCTGAATCTTCAAATTTGAAATAGAATCTCTGTTTTGATGTTGGTAGTATAAAATTGATGCCAAACAAAACACTTTGTTGTTGTTGTTGTTATGAGACTGAACAATGACTTCCTCCTTACTTCACACCCCAATCCAAATTATAGTAATCTATTACCAGCCACGGAGAAATCTCCTCAATGGGAAAATACATGTAAAGTGCCTGAAATTATGCTTGGAACACAGTTAGTTTTGACAAATATTAGCCATTATTATTTTCATGTTAATTATTGTTTTCTGCCATTATTTTGCTACAGCTGGTAAGAGACTTTTCACTTAATTTCAACCAAATAAATTCTGGATCCCAGAGGCCCTGCGTGATTTCCATGTTCATACCATTATGAATAATGAGACTTCCAATGTGTGTGTTGTACTCCATACCGCCAGCAGGGGGAGCAAGGAGTGCCTCTTAAAAGTAATCCTTTCTACCTCAAGTTGGCAGAATAGCGATAAAGTGTTCATCTTTGGGGCATGGCAGCATCACACAGACTAGATTCATATAGAACCAGTGTATTCCATTTCCAGCTGTGGATGGGGGAAAAATGGTGTCTCCCGATATCCCGATTTTTATGGGTCAAGGCCTCCTCTCCAAAGAAATTACTGAAAAACTTACTTCATCACAAACCCTTCATTGCTGCATTACAAAACTCACTCAGCTTACAAATAATTTATTCACACATTCACAACTCATTCATTCATTTACAAAGATAGGTATTTAACGAAGACTTATCAAATCCTAACTGTGTGGTTGAAAATATGAGTCATGTTTGGAGGAGTAAAAGAAAAATCAAGTCAAATAGTAAAAGAGAACTGACATGAAAGAGGTTTGGATATATTTTTGGGTGCAGTTTGAAGCCAGCTCCAATATTATGCTAACCAGATATTTAATGATCTCACTTCTGGTTAGGGATAATTGATTAGCACATCAATGTTATGCACATCTGTTAATCACCTCTTGGATATGGCGCCCTCTAGAGGACCACAGGATGAAATTTTTAATTTTTAAAAACCACTTTCACTCTTTTTTCCCCCTGAGGTCAGGCAACACCTTATACTTATGCTTCTCAAAGGGAGTTGACACACAAAGCATTTCATTCTTGCAGTGGACCTGAGCGTCCCAAAGAGTCATTACTGTTAACTTTATATATTAGTCCTCTGCTATCTATTGAGCAGGGGGAAGTTAGTACACAGGTAGGGTAGTTATTAAATACACTAGAACTGGAATTTACAATCTTGATTTCCAACCCAATTTGATATTCATGGTAGAACTATCCAATAGGAAGTGTTCAATACATTCTTGCTGGTTGCATGTCTGGTACTATTTGGCCTCACTTTGTTTCATTGACAGCTTCTAATACTTGCTGACTATCAATTAAGTATTGAGAAAGAGTGGGAGGAGAAGGGAGAGATTGAAAGGGAGAGAGAGAGAGTCAACAAATCTGGCCTCACTGATATGAGGAATTCTTAATCTCAGGAAACAAACTGAGTGTTGCTGGAGTGGTGGGGGGTGGGAGGGATGGTGTGGCTGAGAGATAGACATTGGGGAGGGTATGTGCTATGGTGAGCGCTGTGAATTGTACAAGACTGATGAATGACGAATCTGTACTTCTGAAACAAATAATGCAACATATGTTAACAAAAAAGAAAAAGAAGAAGATAGCAGGAGGGGAAGAATGAAGGGGAGTAAGTCAGAGGGGGAGACGAACCATGAGAGACGATGGACTCTGAAAAACAAACTGAGGGTTCTAGAGGGGAGGAGGTGGGGGGATGGGTTAGCCTGGTGATGGGTATTAAAGAAGGCACATTCTGCGTGGAGCACTGGGTGTTATGCACAATGAATGAATCATGGAACACTACATCAAAAACTAATGATGTAATATATGGTGATTAACATAACAATAAAAAATAAAAAAAACAAAAAAAACAAATGGGATGATAGAAAAGTTCTGGAAATAAATAATGGTGACGGTTGCACAGCATTGTGAATGTATTTAATGGCATTGAATTACACACTTTAAAATGGTAAATTTTACGAGTATTTTACTATGATTTAAGAAAATGGAATCAAGAGGGGTTATTTGCATTCTGACCACAAAGGGAACCAAAGAAAGGGAGGGATACAGGTATCCTGAAGTCTCTCTCTCTTTTTTTTTAAGATTTTATTTATTTATTTGAGAGACAGAGAATGCACATGAGAGGGGGGAGGGTCAGAGGGAGAAGCAGACTCCCTGCCAAGCAGGGAGCCCGATGCGGGACTCGATCCAGGGACTCCAGGATGATGACCTGAGCCGATGGCAGTCGCTTCACCAACTGAGCCACCCAGGTGCCCCTCCTGAAGGCTCTTTAAAGAGCATTCCTACTCTGAGGAACAGATGGCCTAGTGTTTTGTATTGATCTCAGCCTGTGGATAGTGATGCCTCAGGGCACTCACCTGGGCCCAAGGTGAGCCCCCACAGACATTTGCTCAACTGGAACCACTGTAGTCTCTGTACTGGCCCTTGGGTTTCTAATAGTGATTGCAAAATGAACCTAAGCAACATGATCAGGGAACATTGAAAAAGCATGGTTTATTACTCTCACGTACTGGAGGGTACAGGCTGCCTGGGGCACACAGTGAGCTTGCTGGAAGAGAGAGCAATAGAACAAACATAGGGTTCTGCCATCTTATTGGGGTTAAGGGTGGGGTGCCTAGGCTCTCATGGTTCCACTCTTTATTAAGGAATTTAAAATGTAGGAGCAGGAATTAGAACACAGAAAGGGATAAGCCATCGGCCAGTTTTCTAGGCCCCTCAAGGCTTTCTAAAAGGGGAACTTCATGGGTGGATTGCAATGGCTCCTTAGGGAGTACTGTGGCCAGAAAGGTGTTTACTGAAGACGCATGTCTTTATTTTTTTTTAAATTTAATTTTATTATGTTATGTTAATCACCATACATTACATCATTAGTTTTTGATGTAGTGTTCCATGATTCATTGTTTGTGTATAACACCCAGTGCTACATACAGAACGTGCCCTCTTTAATACCCATCACCAGGCTAACCCATCCTCACACCCCTCTCCCCTCTAGAACCCTCAGTTTGTTTTTCAGAGTCCATCGCCTCTTATGATTCATCTCCCCCTCTGGTTTCTAAAGATGCATGTCTTCGAAATGGATACTTTCGAAGTCAAAGCTTAACATCAGTCACTTAACTTACAAAAAAGTGAACAGGTCAGGCACTTACACCACACCTAATGATTTTTTGTCCCTTCTAAAGATTAAATTTTATGTTTCTGATATTCCAATTAATCAGCATGTTGATTTAAGGTTGCAGTTCTTCTGAGAGAAAATTTATTTTAAGGCTACTCAGCCAGTTTTTATTAAAAAAAAAAACACAACAACTATTCAAACCTGGACTTAGTTCTCAAAGAGGTCAACATCCTTTGTGGCTGAGAATATATTCCCCATATAAATAAAAACCGAAACAAAAATAGATCCTCTCAGGAGCGAGGCATTTGTTTAGTGGAGATGTCAAGTTCTCCATAAACTGGCTCATGATGTTGGTGAGAGAAGAATCATTGTACTGGTTTTCAAACACTCCTGACAACTGTATCAGGAGTCACCATGTTGGTGTTGAAAGAATCTTCATGATGTTCAAAACATTTTGAATATCTCCATGCAGCCAGCTGAAGAGAATACTTTTTTTCTTATCCATGTTAATCCTAAGCTTTCCTCAGCTCTCCTTTGTCTTGACGTATGACAGGCAGCCCAATTCACAAACTGTAATCAGCTTTCTCTGGAATGGAAAAGAAAAAAAAAAAGCATGCCCCATGCGAAGGAATTCAACATTTGCTATTACAGTTTATTTTTTCTAATTGATAAGATTTCTTACTTTAATGAAGTAAAGGCCCTAGAGCAATTTCCCTGTAGAGTGTTTGAAATTTTCCTTTTTTCAGGTGTGCAGCCATCTGTGCCCTGTTCCTGCAGTGAGGTCTGTTCCCATACACAGCAAGACCCATTCTTGAAGTCCAGACTCCATCAGGCCTAGAAAACAGTTATCATTCCCTAGCCTCGTCCGTGACTCACTGTGAGAAGTGACCAAAATGAATGAGACAGAGACTGATGAGATTAGCTTTCTTTTGTAATACTTTTAACTCACGAGCTCTGCTCTGTTACTTAGTTTTTTTTTCCGATTACTTTCCCTTTTTCATTTTTTTCATTTTTAAATTTTTTATTGTTATGTTAATCACCACGCATTACATCATTAGTTTTTGATGTAGTGATCCATGATTCATTGTTTGTGTATAACGCCCAGTGCTCCATGCAGAACATGCCCTCTTTAATACCCATCACCAGGCTAACCCATCCTCCCACCCCCTCCCCTCTAGAACCCTCAGTTTGTTTTTCTGAGTCCATTGTCTCTCATGGTTCTTCTCCCCCTCCGATTTCCCCCCCTTCATTCTTCCTCTCCTGCTATCTTCTTCTTTTTTTTTTTTTCTTAACATATATTGCATTATTTGTTTCACAGGTACAGATCCGTGATTCAAGAGTCTTGCACAATTCACAGCGCTCGCCATAGCACATACCCTCCCCAATGTCTATCACCCAGCCACCCCACCCCCACTCCAGCAACTCTCAGTTTGTTTCCCAAGATTAAGAATTCCTCATATCAGTGAGGACATGTGATACATGTCGTTCTCTGATTGACTTATTTCACTCAGCATAACACCCTCCAGTTCCATCCACGTCCTTGCAAATGGCAAGATCTCATTCCTTTTGATGGCTGCAAAATATTCCACTGTATATATATACCACTTCTTCTTTATCCATTCATCTCTCAATGGACATCTTGGCTCTTTCCACAGTTAGGCTAAGGTGGACATCGCTGCCATAAACATTGGGGCGCATGTACCCCTTCAGATGCCTACATTTGTATCTTTGGGGTAAATACCCAGTAGTGCAATTGCTGGATCATGTGGTAGCTCTATTTTCAACTTTTTGAGGAACCTCCATACTGTTTTCCAGAGTGGTTGCACCAGCTCGCATTCCCACCAACAATGTAGGATGGTTCACCTTTCTCCACATACCCGCCATCATCTGTTGTTTCCTGACTTGTTAATTTTAGCCATTCTGACTGGTGTGAAGTGGTATCTCATTGAGGTTTTGATTTGGATTTCCCTGATGCCAAGCGGTGTTGAGCACTTTTTCATGTGTTGGTTGGCCATTTGGATGTCTTCTTTGGAAAAATGTCTGTTCATGTCTTCTGCCCATTTCTTGATTGGATTATTTGTTCCTTGGGTGTTGAGTTTGATAAGTTCTTTATAGATATGGACAATAGCCCTTTATCTGATATATCATTTGCAAATATCTTCTCCCATTCTGTCAGTTGTCTTTTGGTTTTGTTGACTGTTTCTTTTGTTGTGCAGAAGCTTTTTATCTTGATGAAGTCCCAATAGTTCATTTCTGCCCTTGCTTCCCTTGCCTTTGGCGATGTTTCTAGGAAGAAGTTGCTGTGGCTGAGGTCAAAGAAATTGCTGCCTGTGTTCTCCTTTAGGATTTTGTTGGACTCCTGTCTCACATGTAGGTTTTTCAACCATTTGGAGTCTATTTTTGTGTGTGGTATAAGGAAATGGTCCAGTTTCATTCTTCTGCATGTGGCTGTCCAATTTTCCCAACACCATTTGTTGAGGAGACTGTCTTTTTTCCATTAGACGTTCTTTCCTGCTTTGTTGAAGATTAGTTGACCATAGAGTTAGGGGTCCATTTCTGGGCACTCTATTCTGTTCCATTGATCTATGTGTGTGTTTTTGGGCCAGTACTATACTGTCTTGATGATGACAGCTTTGTAATAGAGCTGGATGTCTGAAATTGTGATGACACTGGCTTTGCTTTTCTTTTTCAACATTCCTCTGGCATTCAAGGTCTTTTCTGGTTCCATACAAATTGTAGGATTATTTGTTCCATTTCTTTGAAAAAAGTGGGTGGTATTTTGATGGGGATTGTATTGAATGTGTAGATTGCTCTAGGTAGCATTGACATCTTCACAATATTTATTCTTCCAATCCATGAGCATGGAACGTTTTTCCATTTTTTTGTGTCTTCTGCAATTTCTTTCATGAGTATTTTATAGTATTCTGAGTACAGATGCTTTGCCTCTTTGGTTAAATTTATTCCTAGGTATCTTATGCTTTGGGGTGCAATTGTAAATGGGATCGACTCCTTAATTTCTCTTTCTTCTGTCTTGTTGGTGTATAGGAATGCCACTGATTTCTGTGCATTGATTTGATATCCTGCAACTTTACAGAATTCCTGTATGAGTTCTAGCAGTTTTGCAGTGGAGTCTTTTGGGTTTTCCACATAAAGTATCATATCATCTACGAAGAGTGAGAGTTGGATTTCTTCTTTGCCAATTTGGATGCCTTTGATTTCTTTATGTTGTCTGACTGCTGTGGCGAGGACTTCTAATACTATGTTGAATAGCAGTGGTGATAGTGGATATCCCTGCTGCGTTCCTGACCTGAGGCGGAAAGCTCTCGGTTTTTCCCCATTGAGAATGATATTTGCTGTAGTTTTTCATAGTTGGCTTTAATGATATTGAGGTATGTACCCTCTATGCCTATACTCTGAAGAGTTTTGATCAAGAAAGGATGCTGTACTTTGTCAAATACTTTTTCTGCATCTATTCAGAGGATCCTATGATTCTGGTTCTTTCTTTTGTTAATGTATTGTATCACGTTGATTGATTTGCAGATGCTGAACCAACCTTACAGCCCAGGAATAAATCCCACTGGGTCATGGCAAATACTCCTTTTAATGTACTGTTGGAGGGCGCCTGGGTGGCTCAGTTGGTTAAGCGACTGCCTTTGGCTCAGGTCATGATCCTGGAGTCCCGGGATCTAGTCCCACATCGGGCTCCCTGCTCAGCGGGGAGTCTGCTTCTCCCTCTGACCCTCTTCCCTCTCGTGCTCTCTATCTCTCATTCTCTCTCAAATAAATAAATAAAATCTTTAAAAAAAAATGTACTGTTGGATCCTATTGGCTAGTATTTAGGTGAGAAGTTTTGCATCCGTGTTCATCAAGGATATTGGTCTGTAATTTTCCTTTTTGATGGGGTCTTTGTCTGGTTTGGGGATCAAGGTAATGGTGGCCTCATAAAACAAGTTTGGAAGTTTTCCTTCCATTTCTATTTTTTGGAACAGTTTCAGGAGAATAGGTATTAATTCTTCTTGAAATGTCTGATAGAATTCCCCTGGGAAGCCATCTGGCCCTGGGCTTTTGTTTGTTGGGAGATTTTTGATGACTGCTTCAATTTCCTTAGTGGTTATAGGTCTGTTCAGGTTTTCTATTTCTTCCTGGTTCAGTTTCGGTAGTTGATACATGTCTAGGAATGCATCCATTTCTTCCAGGTTATCTAATTTGCTGGCATAGAGTTGCTCATAATATGTTCTTAGAATTGTTTGTATTTCTTTGGTGTTGGTTGTGATCTCTCCTCTTTTATTCATGATTTTGTTGATTTGGGTCCTTTCTCTTTTCTTTTTGATAAGACTGGCCAGGGGATATGAATCTTGTTAATTCTTTCAAAGAACCAGCTCCCAGTTTCGTTGATCTGTTCTACTGTTCTTTTGGTTTCTAGTTCATTGATTTCTGCTCTGATCTTTATTATTTCTCTTATCCTGCTGGGTTTACGCTTTATTTGCTGTTTTTTCTCTAGCACCTTGAGGTGTAGGGTTAGGTTGTGTATTTGAGACCTTTCTTGTTTCTTGAGAAAGGCTTGTATTGCTATATACTTTCCTCTCAGGACTGCCTTTGCTGCATCCCAAAGATTTTGAACAGTGTGTTTTCATTTTCATTGGTTTCCATGAATTTTTTAATTCTTCTTTAATTTCCTGGTTGACCCATTCATTCTTTAGTAGGATGCTCTTTAGCCTCCATGTATTTGCGTTCTTTTCGAATTTCCTCTTGTGATTGAGTTCTAGTTTCAAAGTACTGTGGTCTGAAAATATGTAGGGAATAATCCCAAACTTTTGGTACCGGTTGAGACCTGATTTGTGACCTAGGATGTGATCAATTCTGGAGAATGTTCCATGGGCACTAGAGAAGAATGTGTATTCCGTTGCTTTGGGATGGAATGTTCTGAATATGTCTGTGAAGTCCATTTGGTCCAGTGTGTCATTTAAAGTCTTTATTTCCTTGTTGATCTTTTGCTTAGATGATCTGTCCATTTCAGTTAAGGGGGTGTTAAAGTCCCCCACTATTATTGTATTGTTGTCAGTGTGTCTCTTTGCTTTTGTTATTAATTGCCTTATATAATTGGCTGCTCCCACGTTAGGGGCATAGATATTTACAATTGTTAGATCTTCTTGTTGGATAGACCCTTTAAGTAGGATATAGTGTCCTTCTTCATCTCTTATTACAGTCTTTGTTTTAAAATCTAATTTGTCTGATATAAGGATTGCTACCCCAGTTTTCTTTTGGTGTCCATTAGCATGACAAATTGTGTTCCACTCCCTCATTTTCAATGTGGGGGTGTCTTTGGGTCTAAAATGAGTCTCTTGCAAACAGCATATCGATGGGTCTTATTTTTTAATCCAATCTGATAGCCTGTGTCTTTTGATTGGGGCATTTAGCCCATTTACATTCAGGGTAAGTATTGAAAGATATGAATTTAGTGCCATTGTATTGCCTGTAAGATGACTGTGACTGTATATTGTCTGTGTTCCTTTCTGGTCTATGCTGCTTTTAGTCTCTCTCTTTGCTTAGAGGACCCCTTTCAATATTTCTTGGAGGGCTGGTTTCGTGTTTGCAAATTCCTTTACTTTTTGTTTGTCCTGGAAGCTTTTGATCTCTCCTTCTATTTTCAATGACTGCCTAGCTGGATATAGTGTTCTTGGCTGCATATTTTTCTTGTTTAGTGTTCTGAAGATATCATGCCAGTCCTTTCTGGCCTGCCAGGTCTCTGTGGATAGTTCTGTTGCCAATCTAATGTTTCTACCATTATAGGTTACATATCTCTTCTTCCGAGCTGTTTTCAAGATTTTCTTTTTGTCTCCGATACTCGTAAGTTTTACTATTAGATGTCGGGGTGTTGACCTATTTTTACTGATTTTGAGGGGGGTTCTCTATGCCTCCTGTATTTTGATGACTGTTTCTTTCCCCACATTAGGGAAGGTCTCTGCTATAATATGCTCAATATACCTTCTCCCCCTCACTCTCTTTCTTCATCTTCTGGGATCCGAATTATTCTAATGTTGCTTCGTCTTATCATATTGCTTATCTCTCAAATTCTGCCCTCGTGATCCAGTAGTTGTTTGTCTCTCTTTTTCTCAGATTCTTTATTTTCCGTCTTTTGGTCTTCTACATTGATAATTCTCTCTTCTGCCTCATTTATCCTAGCAGTTAGTGCCCCCATTTTTTATTGCACCTCATTAATAGCCTTTTTGATTTCGATTTGGTTAGATTTTAGTTCTTTTATTTCTCCAGGAAGGGTTTCTCTAATAACTTCCACACTTTTTTCAAGCCCAGCTAGTATCTTTAAAATCATGATTCTGAACTCTAGGTCTGACATCGTACTAATATCCATATTGAGTATGTCCCTGGCAGACGGTACTACCGCATGTTCTTTTTGCTGACGTGATTTTTTTCGTCTTGTCATTTTGTCCAGAGGAGAATACATGAATGAGAAAAAAAAATGCTAACAGGTTAAAAGTGTCCCCAGCAAATATACTCTAAACAAATCAGAAAAGTCCTGAATCCAGGGGAAAAGAAAGGGAAAGAAAGAAAAAAGAAAGAGAAAATAAAAGAAAAAGGAAAAAATAAAAACAAACAAAAACAGAACAAAACAAAGAAAAAACTGAATATGATCAAATATGATCAGGCTGGTGCATAGATCAGTCCCACACACTAGATTTTGGGCGTATTTTGGTCTGTTAGAAGAAAGCGCCTCCTAAAATTGTAACGAAAGAAAGACTTATATATGTACAAAATAAGGGTTGATACAATGAAGGGATGGAAGATGACTGTAAAGATGAAAATTATAAAAGATTTATAAAAGAAATTGATAAGGTAAGAAGTGGTTTGAAAAAAGAAAGAAGAAGATTTAAAAAATAAAGGGAGAGAGTGTGATCAGGCAGGAGACTAGAACAAAGCCATACACTAATGATTTAGGGTATATTTTGATCTGTTAGAAGAAACTGTATCTCAAAATTTTAAAGAGAGAACAACTTATATATATATTGCCAAAAATAAGGGTAACTACTAGAAGGGATAGAATATGACTCTAAAAATGAAAAATAAATTTTTTTTTTAAAAAAGGGTTTGATAAGATGTTGGTTGAAAAACGGGAAAAGAAAAATTAAAAAAAAAACAGTTAAAAAAATTAACTTTGAAAAACTAATGAATCTCGGTAAAAAAGCCATGAATTCTATGTGCAGTATTCCCCTAGCGCTGGAGTTCTGCCATTTTCCTTGTTTGGTAAACATGGTCTTGGCTGGCTGTTTGTGCTGATCTTCTGGGGGAGAGGCCTGTTGCCATGGTTCCTAAATGTCTTTGCCGGAGGTGGAATTCCCCCGCCCTTGCCAGTCTAGGCTAAGCAATTGGCTCGCGTTTGCTCTCGGGAGCTTTTGTTTCTTGCAAGCTCTCGGTACAGCTTTGGAGGATGAGAGTGAAAATGGTGGCCTCCCAATCTCCGCCCAGAGGAGCCAAGAACTCGGGGCCCCACTCCTCAGTGCGCCCCCAGAGAAAAGCAGTCAGTCACTCCCATCTCCCTGTTCTCCGGCCGCACTCTGTGCTCACCCGGCCTGTGACCAAGTGTTTCTATCTCTGGCACCTGACCTTGTGTGGAGTTTCCAAACCCAGCAGATCCCCACGGTGCACTCCCGCGCCGCTCCTCCCTGGAGAGGAAGGGGAGTCTCCCCGGCTCTGCTTGTTGGGTCCCTGCTGGAGGAGCAGTGGCCCAACTGTGCCACGGATCACAGTTTATGGCAACCCCGAGCTGAGAGGCCACGCCTCGGTTCCGTCTCTGCAGCCGGCTTCCCCACTCCGACACCTGGGAGCTCTGCCGCACTCAGGCACCCGTGGTCTTTCTGTGACCCCGAGGGTCCTGAGACCACACTGTCCCGGGAGGGTTCCACCTCCCGCTTAGCCACTGCAGCGACGTCCCTCAGCGGAGCCGACTTCTAAAAGTTCGGATTTTGTGCTCCGCGGCTCTATCACTTGCCAGAAGTGGCTGACGCAGGCCCCCTCCCCCGCCGTCTATCCTCCCAAATATCGCCTCGGATTCACTTCTCCATACGTCCTACCTTCCAGTAAGTGGTTGTTTCTCTGTTCAGAGAGTTTTTCTCTCTTCTTCGATCTCCTGTTGAGTTCGTAGGTGTTCGGAATGGTTTGATCCCCATTCAGCTGAATTCCTGAGACCATACAAAATCCAGGTCTCCTACTCCTCCACCATCTTGCTCCACCCCCTCTCCTTCTATTTTCAATGACAGCCTAGCTGGATATAGTATTCTTGGCTGCATAATTTTCTCATTTACTGCTCTGAATATATCATGCCAGTCCTTTCTGGCATGCCAGGTCTCTGTGGATAGGTCTGTTGCCAATCTAATGTTTCTACTATTGTAGGCTACATATCTCTTCTCCCGAGCTGCTTTCAGGATTTTTTCTTTGTCTCTGAGACTCGTAAGTTTTACTATTAGATGTCGGGGTGTTGACCTATTTTTATTGATTTTAAGGGGGGTTCTCTATGCCTCCTGGGTTTTGATGCCTGTTTCCTTCCCCAAATTAGGGATGTTCTCTGCTATGATTTGCTCCAATATACCTTCTGCCCCTCACTCTCTTTCTTCTTCTTCTGGGATCCCAATTATTCTAATGTTGTTTCATCTTATCATATCGCTTATCTCTCAAATTCTGCCCTCGTGATCCAGTGGTTGTTTATCTCTCTTTTTCTCAGCTTCCTTATTTTCCATCATTTGGTTTTCTATATCACTGATTCTCTCTTCTGCCTCATATATCCTAGCAGTTAGTGCCCCCATTTTTGATTGCACCTCATTAATAGCCTTTTTGATATTGATTTAGTTAGATTTTAGTTCTTTTATTTCTCCAGGAAGGGTTTCTCTAATAACTTCCATGCTTTTTTCAAGCCCAGTTAATATCTTTAAAATCATGATTCTGAACTTTAGGTCTGACATCATACTAATGTCCCTATTGAGTAGGTCCCTGGCAGTTGGTACTGCCTCTTGTTCTTTTTGTTGAGGTGATTTTTTCCATCTTGTCATTTTGTCCAGAGGAGAATAGATGAATGAGAGAACAAAATGCTAACAGGGTAACAACGTCCGCAAAAATATACTTTAAACAAATCAGAAAATACCTGAATCCAGGGGAAAAGAAGGGGAAAGAAAGAAAAAAGAAAAAGAAAAAGAAAAAGATAAAAACAAACCAAAACAGAAAACAAACAAACAAACAAAAAAAACAGAATATGATCAAATATGATCAGGTTGGTGCATAGATCAGTGCCACACACTAGATTTTGGGTGTATTTTGGTCTGTTAGAAGAAAGTACCTCCCAAAATTTTAAAGAAAGAAAAACTTATATATGTACAAATTAAGGGTTGATATGATGATGGAATGGAATATGACTTAAGGATGAATAGTATAAAAAATTTTGTAAGAGGAATTGATAAGATATTGTTTGAAAAAAGAAAGAAGAGGATTTAAAAAATAAAGAAAAAAAATGGGAGGGAATGTGATCAGGCAGTCGACTAGAACAAAGCCATACACTAGAGATTTAGGGTATGTTTTGATCTGTTAGAAGAAACTGTATCTCAAAATTTTAAAGAGAGAACAACTTATATATATAAGCCAAAAATAAGGGTAACTACTATGAAGGGATAGAATATGACTCTTAAAATGAAAAATAAAAATGTTTTTTAAAAAACAGATTGATAAGATGTTGGTTGAAAAAGTGAAATAGAAAAATTAAAAAAAATTAACTTTGAAAGACTAAAGACTCATGTTAAAATAGCGATGGATTCTATGTGCAGTATTCCTCTAGTGCTGGAGTTCTGCCATTCTCATTGATCCATAAACGTGTTCTTGGCTTGCTGGGTGTTCTTGCTGATCTTCTGGGGGAGGGGCCTGTTGCTGTTGTTCCCAATGTGTTTGCGGGAAGCGGAATTGCCCCGCCCTTGCCGGGTCCGGGCTAATAATCTGCTCGGGTTTGCTCTTGGGAGCTTTTGTTCCCTGCAAGCTTTCCATACAGCTTTGGAGGACAAGAGTGAAAATGGCGGCCTCCCAACCTCAACCCCAGAGGAGCCGAGAACTCGGGGCCCCTGCTTCTCTGTGTGCCCCCAGAGAAAAGCAGTCAATCACTCCCGTCTCCCCGGTCTCCAGCTGCACTCCATGCTCACCCAGCCTGTGACCGAGCATTTCTCTCTTTGACACCCGACCCCGTGTGGTGTCTCCAAACCCAGCAGATCCCTGCGGTGCTCTCCCGCATCGCTCCTCCTGGGGGAGGATGGGGAGTCTTCCCGGATCTGCCGCTTGTTGAGTCCCTGCTGGAGGAGCAGTGGCCTTACTGTGCTGCGGATCACAGTTTATGGCAACCCCGAGCTGAGAGCCCGCGCCTCGGCTCTGTCTCTGCAGCCGGCTTCCCCGCTCCGATACCTGGGAGCTCTGCCCCACTCAGGCACCCCCGGTCTTTCTGTGACCCCGAGGGTCCTGAGACCACATTGTCCCGCGAGGGCTCCACCCCCCGCTTAGCCACTGGAGCAACGTCCCTCAGCGGAGCCGACTTCTAAAAGGTCCGATTTTGTGCTCCGCGGTTCTATCACTTGCCAGAAGCGGCCGATGGAGGCCCTTCCCCCACTGTCTATCCTCCCGAATATCGCCTCGGATTCACTTCTCCGCACGTCCTACCTTCCATAAAGTGTTCGCTTTTCTGTTCAGAGAATTGCTGCTATTCTTTTCTTTGATCTCCTGTTGAGTTCGTAAGTGTTCAGAATGGTTTGATCCCTATCCAGGTGAATTCCTGAGACCAAAATCCAGGTCTCCTACTCCTCCGCCATCTTGCTCCCTCTGCTCTTTTACTTCTTATGGAAAGTTATTACTATTTTGCATATTGCATTTTTTTCAGAGCAATATCAGCGTAATGTCTCGTATTATTAAATGTCCTTTTAGTCTACCATGAGGGCAGCCAGTGTGTTGGTCAATTTGAAAAGGGCCCAAGTACACACCTAGAAGGGAAGGTATTCACATCCATCCTTTGTATCTCAACATTTTGTGCCCCAAAGATGTTCATTTCCTGGGATGCACAGGTGGTAAGGTATTCATCAACAGTTGGAATCTACTAATGGACTTCAGGTTGCCTTCTAGGTTTTCCGTGGCACCCCCAGAAGCTTCCCTGTCACTCTCAGGCCAACATTGGCATCTCCTTATGCAATGGGGTCCTCAAGATTCAGCCCTAGTCCCAGCATCTCATTAGCCTCATGGAACTGCCTTTTTTCTTCCCACACAGCATTTTGTTACTGCCTTTCCTCTTGATCACATGAGAGGAGAGTCAAGGAGAGAGTGGAGGATAATAAATCCTTACAGATGAACTAACCAACTTGAGCAGAGGAGGAACAAGAAGATGTGAAGTAAACAGCCCACAGACACACATAATGTGAGGTTGGTGTTCTTGCTCTGACCAGCATGACATCATGTCCTGGGCAGCATTTATTCCGATTGGTTGGTGTCTTTGCAGGAGGATGGGTTAAATTTTTTTTCTATTTCTTTTACACCTTTTCATTTTTTTTCCAGTTTTATGAAGATACAATTGACATACGCATAGCATTGTGTAAGCTTAAGGTATACAACATAAGTATTTGACAGTTGTATTTATTATTGTGAAATTACCACAGTAAATTTAGTTAACATCCATCACCTCACATAGCCATATATTTTTTTTCTTATGATGAAAACTTTAAGATCTACTCTCTTAGCAACTTTCAAATATATGGTGCAGTATAATTTACTATAGCCACCATGCTATACATTAAATTCCCAGATTATTTGTTATAAAGCTAGAAGTTTATACCTTTGACCACCTTTCCCCCTGCCCTTTCCCCCACTTCTGGTAACCACTAATCTGTTTTTTCTATGAGTTTGGTTACTTTTTTAGATTCCATATATAAGTGACATCATATCGTATTTATCTTTCTCTATTGGACTCATTTCACTGAGGGTGGTACCTGTAAGGTTAACCCATGTTGTTGCAAATGACAGGATTTCCTTCTTTTTTGTGACTGAATAATATTCCATTGTATATATACCACTTTTTTTTTTCACCCAATTATCTGTCAGTGTCAGTTTAAATTGTTTCTACATCTTTGCTTTTGTAAATAATGCCACAATGGACACAGGCATTGTTGGTTTGCAAACTCGGGAATTTCCTGGGTGAAATCTAAAACATGCCCCTGTACACAGAGGGCAAGGAGAAACCAAAGAAAGAGGCAAGCCACTTCAGACTGGTAGGCCACAGGTGTAATAACCAAGGGAATTTACATGTGAGGTTTGTCTTGTGTGGCCACAAGACAAGTAGATCTCCCTCCTCACCCTTAAAGTTTATATAGAGTCCTTAACTGAGTTCAGTCAAGTATTCAGTCCAGATGATCTTAACAATGCATTGCTTTCTCAAGGCTGCATCCTTGAAAGAGCTCCATCTATGGGAATGGTGGGCAGAACGTACATTCCAAGGACGGGGAAGGGGGTGAGAAGCCTCCTGATTGCCCAGGTTCAGAGAGGGGTCAACCCAGAAGTCATATCCTCTTGATGACCTCCTCCAACAGGGATATAGATAGCTCACTCGAGATAGGGATTTCATTTCCTTCAGACATACAGTGAAAAGTAGAATTTCTGGATTATATGTTAATTATATTTTTAATTTTTTTGAGGAACCTCCATAGAGTTTTCCACAATGGTCGTACCAATTTACATTCCCACCAACAATGCATGAGGGTTCTGTTTTCTTCACATTAAACAAAACAAAATACCCTGGCAACCCAGTATATTTACCTGGAAATGTTGTCCTTCAGAAATGAGAGGGGAAATAAAGACTTTCCTAACCAAACAAAAGCTACGGGAGTTCATCACCACTTATAAGGAATGCTAACAGTAGTCCTTTAAGTGGAAAGCAAAGGATGCCAATTAACATGGTGAAAAGATAGGAATATGTGTAAAACACATACTGGTAATGGTAAATATATAGTCAAAGTCAGATTCTCTGATATTGTCATGGTGGTGCATAATTCATTTACAACCTGGTTTAAAAGTTAAAAAAACAAACGGATTAAAAATAACTATACTATACTACAATAATTTGGTTTTGATCAAATATTTTGAGAGGTCACCTCAACCACTACCACTTGGCTGAAAGGTTGCTCGTCATTTCCTCACCTTCAATAGGCACAGGAAACCTTTTCCAAACAAAGCTGAACAACCTGAGATCAGATTCTATTCTGCTCATCAATTAGTTATGAGGCTTAGGACACACTGCTTCCTCTCTCTCTGGTCTAGATTCTTCACCTGAAATACAGAGGTGGGATTGGATGACACTGAAAGTTCAATCCAGATCTAAAGCTGTTTATCTGGTTATGCGTTTACCAAATACAAAAATACAAGTTTCTGCTGCTGATTATGTAGGGCCTCTCCTGATAGAAGGTCACGGTGCTCCCTTCAGGAGATGCTCATGTGTACAGAAGTATTCATTCATTGAATGGCTATTTATTGAAAGTCTCCTAAGTATCAGGCACTGAGCTAGGTGCTGGGACTTCAGCAGTAAGCAAAAACATCTATGGACCAAACTTAAGTGAGTTTAGAAGATACTGGGCAGACTGATATTCTTCAAGAGACCATGGCCTTTGGGTTCAAATAGATCTGTCTTTGAATTCCAGGCCTGCCGCTTACTATCATTCAGACCTTGGTACCGTACAAGATTTATGTGGAATTATTCAATGTGTTTGAGGGGATCAGTTTCTGCCCGTGTAGCTGTAATAAGACACTTATTCATTTGCATCTTGCAAAGAAGCTCTTCTAGCTAGGAATTTTCATTACTAGTCTCTTCCTCGTAGGATGAAGTTCTAGTAAATTGGTAATTGCATTGTGCCTCTAAGCAGGAATAAGTAAGTTAAATGTACTCCTGATTTTTGGATTTATTAACATGTGAGTCCTAGTCAACTTGAGCACCCTTTGGAACTATTATTAGGAAAGCCAGGGAGATGCAGAAGAAAGGAAGCCTGTTCGTGAGCAGGTGGTAGGAGCAGGTAGGAAGGAGGATGAGATTGAATCTGTAATGAACAAATACTCCTCTTCATTATATATTAACCAGACAGCTTTATTTATTTAATGAAATGACTTGACCCTTTATATCCTTCTTTTCTGGTATTTAATCACTGAACCGAGCATTGCTTCACTGGTAAACTATGTCACGAAACTTCAGTCCCAGAATTTTAAGAGTCTGTGACTGGACAGGTAGGATGATCAAGAATAAGGCCCCATATTCTAGCCCATCTGTCAGCGATGGTTTCTCCTCAGGAAATGCAGATGAACGGGAGCAGGAGAAGGGTGGACAAGAAGAGGAGAAACAAACCAAAAAACTCACAAACATTTTATGTTCCAAATTATTAACACATATAAACTTATGGTTCAGAGGGGGAATACCATAGTGGTCAAAGATAAAGTAACAATAATACAGCTTGGATTCTAAAGGTTTTGAATCCTAAATCCTAGATCCCAGGGTTTTTGTTTGTTCTTTGTTTTTGCTCACTTAACATGAGATTGACCTTCTTAAAATTAAGTGTACATCCTTTTTTGTAAGATTTTATTTATTTATGTATCAGAGAGAGAGAGAGAACACAAGCAGGGGGAGTGACAGGCAGAGGGAGGAGCAGGCTCCCCGCTGAGCAGGGAGTCCTGATGCAGGACTCTATCCCAACTGAGCCACCCAGGTGTGCCATAATACATCATTGTTGACCATAGTTACAATTTGTGAGTGGAACTCTAGAGCTTATTCATCTTGTTTTACTGAAACTTTCTGCTCATTAATTAGTAACTCCCCTTCTCCCCTTTCCCAAGCCCCTGACAACCCCTTCTACTCCTTGATTCTATGAATTTGTCTATTTTAGATGCATCATATAAGTGGAATCATGTAGTATTTGTCTTTCTGTGGCTGACTTACTTTACTTAGCCTACTGCCTTCAAGGTACATCCATGTTGTTGCATATTGCAGAATTTCCTTCATTTTCAGGCTAAATAATATCCACTTTATGTATATACCACATTTTCCTTATCCATTCATCTCTGTCGATATAGGTTGTTTCCAGAACTTAGCTATTGTGAGGAGTGCAGCAATCAACATAAGAGTATTAATATCTCTTCAAGATCCCAATCTTCATTTTTCTGGCTAAATACCCAAAACTGAGATTTCTGGATCATATGATAGTTCTCTCTATATTTTTTGAGAAACCTCCACACCATTTTCCTTTGCAGCAGCACCATTTTGCTTTCCCACCAGCAGTGCAGAGGGGTGCCAAATTCTGTACATCCTGGCCAACACTTACTGTCTTTTGTGTGAGGTGTTATCTCATTGTGGTTTTGATTGTTATTTCTCTGATGATTAGTGAGGTTAAGCCTTTTTTTCCTTTAAATACCTTTTAGTCATTTGTATGTCTTCTTTGGCAAACTGCCTATTCAAGTCCTTAGGTCATTTGTATTTGGATTATTAGTTTTTTGACTGTTGAGTTGTAGAAGTCCCTTATATATTTTGAAGACTCTTTATCATAAATATGATTTGCAAATATTTTCTCTGGCTTGTAGGTTGCTTTTTCAGCTTTCAGGTTGCTTCTTGATTATTCCCTTTGCTGTACAGAACTTTTTGGTAGGATGTAGTCCCACTTGTTTATTTTTGTTTTGTTGTTGTTGTTGTTTCATTTGTGTTTTTGTTGCAGTATGGGTAGAATCATTGCTAAGACCGGTATTATACAATTTCCCTTTTTTTTCTCCTAGGAGTTTATCATTTCAGGTCTTATATTTTAATCTTTAATCCATGCTGAATTTATTTGTGTATATAAGTGCCTAAATTTATTCTTTTTTTCTGTAGATATACAATTTTCTCAACATCATTTGTTAAAGAGATGATCCTTTCCCCATTGTGTATTCCTGGCACCCTGTTGAAGATCAGGTGACTATATATGCATGGATTTATTTCTGGAATCTTTGTTTTGTTCCATCCGTCCATATGTCTGTTTTTATGCTGGTACCATACATTTTTGATTACCATAGTTTTGGAATATAATTTGAAATCAAGAAGTGTCATGCTCCTAGCTTTGTTCTTACTTATCAGGATTAATTTGGCTATTCCTGACCTTTTGTGGTTCCATATGAGTTTTAAATTGTTTTTTTTTCTATTTCTGTAGAACATGCCACTGGAACTTTGATAGGAATTGCATTAAATCTGTAGATTGCATTGGGTAGTATGGACATTCTAACAGTATTAGGTCTTCCAATCCATAAACATGTGTTTCCATTTTATTTGTATCTTGTCTAGTTTCTTTCAGCGGTATTTCACAGTTTTTAGTATACAGATCTTTCACCCCCTTGGTTAATTCATTCAAATACATTCATTCAAAGTATTTTTTTATGTCATTGTAAATGGCAGTGTTTTTCTAATTTCCTTTTCAGATAATTCATTGTTAGTGTATAGAAACACAAGTGATTTTTGTATGTTGATTTTATATCCTGCAACTTTACTGGATTCATTGATTAGTTCTAACAGTTTTTTGGTGGACTCTTTAGTGTTTTCTCTATGCAAGATCTTATTGTCTGCAAACAGGGACAATTTTACATCTTGCTTTCTGATTTGGATGTTCTGTATCTCTGTTCCTTGCCTAATTGCTCCATCTAGGACTTTAGTACTATATTGAATAGGAGTGGTAAAAGAGGGCATCCTTATCTTTTTCCTGATCTGAGAGGAAAAACTTTCATTTTTTCAAAGTAGATTATTAGCTATTAATGATGTCAGCTTTTGGCTTTTCATATATGGCCTCTATTATATTGAAATAATTTACTTTTATTCCTAGTTTATTGCCAGCTTTTTATAACAGAGTGTTGAATTTTGGCAAACATATTCTGTACCTATTGAGACACTCATGTAATTTTTAGCCTTTATTTTGTTAATATGGTGTATCACATTAATTGATTTTCATATGTTGAACCATCTTTGCTTCGCACAGATAAATCCCACTTGGTCATGGTGTATGATCCTTTTAATATGCTGTTGGATTCAGTTTGCTAGTATTTTGTTGAGGATTTTTGCATTTGTATTCATCATGGATATTGGCCTATAGTTTTCTTGTGATGTCTTCGCCTGACTTTTGTATCAAGGTAATTCTGGCCTCATAAATGAGTTTGGATGGGTTCCTTCCTCTTTAATTATTTGGAGGAGTTTGAGAAGGCCTGGCATTGATTCTTCTTTAAATGTTTGATAGAATTCACCAGCGAAGCCATCTGGTCCTGGGCTTTTCTTTGTTAGGAGCTTTTTGATGATGTTTTCAGTGTTTTGTTTTGTTTTGTTTTGTTTTGTTTTCCCTCACTTTGAGAAGGTCTAGAAATATAGAGCTGAGGATATATAAATATATATCAGGATGAAATTCCCATAGGAAGAAGTGTTTTGGAGTTAAATATTGTTCTATATTGAGAAGAATGGCTGGTAGGCAAGTCTAGCATTGTCCTTTGACCCCCCCCCCACACAAACATGCACACACACACACACACACACACACCTGCTCCTTTTTAATGTAATATGTGGTTGTGCTCACACTTTTGGGCCATATCGTCCAGTTAATCCTCCAGGCACATGAGTGGCTGGTATAAGGTCCTGTCATTTTCTATATCTAGAACAGTCACTGACTAGAAATGATAAAGCAGAATATATACACCAAGGGAAGTATTGTGGTCTGGAGAAATCTGCACCCATCCTAGCTAGAAACATTTATTTTTTCTTCCTTTAGAGCAGATATGAAAAAATGCCTTATTCTGTTTGGAAGTGGTCTTTGTGGGTTTTTTCAAACAGGTAGAAAAAGGGCACTGCCAAAATGGGTGAAAGTTATCTGAAAATCCAGGAGGTGCTCCTTGTTCTCCAGCGCCATTGTAGAAGAGGTGAAAGTGAAGCAGAGTAAGATCAACCCACTTGCTCAGGGCCACCCAGGCAGACAGTCGAGTTAGAACCGGTCTTTTCAACTTCAACCCTGTTTTGGTTTTTCTAGTATACCATTCTCAAAGCCATCAAAGAAATCCTTGTACCACTCAGATCCAATTGTTTCATATAATTTGTGGGAATAGTACCATTAAGATTCTGTTGTTCTCTTTTACTAGGAAAAAAACCCCTAATCTGCCTATGTATGAAGAACTCCTTTAACTCTCAAATGTGTAAATGTGTATAATATGCCCAGTGTCAGTACTGAGCATGCACCCTTCACAGGCAAAGACCCCATTACTGATCACTGGCATGTGGAAGTATGACATAAGATATTGTCTAATGGTGATAACATGGCGACATAAAGCTGTCTACAGTTATTTGCTCCATCTCCAGAGAGGTCAAGGACACTGGCAGTAAATCAGCCAGCCAGATGGAAGGGTGACTTTTACTGTCATTACACACAGGAGGGTTCAGCTGGGAGTTTGTCCCTCGTTAAATGTTTTCCAGTGCAGGCTTTGGAAATCAGTGCAACCTATGGGCACTACCAGAGAAAAATAAACTATATCTATCACACCACTAAACATCAAAAGAATGTCACAGAAGGGGCTTTGGTCAAAACTGAATGGGGAGTGGGGAGAGAGAAGGCATTCAGCCTGCTACTCAGAAGGCAGTCAGCACAAGCTCTGGATTTAGGCCGCCTGGGCTATAATTATCCTCTGCCCCTGTTTTAGAGGAATTGCCTGGGAACCAGATTCTGATACAGGGATATGATTGCACTGTTGAGTCAAAACATGTAGGGGAGTAAAGGAGGAAGAGGAGGCAGAAGGAGGAGTTCAATCAATATGATGCAGGCACAACAGAGAAATCCACAGGTTGCTTGGGAGTTAGAACGATTTACTGGGATTACTCTGTGAAGCAGGGCTGCCAAACCGTTATATCTCTATACTGATCTGTCATTGGATACAAGTAGTTCCTGGAGATGATCCTATTTAGGAGCTAGGTGATCTCTTTCCAACTGAGGAAAATCCCCAAGAAGGTCTGAGCTGATAGCTGTCAGCTGTCAACTATTTCCAACAGCTGGGGGAATGAGTACGTTAGTCATGAAGGTGGAATCTTAGTGAGGCACACAGTGTTCTCTGTGGTCCACCATGTGTACCACTCAGATCCAATTGTTTCGTGTAATTTGTGGCAATGGCACCGTTAGGATTCTGTTGTTCTCTTTTACTAGAGAAATTTAGAATAGAAAGTTGAGTGGAATAACTATAGGCTCTGCTACTGCAGCTGAACTTGAAGACACAATTAAATTCATCATGCCTCTTCCCTACTATCCATTCTCAATTCTCTGCAGCTAACGCTTCTGTTGGTATCAAAACTAATTTGGGGAGGTGATGAATACCCTCATCAGATTTGAGGGATCTGAGTCCTTGGTGACCATGCTTTCCTTAGGCCATGGCCACTGCTCTTGTGTATTTACTATCAAATTTAGCAAGAGGCATTATAGTGGGTGACCTGGGTGTCTAACATATTCTTCTCTGTTTATAGTGTATAAAAGCTACCCCAAAGCAGGTAAATGATCAGAATCAATTACTCCTTCCTCCACACTTTTCTTGTTGATCTCTTGGTATAAGGAGACCAAAGTAACATGCAACAACCATAACTTAAAGTTTATTAAGACATTTTCCTCTGCCCATGGTCAAAGTATTTCCCTCTGGGAACTACGGTCTCTAAAATTACAAAGTTCAGAGCTGTGAGGTTGAGAAGCACAAATTCTCCAAAAGTGTCACCTCAAATGATGGTAAACAGCACTACTTTAATTTCACTCCTTGATTCCTAGACTAATGCATTTACTAACTGAGGACAAAAACCTGTAAAATGGGTGATTTTGTGTGTATTCTGCATCTTTGATAATGGTGCTTTATCTTTAAGCAGACACCTCAATAATGCCTTTAAAAAGCATCACAGAAGGGGACATGGGGGTGGCTAAGTTGGCTAAGTGTCTGCCTTTGGCTCAGGTCATGATCCCAGGGTCCTAGGATTGAGTCCTGAGTCAGGCTCCTTGCTCAGCGGGGAGCCTGCTTCTCCCTCTGCCTGGTGTTCCCCCTGCTTGTGTGCTTGCTCTCTCTCTCTCTGACAAATAAATAAAATCTTAAAAAAAAAAAAAAAGCAGCACAGAGGGGTGCTTGGGTGGCTCAGGTGGTTAAGCATCTGCCTTCGGCTCAGGTCATAATCTCAGGGCTCTGGGATCAAGCCCCTCATTGGGCTCCCTGCTCTGCAGGGAGTCTACATCTCCTTCTTCCTCTGCCTCTTCCCCCTCTGCTTGTGCTCTCTCTCTCTCTCAAATAAATAAATAAATAAATAAATAAATAAATAAATAAAATCTTAAAAAAAAAAGCATTACAGAAGCTTCTGGGTGGTATAGTATGTGATAGGGCCAATGGATCCCACAGTCATGTGTCAATGGTCACCTCTTTTACTGTAAAGAAGGATTGTTAGACTGAAATGATTTTATGTATAGTCCTGTGCTGGAGTATGAAATACTCTGTAATCCCTAAGATTATAGTGTTGGTTGAGGCCCTGAGAGCAGGAAAGGCAAAACCATATCCATCTTGTGCGTTTATTCTAGCCAAGATGAATCTTTGTACTTTCTAGGGTGAAAGAAGTCCAGTTGTAATCAGTTTGTCATCAAGTCATCAAGTGGCTGGCTGGTTTTGTTTTGTTTTGCTTTTTGTTTGGTTGGTCTTCTTGAGAGGGGGTATCATATTGGAGGCTCAGTATTGGTCTTTGTTAATGGAGGTTTGGATATTTGGCATTAGCAGTAGCTAAGGCAGCCTTAGTGAGTTAAAGTCATGCTGCTGAGTCCATGTATAGCCTCCATTTCTACCACCATGTCTGCTTTGTAAATCCATTGTGCTAGCACAGCATGACCAAATATAAAGACTGGCCAAGTTATTCTACTTGGTTGTTTGGGGTCTGTTTTATGACAGATGTCCTCTGATTAGTGTTGGCATTAACATGTGACATCAAGATCCATCACGATCCCTGCACTTCATGCTTACTTTCACAGGTCCATCCACATTCCTCTTATTTGAATTCTTTGTTCCCAATCTTTCAATAATTTTTCTTCAAAGTCCTGAGCAACAAGACAAATTATTTGTCATTGTCCATTATCACTGTGTATATTCTTCCCCCAGGACACTATCTATATAAAGAGGAAAAAACTACATCAGCCAAAACTTTGAGCACTGGGAGTATTTTACCTCCCTTTTCCCTTTTAATGTTACTGCTTCCCTTTTAATGTAGCTGAAATTTGGCTTTGTTCCTCTTCTGTCAGGTGGTGATAAGTGATTCCTCCGTGTAGCCACAGAGGTGGGCTAAAGGAGAGGAACCCATGTAATTTTGGTGGTTGATATGGGGTCTGGACCACCTGCTTGTACAGCTTATTTATGCCTTCTCCCAGATTTATCTATCTTACGACTTGGTAGGTCTGATAGAACCCAGCTCATGATAGAAAATTATGGACACAAGGTTACTTGACACCCATTTGTCAGGATTTCAGAATACTACTGGTGCTGCCCCACACTATATTCTGATTCTCCTATTGTAGCCTCCCAAAAATTCCATATGACATCTTTACCCATCATAGATATTTCTAATACCATAGGATCTGCAGGATTTATAGCTCAAGTAGCAGAACTACTTATACAATAGCCTAAACCCATTAGAGACCTCCTTCTTATTTTGAGACCCAGCTAATATTTTTGCATCACCTGGAAATGGGTCAGAAGAATATTTCTAAGTATGAAATATGTTACCTCCAGAATCTGAACAGGCTACCAGGATGACATGCCTTATTAGCCACTTTCATAGCTTTCTAAATAGTCAGACCACATAGTGGCTAACCTAGATGTTTACTGTTATGGATAAAATTGTGTCCCCTCCAAATTCATATGTTGAAGCCCTAGCCTCCAACATGAACATATTTGAAGATATGGCCTTTCAGGAGGTACTTAATGTTAAATGAGGTCATAAGGGTCAAGCCCTAATGTGATAGGACAGGTGTCCTCATGAGTAGAGAAAGAGACAGCAGGATTGTGTATGCACAGAGGAAAGGCAATGTGAGGGCACAGAAGGAGTCTCCCTGCAAGCCAGGAAGAGAGACCTCACCAGAAACCAACTCTGCTCATACCTTGATTTTGGACTCCTATCTCTAAGAACTATAAGAAAATGAATTTCTGTTACCCAGTTCATGGTATTCCATTATGCATCCTAAGCAGACTAATATGCTCCTTATAGTATTTGTGCTGACCTTGCTTTTAATGAAAATTCTACCAACTGGCCTCTACTATTGCTATTACTGAGTCCAGCTGTGTAACAGCAACTTCTATTGTAAGCCCTGGCCTTTGGAGGACAGCCACCACTGAGCTTCTCAATGATATTTAATGATTCTTTTCGTTAGCACATTCCCTATGACTGTAGTACAGGGAATACCTTATGGGTTCTCCTGCTGAATCACTTAACTGGTATATCTACCAACCTTAAATATATATCCATTAGAGCATGCTCATTCTCTAAGTCTTTTGATTCTTTCTTTCAGTACCATCTTTTATTCTAGCCAGTTATGGAATTTCTACATCAGTTTTAAAAGATTCTTTAGGAGTCATCCTACCTCGTTGGCAGCATCTCTTGAAATCCTTACCAGGTATTAAATCCTATACCACAGGAAAGTGCTAACATATCAATAAACTCCATTATCCAGTTCTGTGTTCTGCCCTTATTAATCTAGCATCCTCAGAATCCTGTCCCATATGTTTTCTTCTGGCTCCAGCTACTACATGTTGGTTATATCCTGAAACTCCTTCAGGATACAATTCCTTTCTCCGCTAGAAGATCCAGCAGTTCTCTGGCCAGGTTATATGGTGATTTGACTCTAGCTTTTGATCTGATGGCCAGCTGGGAAGGGAGGTGGAGATAAATCCTGCAAGGCAGGGCCCTTGAATTTTCTTCAGACAAGGGGAGAGCTCTGGTCTTGAACTGGGAGGAATGGGCCACTTCTACAAGTGAAGAATGTTTAGAGGGAATCTGTGGTTTCAAGGTTTTTGAGTGCATAGACCCAGATATCCCTGTGCCAAGTCTTAGGATCCCATTTCTTTCAAACTAGGTCCCCTACCTTTGCATAGCTGATTAGCTAAGGTTGATAAGTCAACCTTCAGTGGAGTTCTACAACTCTTAAAATTAAGTCCCAAAAGGGAGCCTCAGTTTTCCTCCTTCAGGCACAAGAGATTAAGTCTCTTTATATGCTGCCAATGAGACCCTTTAACTTCCCTTTCAGCTGGTAATTAATCATTCTCAGTTTTCTATTGTCTTTCTGCAATACATCCTGGGCACTAAGCAGAAGCCATCAGATTACATTGTCATTATAATTAGTATTTACCAGTTGCTTCTACCAACACTCCCTTCCACCAGTTTCTGGTCCAAATCATTACTTTGAAAGTGTTAACAATTGTGTTGTTATAGCTTGTTAGAGCTGGTCATTCCTCCGCCAAACACTAGGGCTTTTATTGCCTGCAAGATGGCTAATTCATGTCTAAAGCCCATTGAAGAGTTTTTTTCCCCTTGGGCCACTTCTGCTACCAACTGTCTTAGGTAAATTTCTCAAAAATAGACTCTGAGGAGATTCAAGTGTAAGAAGTTTATTAGGGAGTGCCCCTGGGAATGACGCCTATAGGGTGTGAAGGCACTAGGATTGGGCAGAAGGAAGAGTTGGGCTGTGATGCATTTTCAACAAGACCTCAGCCAGTTTCATTAGGAGCTCCAGAGCTGGGGCAGATCTTCACAAATGCATTTCTTAAGGTAAGGGTGGTGGGGCAGATTTTTATAGGCCTGAAGGCATTGGCTGTAGGCTACCTCTCAGGAACGGACATGATTTTGGGCTTTATGCTTTCTCTGCTGAGGATATTGCTCAGAGAGGAACTCAGCTGTGAACAGCCAGTCACCAATGCTTCTCACAGCTCCGGAATTATCTTACTCCTGAAGGTATTCACTACAGGCTGGCCTTGCCTTTGTGTCTTACTTCCTTAGCTATAAATTTAAGAAGATACTAGGATTTTAGGCTATTCAAAGGATTAGATCATTTAATTCATGTAAAGTGCTCACTAGTATATAGTAAGCATTCGAGAAAATGTTAGGTTCCAATAAAATATGTTAGTGTTTTAGTAATAATACTAACCATGATGTACATGAGTTCAAACTGTGTAGACTTAAAGAGAGATGTGACACTCCACATTGCAATAAGTAATCCTCATTAAATTGTTTTAAATAATTCAAGTTGTTACCTGTAAGAATCCCTAAATAAATAGAAGTGATATTAATGAGGGCCAACTCCAGAACTTTCCTTTAAGAAAGTTCTTCCTACCATCTTGCTGTATTAGCTGGCAGGCATTAACAGAAGAGTATAGACTTTTCTAACAGTCTAGAACTACCATTTTATATGACATTTCTAAGCCATAGTTTATAAATAAGGATGTTTGTTCTGTATTCTAGGAGTAGTGAGAAAATTGAGGGAAAATGGAAGAACCAACTCAAGCAAGAGATCAGTGTGGGGAGTTCTGGGCAACTGGGGTGGACATTGAGGAGCAGTGGAAAAAATATTTATTGACTATTATATAATAAATCTTAGCCACGTATTGATAAGTTAGATTAACTTATTTTTGAATCCTGAGTCAGATTCTTAGATCTAAAGTTTATCTTAATTGGTACAAGCTTATAAAGCAACTGTTTCTCATGAATTGTTAAGACAGCATAACAATCCTGCCTAACTCATAGGTTTGTTGTAAGAACTAAATAAGACAAAGTATTTAAAGTGTTTAGCACAATGCATGGTTCATGGTGAATATATATATTTATTGGCTATTAGAATTATCATTAAGCATCTATCAAGAGCAAGACAATTGACTCAGGCAAACAATGGTGGTGATGATGGTAACAGAGCATATAATTTAGAACAACCTAACTTAATCTTTGTCCTCAAGGAACTTACTTCATATGTCTAATAGTGCTTAAAACAGTATCTGGACTTACCTTGATGAAATTTTACAGTCAAGCTCTATACTTGGACCTTGGAAGAAAAAAACTGGTACATATATCAGATATGGAAAAATGTTTCAGTGGTTTGCCTTTTAACCAATGCTCTCTAGCTCCTATGTTCCCTCTCTTGTTTGTGGCCTCCTTTAGCAAAGTGTTAAAACCCTTTTCTTTTAATGACAGGCAGTAAAATGGCACTGTGTTTCTGCAGAATCCAGCTAAAATTTGTTGACATTCAGCTAAAATTGGATAATCCATTCATTATTTATAGACCTGTTCATATAATGGAAGATGTTTCTTTTCCCTTAAAAAAAAAGAAAAAGAAAAAGAAAACAAGCCACACAATAAAAATGTTTAATTAATGGCATGTGCAAGTCTTAAGCAAAGATTTACTTGTTTTGTAGATTTAGCAAATTCTTTCAGCCAATTCCTCCCAGATGCTGACAAGCCTGTTTGTTTATATTCATTAGCTCTTCTAAAACCCAGCCAAGTATTAGGATTATTTTGAAGTAACTCAGGTAGTTACTGACATAGGGGATGGGTGTCTTCAGCATCTTCCCCACCACATTAGACCCTTTATGAAGCAGCTCCAGGTCTTCAAAGGAGGTGTTAAATGAATCTGTCCCACCTTGCTGGAATATAGAGAGCAATTCTCAATTAGAAACTATTTACTCTCAACTACTCACTTACAGACACATCAACAATGTGTAAAAAAAAAAATCTTCCATTAATTTTCCCTTCGTCTTTTTCTTAATATAAAGATTTTATTTATTTATTTGACAGAGACAGAGAGCACAAGCAGGGAGAGTGGCAGGCAGAGGGAGAGGGAGAAGCAGACTCCTCGCTGAGCAAGGAGCCCAATGTAGGGCTCAATCCCAGGACCCTGGGATCATGGCCTGAGCTGAAGGCAGATGCTTAACTGAATCAGCCACCCAGGCACCCAATTTTCCCTTAGTCTTGATTAAAAGAAAGACCCATCATTAACTTAAATATTTCTGTTCATATATTGATATTCTATATTTACCAAATGATTTCAATTGTCTCAAAATTAGAGACCTATATATTTGTAGGCTGGCAACCTAAAGCCAATTGGTTACTGGAACAAGATTCCCAAAAGTTTTGTACTGTAGAAGGAAATAGGATGACATCATCAGAGAGATAGGGTCCTGGAGATAATCATTTATGTATAGGTGGGGCCTCAAATAAGAAATGAAAGATCCTGCCATAGCTCACTGTTGGCTCTTTCTTACTGAATTTAAGTTGGTATGTTCTTATAACTCCTTCCCTGTGTGCTGATATTCTTTGAAACCTCTACCTTCCTAGCTCAACATTTTTAGCAACCAAGTTAACCTCACTGCTTAAGTTCCCAGCATACCTGAAAGTCAGAACAGTTTATTTTTTTTTTAACATTTGCCTCTTCCATACAACAACAGATTTTGAATAATAGAAAGATTAGTCAGAGATAATACTAGCTGGAAGAGGGGAAGAAAATGCAAACTGACATTTTCCTTTATTGAAATTCATATATGTAATCATGCTAGTTGATAAATAAAAATAATACAATGTTAAAAAAGAAAAAATAATAACAATATTAAGTACATTAATTTATGTTTTTAGACAAAGGGAGAATTTGTATACCTATATATTGGATGCAGTAATGACAGTTTCTGGTTTTATACCTTACAAATTAGTAAATGATCTCATCCAAATTGATCCTTTTTGCACATTCTTATTCAGCAGATAATATAGTCAGATTTGTTGATCTTAATCTGTCTTTATTGATAGTTGAAGAAAACATTTTATTAATGTTAGTTTCAAAAGTTTCTTTCACATGAAGCAATAGACAAATAATTAAGAAAAATCTTAAACTCCAGGGTAAGTTTGCCAGAGTCATAAAAATTCCTTTCTATAATAATTTCCATGTCTTTTTCTTCCAAATTGATATGTTTTCAACTTTTCAGTGTTTCTTCAGTAGAAAAATTTTGAACACAAATAAAAAGTTCCAAGTGGTCAAATACAATGACAGAATTAAACCAACTCAAGTGCTGTATCTTGGTCTTTATAGTCACTGCACTATCATTATTCTGAATCTACTTTTTAAATGCAGAATTATATAGTGCTATAAGCCTTAGAGATGCACTGTGCCTGCAGCAATCTTAAACTATTCTGAACCTTAAAAACAAAACTAATGTGGGTAGGTTAGTATGATTACCTTCCATGTAGAACACAATGTTTATTAAAGAATAATAAATATATACTAATTTGGATCTTATACCTATATTTTAAAATGTAACAATAACTGGAATAATTGCTTAAAATTTAGACCAACAAAATATATTTTTTTCTGTGAAGGAGTGTTTTATCACTGACGTTGTTTAGAATTATCGGTTCACAGTGATCATTAAAAGGAGACAGAGATACCACTACATGCCTATTAGAATGCCCAAAATTCAGAACAGTGACAGCACCAGATCTGGCAAGAATGTGGGCAACAGGAATTCTCTTTCATTACTTTGGGAACGCAAAATGGTATGCTTTGGAAACAGTTTGGCACTTTCTTACAAAACTGAACATGCTCTATTATTATTATTAGATGAAAGAAGCCAATCTGAAAAGACTACATACTGTATGATTCAAATTATATGGCATGCTGGAAAGCATAAAACAGATTTAGTGGTCTTCAGGGTTGGGTGTGAGGGTGGTGGAGCATTAAATAGGCAGAGCACAGAGGATTTTTAGGGCAGTGAAAAATTCTGTGTGATACCATAATGATGGATTGATCATTAGACATAGAATACCCAAATCCATAGAAGACAAGAGTGAGCCATAATATGAATTATGGACTTTGGATGATTATGATTTGTCATTATAGGCTTATCAGTTGTAATGAATATACCACTCTGGTGGGGGATGCTGATAAATGGGGAAGCTGTGGGTTTGGAGGGCATGAGGCATATGGGAAATCTCTAAACCTTCCCCTCTATTGAGCTGTGAAACTAAAACTTCTCTAAAAAAGTAAACTGTAAATTAAAAAAAAAAGTAGACTGACATTATTTGGTAGTATTATTGTTTTGAAATCCTCAAAAGAAAATATCCTGCACCCCCATTTTGTCTGCACT
The DNA here is from genome assembly GCF_003265705.2 of Callorhinus ursinus. Lineage (NCBI taxonomy): Eukaryota > Metazoa > Chordata > Mammalia > Carnivora > Otariidae > Callorhinus > Callorhinus ursinus. The sequence continues at coordinate 14,849,135 of NW_027397082.1, read as the reverse complement.
GGAACAGACCCCCCACTACCACTTGCCCTTGTACCCAGCTCCTGCTCTGCTTCTTTCTGGGCTTTTGTTGCTCACCATCTCAGAAAAATTTCCTGTAAGCTTAATGATCTTGTATCACAAATACACCAGGGCTAATACAATCTACTCTAAGCCATTCTCTACATTTTCTGATAAATTTGTCAAACCAAGTAACCATGGAGGAGGACTGTGGGCAATTTTAATTTTTTTAAGAGAATGAAAGAAAAAAAATATTCCTGAAAGCAATGGAAAGTAGATGAGACTCAACAATAAATCAGAGAGACTGAGCTGCCCCAGCTAATTCAGTCAGAAAGGAGTAAACAACTGCAGAGGCTTGATTCAGACTATTACCTTTAATGCATTAGGAAAAAGAGACAGAAGAGAGAAAATGACTAAGTAATACATGTGAATTTCACACTTCACACTTTGTCACTTAGCATAGCTTCTACCTTGGCTCCTATCATCCTGCACTGATACAACATCTGAACAATAGAGAGAGGCAGGAATAATGGGCTCCTTTTTGGAGAAATTAATTCAGTGAGACATAAATAAGAATACTCTTCTAAAAGAGAGATTCAAAAGCAAATGTGTAGAAAACAACTTGAGCTAGGAGGGGCAGCAGAAAGGCAAATACTGGGTGGGAAAAAGAATTTGAGTCCTTGAACCATGAATTCAATGCTTGCATCTATTCACTCCTTTCAACGAAATATATTCATAATTTATTAATGTCAAGTATTGTTCCAGGTGATGAAAAACACAAGTGTAAACTAATCTCCATGATCCATGCTCTGACCCACTGATGAATTCAAATTGTCACATTTACACAGAATACCAAATTTCCATATTCTGTACTTCTAGCTGTCTGATTAGGAAGCAGTCCAGTTTTCCCAAGGATCCCCCATCTTCTATTTGTCTCTTTAGACATCACTGGGGTGGAGTGGCCACAGAGGACTGTCTGCCATTATGAAGCCTGTTTTCCTGGAGGATTAGGCAGGGTTCAGATCATAAATGCTTTTCACACCATGCAAAGGAGTCTGGAATACTTAGGCAACGGGGAACCACAGAAGGATTTTTAACCCACAGTAGTCACAGAGAGATTTATGTTGTTTTGGGAATTTAATGCTGGTGTAGTAGGTTGAATGGTGACACATGACCCCTCCCAAAGGGGGGGGAATATATATGTCTACATCAAATCCCTAGGATCTGTGAATGTGATATTATTCAAAAAAGAGTCTTTGCAGATGTAATTAAGTTGAGGATCTTGAGATGAGTTTATTCTGTATTATCTGGGTAGAGACTAAATCCAATGACCAGAACCTTTCTAAGAGACAGAGCAGAACAGACACATACAAGAGACGTCGATGTGAAGGCATATCAAAGAGATGTAGCTATAAGCCAAGAGAGCCAGCAACCATAAGAAACTGGAAAGGTAAAGGAGGGATTCTCTCCTAGAGTACCAGAGGTCGCATAAGATTGCCAGCACCTTAACTTCTGACCTCTAGAAGTGTCAGCAAATACATTTATCTTGTTTTAAACCACCAGTTTGTGATAATTTGTTATGGCAGCCACAGGAAACCAATGCAACTGGTGGCAACACTGAGGCTGTGATTGATATAGGAGTATGATCAGGGACAGGCTATAATGGCAGACACTATTACTACAGGACATACTTGAAGAATAGATACCAAAATGTTAACTTTGGATGATGGGATTCTATATAACTTTTATTTTTCTCTTTATTTTTATTTATGTTTTCTAGTTTTTATAGAACTATAGGCACATACTACTGTAGCTAAATACAGAAAAAATAAGCCAAGTTAGATAATAAGGACATGAACCAAGTCAGTAGAAGGCAGCCTTGAGAAGAGGAAATGTCCCTTATCTATCTATCTATCTATCTATCTATCTATCTATCATCTATCTATCTATATATCTGATAAATATTTTCTGGGTGTTCACTAGATGCTGTTTTACACTTTGTACAGACAACAGGAGACATTACAAAGAAAAACATAGATCTCTGCCTTATGGATCTTACATTCAAGGAGAGAAAGCCATGGAGAATTTTGAGCAAAGGCATAGGTGACTTTGTTTTAGATGGATCACTCTGGATGCTGTGTGTAGTGACTGTTAAGAATAAAGTGAAAAAAGGGAGAATAGTTCAGTGGCTATTCCTATTACACAAGTGAAAGGATAGTGAGTGGCTTATGCTAGGACATGACCTAGGAGGCTGGGGTTTCTTCCTGTGACTGGCTTGAATAGAGTCAAAGGGCATAATGAAATTACCTTGATGGTTTCAAGGCATATAATTATGGTGAGGCTGTAAGGGTGGGGGTTTGAGAAAGGCTCTTGGTCTGAGACCCAGTTCTTCACCAGTGCACATGAAAGTAAGGACGCTAAGGGTGCTGAGTCAATCTTTTGAACGCTTCAGGCTCTCTTTTGAATCCTACTGATGGAGTTGCCATGGTACTCAAAATGAAGTGATCCAATGGAGCTGAACAGGAAGGAGTTCACTGATGGGTAACATCGCTGGATCTGGTCCCGCTCCTCAACTCCATTTCTGAGGACTACGCCCACGGCACATAACGCAGAAACTATGTCATTTGGATGACATCTTTTATCACACAAGAATATGTTGTGATAAATTAGGTGGTAAGATATCATTCCATGTGTTCAGTTCTAAGGTCGGGGACTATCCCCAACTGATCCCTAACAAAATGAACATGGGAGGATCACTGATGATATTTTTGTGGTTGATTATCAGGGTATACTTGGGAAACAATTTTAATTATTGGAAATTGTCCAGCCAGCTGATGGTGTTGGTCACTGAGCTAGCTAATGAAAAAAATCACTTGCCCTCTTTCCTCAAAAATAACAATGTAATTCAGAAGGAGACCAGTTCCACACAAAATTTCCCTGCACAAAGCTTTGTAATTATCCTAACTCCATTCCAAAACAGATTTTCAATTGACTAACATTTAATCCAATTCCTAAAATGGTGCAAGAAAATTAAAACCCTATGTAGAATGTTCAAAAGTGAGACTTATTTATTAATGTTTTTTTTTTTAAATTGAGAACTAGAAACAGAATGAACTGATCAAACAGCTAATGTCAATGCCCCAAGCAGCAGGGACAGAAGTTTTGGGCTTAGATTGACTTGCCGGTCATTTGGATAGCCCACACATGAAGGGTAGATGAGGTAAATATTACAATACTCTCAGTGTCTAGAAAAAAACACCATACTTTATGCATAAGCCTATTTTATTATACAAATATCCCCACCACATTTTGCTTTAAAATGATTTCAAATGCTACCAACCATTTGAAGTCTTCTTCAAATCTCTGCTCTCTTGGGGCACCTGGCTGTCTCAGTTGGTTAAGCGTCGACTCTTGATTTCCTCTCAGGTCATGATCTCAGGGTCATGATCTTGGAGTCATGAGATCAAGCCCTGCATTCAGCTCCACACCCAGTGCAGAATCTGCTTGGGATTGTCTTTGTTCCTCACACTCTCTCCTCAAGGAGAGAAAGCCCCTTCCCCTGCTCTCTCTCTCTCCCTCTCTCTCTCTAAATAAATAAATAAACAAATGAATAAATAAATACTTAAAAAAAATCCCAGCTCCCTTGAACACACAGTTACAAGGTATGCAGGAGGGCTTACATGCATCCTCTATCACTGTCTTTTCAGGACTCCAGATATCCCAAATTATAAGGGGACTCCAGGTATCCCCTAACATTTGTATTTAGGATTGTACATTTTAGTCCTCATGAAAAAGCAATTGAATTCAAGTTTTGTTTCTGAGGGAAGAAAGTGGTATAGCTTGCTTTTCAAAGAAAGAAATAGAAGAGACATCCTGGACAGTACAAAAGCAATAAAGAGATTCTGCACCCACAGGAAGGAAGAATATCAAGACAAAACATGTTAAGAGCATACATACAGCCCAGGTACGTAGGTCAAGGGACTAGATCAGAGTCTAACAGGCTGTAGTCTGAAGACATTGGCTAAGGGATTAGGGTACCTGTGTGACTCAAAGCTCGGGTCATGGGGATTAATTTTAAGGAGGAGGGTATTTAATCTTCTATTTCTGAATCTTGGACTATCTGGCTCTCCTACTAATTGTGGAGTCATTGTGGAAAATGCATCATTAATTTAATTGATACCTACAGTTATGGTTCTCGTCTCATCGAGCCTCTTGTTGAGTTGAGGTGATTCTCTTAATGAAGGGTTTCTGTAAGAGGAACACATGATAACCCCTCTTTCACATTCCTCAAATCATACCTTTTGTACCTCTTTCTGTGTGTTGGTGGCTTTCTACTACACTTTGTAATTTGACAAGCATTATGGCCTCTTACGAGGGAGTAGAGGCTTACATGTCCTACTTATGTTTGTATCCAAAAAACATCTAGTGCACTGTTTTGCACAAGTAGGGACTCAGGTTGTATCTGTCAAATTGAAAAAGGAAAGGAGAACAAGGATGAGAAATAAAACCATGCTTCCACAAAGACTATACAATGAATGCATCTCTTTCTAAATTACACGAGTAGTGCAGATAAATGCAACAGTAAAGCTCTGTTTAGGAACACCTGCTTTCTATTTGTCCTTTAACCCTTAGCTCAGAAAGCTCTCTTTATTTTGTATCCCACTTCTATTTCTATTTAGGATAGTTTGATAATCAAGCTATGATTATATATGCCTAACATCAGTTCCTCTATGACGGATGTGTGATTCGTTCCAATCATCTTAACTCTGTATGCAGATGTTCCTATACTATTCCATTTTCTTAATTACATAGTCTCCAAGGGCTACACCTGTGAGGGGATGCAATCCACAAATCCGCAGAGTTTAAAGAGAACTACCTTTCCCTGAGGTCTTCTACCCAAATGTTAGGAAATGTAAGTGATTATTTTAACAAGCAGAATTTCATCCCCCTCAAGTCATGACCTGGTTAGATCAGATAAATTCAAAGCTTCTGGGCAAGCACCTTAAGGCCGTATCTTTTTTCTCTCACAAGCTTTTGCCTGCTTGCCTTCAAATTGCAAGCTGGCAGACTTCATCCTTTAAAAGCTTAATTACCTGAAAACCCACTGGGCACCTAGAATACCTGTAGTTCTCAGCCCTAGAGCTTGAGGATGGATGGAATAGAAATCTAATGCACTTGACCTTCTCACCTCTTGCTCATAGTCCATGCCCCTATTATACCTACTCAAATCCTCACTGAGGTCAGAAGTGCCAAGGACTTTTGCTGACAGATGTTTCTAGAAAAGTTCTTATTCATCTGAAAAGCAATTGGGCCCCCTAGACCAGAGATCCTCAAAAATGTTGCCCCCATACCCTACACTAGCAGCCTCAATAGCACCTGGGAATTTGTTAGAAATGAAATTCTTGGGTCCCAGTCTAGACCTCCTTAATCAGAAACTCTGGGGGTGGAATCTAGCCCTGTGTGTTTTTAAAAGCCCTTCAGGTGATTCTGATACTTGTTACAGTTTGAGAACCACTGTACTGGGTAATTGAACCAATGGCATTTGGCTGTAAGGCGTGGAGTTACTATATATGATACCATGCAGCACTCACTAACCACAGTTTCGGGAGTTGCAGGAGTTGTTGAGCTCATTTCAAAGCAAGGGATCTCAACTTTGAAGGTGTTTGGATAGCTGGTTGGGTGCATTTGGAAATACAGCATGTTCTCCCATGTGGCCCAAGGAACTGAAGAAATTCAGAGGATTCAAAATGTGAGTTGGTAGAACTTGGGGCTGGCAAAGGGGGGACAGAGCATCACTGACTTACCCTATCCTTTTAGATTTGACCATCTGCACTATTATTTTCTTCCTTTCATTATATCCCATAGGTTTTGCTTTTTAGTGTTCCTCTTATCAAGGATGATTCAAAACAAGGATTTATCAAGTGCTACTATGTGTAAGGTACACATCAAAAATACATGTCCTGGGGCACCTGGGTGGCTTAGTTAGTTAAGCATCCGGCTCTTGATTTTGGCTCAGGTTATGAGGTCAGGGTCCTGCGATGGAGCTCTGAGTCAGGCTCCCTGCTCAGCGGGGAGCCTGTTTCTCCCTCTGCTCCACCCGACTCAGCTTGTATTCTCTCTCTCTCAAATCTTTAAATCTTAAAAAAAAAAAAAAAGGGAGAACACTAGCATAATTTTAAGATACTCAAAAATTTACCTATTGTATGCTAACATATTTCAGGGAAAGTTTCTTTGGAATTTAACTTCCTAAACAAGAGTAAAGAATATTTACTTATCCTTATTTGGCACACTTTCTCCACTGCAAACACAGGGGACAGCACTGGCATAGTTCTCCTATAATGCAGGGTGTTTACTTGGAAAACTGCATGAATTTTAGTTTTCTTTTAATCCAAGCATTTAAGCTCATTAAAGAACACATTCTCTAAAGAAGATTTCCAGAGTGTCCATTTCAAATGCACATCATTGTGTATGTTTTAACAAATCCAAGTTTTCGTTCAACCAAGTTTACATAAAATGGATTCAACTGAGTTAACCTTTTAGTAGGAAAAAGGGAGGGCAGGTGGACACACCATTTGGGGTTTATAGAAAATTCTTCTGGGAGGCTACCATTTGGAAAAGCAGACCATAATCCTCTATGTGAACACAAGTAAGATTGAAGTTCAAGTTAATCTAGCTTTATATTAGGAAGTATGGAACTTGGCTTCTAATCTCTTAAGAATTTCTCTCTTTGAGGAAGAAAAGGGGAGTATGTCAGAGGGGGAGACGAACCATGAGAGATGATGGACTCTGAAAAACAAACTGGGGGTTCTAGAGGGTAGGGGGGTGGGGGGATGGGTTAGCCTGGTGATGGGTATTAAGGAGAGCACATTCTGCATGGAGCACTGGGTGTTATGAACAAACAATGAATCATGGAACACTGCATCAGAAACTAATGATGTAATATATGGTGATTAACATAACAATAAAAAAATAAAAAAAAAGAATTTCTCTCTTTGTCTCATATATATAATATAATGCATATTGTGCATATATATAGAATGTTTATTTGTATGTATATGTGTGTGTGTATAATCTGACCTAAAAATACCTACTTCTGAGATTTTATTAACTTTACTTTAGACATGTGATTTAATGCCAACGTCAATGGAATATTTAGGATGATCGAAAAACACAAACTGTTTCATCACTATGAAAATACTGAGCTAATACAAAGAATTACTAGAACTGGAGGAAACCTGCGGATTCACTGATTCTTAACATTTTCCTCTGTGACCCATTACAGGCCATTTCTCCCAACCCGTATCACCTCTCTTCCTTGTTCAACCCTAATCCCCGCCCCTTCTAGCTCTCAGGTTGAACTAGTTTAAAGGAGAGGCCACATGACTGCCAGCAGCTGAAAGGGTGGTATGGGATTGGGACTCTTTTATCAGAAGCACGTACCCAGCAAAAGTTTTTAATTTTTATTTTTTATTGAGGTGTAATTGTCATAGCCTTATATTAGCTTTAGGTGTACAAAATAATGATTCGATATTTGTGCATGTTATGAAATGATCACAACAAATCTAGTTATCCTTCACCCTACATAGTTACTTTCTCTTTCTTGTGATGAGAACTTTTAAGATCTATTTTCTTAGTAACTTTTAAATATGCAACACAGTACTATTAGCTATAGTCATCATGCTATACATTACATCCTCATGATTTATTTTAAAACTGGAAGTTTGTACCTTTTGACCGCTTTCATGCATTTCTTTCATACCTCCACTCCCTGCATCTGGCACCCACCAATCTGTTCTCTGTATCTGAGTTTGTTTTTCTAAGATTTCACATATGAGATCCTAAGGTTTTTTTTTCCCCCCTTCTGACAATGCCCTCAAGATCCATCTGTGTTGTTGCAAATGGCACAATTTCCTCCTTTTCTGTGGTGGAATAATATTCCATCATATATGTGTGTGCATGCATGTATGTAAACATTATCCATCAATGGACACTGAGGTTGTTTCCATAACTTGACTATTGTAATAATGCTGCAGTGAACATGGTGTACATATCTTTTCCAGTTAGTGTTGTTTGTTTTTTTTAAGGTAAATATCCAGAAAGTGGAATTGCTAGATCGTAGGATAGTTCTAGTTTTCTGAGGAATCTCCATAGTGTTTTCCATAATGGCTGCACCAGTGTACATTTCTATAACAATGTGCTAAATTTCTCTTTTCTCCCCGTCCTCACCAACACTTAGTTCTTGTCTCCTTGTTGACAGCCTTTCTAACAAATGGGAGGTGGAATCTAGTGCTTTTGATTTGCATTTCTTTGATAATTAGTGACTTTTAACACCTTTACCTGTACCCGTTTTCTGCATGTCGTCTTTAGAGAAATGTCTATTCAGATCCTCTGCCCATTTTTTAACCAGCCTGTTTTTATGACTATCGAGCTGCATGAGTTTTTTTTTTTTTAAAGATTTTATTTATTTATTGGAGAGAGAGAAAGAGCATGAGAGGGGGGAGGGTCAAAGGGAGAAGCAGACTCCCTGCTGAGCAGGGAGCCTGATGCAGGACTCGATCCTGGGACTCCAGGATCATGAACTGAGCCGAAGGCAGTCGCCTAACCAACTGAACCACCCAGGTGCCCCTGCATGAATTCTTGATAAGTCTTGAATACTAGCCCCTTATCAGATACAACCATTTGCTAGGTTGTCTTTTCATTGTCTTGGTTTCCTTTGCTATGCAGAGCTTTTCAGTTTGAATTGGTCCCGCATGTTTCATCTCACTTTTGTTGGTTTTGCTTGTGTTGAGAAATCAAAAAAAATTCATCGCTAAGATCAACGTCAAGGAGTTTACCACCTATGTTTTCTGAGAGTTGCATAGTTTCAGGGCTTATGCCTGATGGTTTCATGAATTGACATGTCATCCTTGTGCGGGGGCCATGCTGATCTTCTCTATATCATTCCAATTTTAGTACACATGCTGCCCAAGGGAGCACAGCGAAATTTCTCTTAACATCTCCAAGTATGTATATACTTGTTGATCTCTGTGTATTGAAGACAGCGGGGATTAGAGTTAATCTGAGATAAAAACTAATGCACTGAATATGTTGTTAAACAAGAAATATTCTACCCTGTTGGAGTAAACAGCTATCAACTAGTAAAATCACCTAATCCTGGAAGTGCTGAGTTAGGGTCATAGCATAAGTGATGCACTTCTTGCACTTTCTCCAAATGTACACTTGCTCCCAAGGAGAGATTTAGATTGACCTCACGCTCTGCTAGTCATACTTAAAGAACATTAAACTGTGATCTTAGCTCCCTCTCTCTAACCTCAAGGCTGGAGTGGAGAATTATTTTTCTAAAGACAATGCTTCCCCCAAGCCCATTCTGTAGGCTTCTCTATAGAAGAACATGTGGTATATCCTTCCTGAGAACATGGGGGATAAGCTGAACATCCAGCACTGTCTGTGGGGTTGACCTCTGTACCTGACATTTCAAGGGGTCAAGCCCCCCCACTTTGGGGCCAAGCCAAGAGAAGAAGCCACCTCATAAATCCATCGTGGAGACCACAGTGACCATGAGGAACTGACTCTGTCCTCCCAGAAGGTTACTCCAGCTGTTGTCCATAACAATCTGGTTCTGAGCAGGAAACATAGGATGAGGCTGTGCTCAGGTTCAATTATATATTCAAATTGCCTATATTTAAAAAACCCTAAAAACTGTAATGGCTTAATTAAGCTGGTAACTTATGGCCTGCTTCTCCTCAGTCTAAGGCTTTCTCTTTACATGATAAGTCAGGGACTGTTTTCCTTGCTGGGATGGCTGCCTGCGGCGAGGCACGGGGTCTCCAGGATGGGAAAATGAAGAGCATGGACTTTGGTGGGAGCTACATTCCCCATGTGGCAGATGGCCTACAAATCTCCAGTCCTTTGTAGTACATAAAATAGGGCTCTGAGGAGGGAGTAGGCATCAGTTTAGGAGCTAGAAAGAGAAGGGTCACTTTTCACATGGTGAAACTTTGCCTTGAATCCACCCACTAAAACACTATCTCAAAAAAAAAAAAATGAAAATGTAGGTTATGACTTGGATGCTAAGTGAAAGGAAAAGCAGCCCCTCCTGTAAGAAAGCCATGTAACCCCACCCCAATATAGCCCTGCCAATTATCTCTAAGTGGCATCGTTCCTACTTTCCATGACTTATAACCTTGGAGGAGCATTTTAATGTACTTGAATAGACCTTCAAACTTCATCTTCAGGTGGTTTGACCTCGGCTGAGCAAGGCTGTTCTTTGGGGTCCCCACCATCTGCTGACAGGGCTTGTTAGAGCCGCAAAGGTTTCAATATCTATATATGCATCTTGATACTGTTTGAGAAATCCTTTATTTGGGCAAATATTGAAGCATTCGTCCAATGGGAAAATTCCCTTTAGAAAATTAATTGCTGATTACCTTTATTTTATTTTTTTTTTTAAGTGCAGCTAAAGCTGTAGGCTAAAGACTCAGACTACTTGTTTCTCTAATAGCACCTCTTTCACTAAAGTTAGCAACTTAACTTTCCTTATCTTTAAAATGGGCTAACATACTAGTTCTTGCCTTCCAAGTTTAGTAGGATTTGATGAAATCCTACATATAAGACACTTGGCACCATGCCTGGTTCTTAATCACTCATTGTTACCTTTACCATATTTTGTTATTAGTTTCACCAATTTCATATTCTGTAGGATTTATACTTAAAACTATACACAGCAATTATATATCTGATCAGGGTTCAGCTAAAGAGAGAAGGAGACCCATTTGCTACCCTGACTCCTCAGAGTTACAGAGAGGTAATCAGTGACCCAATTGTATGAAGTTTGGCTTATCTGGAATTCTGGCGTCTGCCTGTTTATTTCTCCTTTAACAGCTGCTTGCATTAGCCTTTTGGGAATTGAGCAAAAGAGTTTTTCATTTTTAGGAAGCCACATGTTCTCGATCTTTAAATCAAAGGTGAAATGCAACGTGCTATGGCAGTAATCCAAAGTTTGGATACCACATGGACTTTCTGGTTTAAACTCATTTTCTATGAAGTCAAAATTCATCCTTAGCTTTTTGAAAGCACCGAAGGAGATGAGCTGAGACAGCACTGAACAGACATGAGAAGAAGGCCCCTGGTGGCCAAAATGAGGCTTCTCCCTCTCAAGTTTTTAATGGCATGCAAAAGGCATTAATCCACACTTTCATTTCCTATTAGCCAAATAGAAATGTCTTGAGATAATGTGAATACCTTATGGTATAAGTGACTTTCTAAGTATCTTATTAGAACTCCTTATCTGTGTAAATGAGGCAGCATTGGGGCTTGACAGCCAGGAATATACCTCCTAAAAACTAATGATTGGGAGCAGCTCACAAAGAAGCCCAATACCACTGGGGAAACTTCCAGGGGACATGGCAGCTTTTGCCTTTTCCCCAGTAGAGTGACTGTCTGACATGTCATCTGTAGGTCACTTCCTTGTGTGGCAGCTCTACCCAGAGATGAAATCAGGTTTCCCAAATGCCTCTCAAGAACCATGAGGACAAATGATGCTGCCACACACGCAGGTTGGGATCTTCCTGCAGAGAGCAGAGAGAAATGCCATCCTGGAGGGACATTCCAGGTGCTTTTGAGAATGATGCCCTAGGTTTCAGAAGCACCCTTTTTCAAAAGGGTGTTTATAGATTATCGAGGCTCCTTGGCTGATGTTTAATGTAGAAAAGATAAGGTGGATCAATGTAGGAGAAAACTCAAAACCAGTCAGTACCCCCCCCAAAAATCCCAAACGCCTCAAAACAAAAACCATCCCCCTGAAGCATCGGTCTCTTCAGAAAGGATGGCTGTGTTTTGTTTGAAGAAAGTCTGAGCGTGCACAAGGCAGAGCTGGGGATGTCCTATTATCCGACCGCAGTTTCTACTGCTTCCACTCCACTTGCCCTGTTCCACCTTCCAGGGCCCCATCACCTTAACCCTTACAGCAAGCTTCTTAGTATTAGACTCAGATTTACTTGAAATGAAGAGTTCTTTTCTTCGTGTTTCTGGGGAGACTCTGGCAGAACCCCACAGTGCCCATCACTGACATTGTTTTCCTTCTTTATCTTTACTTTTCCCCTTAGAAGACTACCTCTCAGTATTGTATTTGCTGATAGGAACAGACAACGTTTCTTTTGGAAATAGGTTTGTTCATTCCATAAAGATTCACTGACCTCTGTTGTAAACATTGGTATACTTCTATCATAAAGATAAACTCTATATTCAGATTTTTCTTGTATGCTTTTGTTTTTGTTTGGTCATCTGAGTTTTATGATTGAAGTTTTTTTTTTAAATCAAATGCAAGTACATTTGGTGTATTTTTTTTAATATTGGCCATTTACCTTGCTATATAAATCAATTTTTCTACTCTTCTCATCAATAGCATTGCTTTCAATTCCTCTAACATATTTCAGGTAAATGGTTAAATCAGTGTGGCCACAGTTAGAGACCCATCCATTGTCTCTTGCTGAGGCAGAAAAGATGAACGCAGTTAATGTGTAAATGATAGGCCAATGCTGAGGTCAATATTTACCCCACTGTACAATAAATTTTGATAACTGGCTAACTACCAAAACAAGATGTCAATAATCAGTATAGTATGCTATATCCTTCCAGAATAATTTCATTAGAAAGGTATGGAAATTCAGGGAATAATGATTGCAAAAATTTTGTGGTATGCTTTTGGTCCTGAAAGGAAACTATCAAGGTAAAGATCTTGAAATCAGTGGTTTTCAAGATTTTATTTGAGAGCAAAAGAGAGTGTGCTAGCATAAGCATGTGCATGCATGTGAGCGGAGTGGGGGGTGGGGTTGGGGGGTTTGGGAGGGGAAGAGGGAGAGGGAGAAGCAGGCTCCCTGCTGAGCAGGGAACTGGATGTGGGGCTTGATCCAGAACCCCAGGATCATGACCTTTGCCAAAGGCAGACCCTTAACTAAGTGAGCCACCCAGGCACCCCGAAATCATTGGTTTTCAAACTTTAAAATGCGTTAGAAGCCCTGGGGCACTTTTAGATAAAGACAGATAGCTAGATTCCACCCTTGTTCTGAACAAGTAGGTGTAGTCTTGTGCCCTCCTAAGGTTTCACAAAACGCTAGGAGAATCTGATTAAGGAAAGCTAGGGAATATTCTCTGAGGAAAAATGCATTTAAATTCTACATTGTGCCTGGGAGGTAAGTAGCTATCAACCTATTAACCAACATTTATTTAGAGACAACTAGGTCTAAACAATATGTGTATTTGGTCATTATGAAGTACGTGTACTTTTATCTGCTGCTGCTCCGGTCTACCTAGTTATATGGTAATTTTGGGGTCTTACATAGGAGATTGGATAAGGTTAAAAACAAGGCTTATTGGTATAATTTATCAATGACAATCGCTGAAAGAATCTCTTAAAAAAGCAATTGCTCATACTTGGAGACACAGCATTTCTCCTAAATAAAAAAGGAAAAAAAATCATTACATTACTGTTTCATAGACTTAATCAAGTAGTAAACTATTGGCAAACTTTTGGGGGAAAAGAGATAAAAATAGTAAACTAAAACCAGTAAATGTATAATTTTGGGATAGGGAAACACATGAGTAAAAATACTTTTCAGTATGCACTTCTCAATGCATTGTTTATTATAGACAATACAACCGTAAAAACTTACAACAATCATGTATATTATGCAATAGGAATAGTAATGTAAATTTAAAATATAAAATAACTAGTTTCAGTATTTTCTGCCTGCATACCAATAAATCCTAAGTGTTATATTCAGCAGTCCTATTAGCCTTATTTCTCTAGGCTGGCTTTGTATATTTTGACTGTCTTTGATGTAATTAAAGTACTTATTGGGCACATAATTAAAGAATTCATAATTTTTTAAAAGTGGGGCAAGAACTTTCTTCTTTAACCCTGACAGAAGCTAGTCTTTCTCAAAAGATGCTCTTAGGTAATTTTCAGATACATCTTTAAAGTATTTTTTAGGCTACCTTCCCTCCAAATGGAAGGGGGAAATGCACTAATGTATAAACTGTCCTCAATTTCTAGTTTGTTCTTCATAACTTGTATTTAAACCATTGGTCTCTTACTGTTGCTCATCTTTATGATTGTTTACAAAGTGTATATGTACACTTCAAGATCCTATTTTGATTTTGTTGGAGTTTGATTGTTATTGTTTTCTTTACAACTCAAGTTGAAATTCCTTGTTACACTTAGTCTTCCAAGCTTCTCTAACCTCCTTGGCTTCACTGAGCACTCCTTCAAGTGAACCATCTTGGTGTGTGTTTGAAACTTTATGTGCAGAGGAATCACTTAGGAATCTTGGGGGTGGGGGGGGAAGGAGTTTCTTATATAGTGAATCTGAAGGAGCAGAGTTTCTGTATTTCTAACAAGCTTCCAGGCATGTGCCTGGTGCTGCCAGTCTGAACCTAAAGGTCTATACCATAAATCTGGCTTATACCAAGTGCTACAATCTATTATTGATCACAGTGCCAGACACATACCCTATGTACATAACTGTATGGATTTCTCATGAGTGTAGCAATCTCCTCACAAATTCTCACTGATGCCAAGAATGTCATCATCAACTCTGTAGTCATTAAAATGCTTTTCATCTAAAATTTCCCAAGAAAGCATCTTGTAATCATGAATTGACCTTCGAAGAGTGTCAGCACAGTAATGTGCCAAAACTTTGTCATTTTCTCAGAGATTTTTAACAACTCTTTAAGACTTTATTGTTGACTCCTGAAAGCATTCGACAAGCATTGGAAAAAACAAAAAGCATGAGATACAATATACTGAAATGATATCCACAAAAATGTTGCACAGAATATTTCCAAATTTTCTTCATTTTAGCTATTTCTCTAGTTTATAGTTCATATGTATTATTTTATAATACAGTAATTATGCTGAATTTTCAAAAACCCAGAACTTGTATTTACCATGAGGTTTAAAAAAAGATATAATTTGGTTAATTGCCATGATTTCTTTCTTTTTTTGTTGCCTTGTTATTTGTCACATTTTGCTTGTCTAGTGGTGTCAGTGAAGGGACATGTTTTATTACTCCACGTTCCTTAGTACTTTGTCAGGGACACAATGGGTACTCAGGATTTACCTGGTCATCGATTATCAGCTTTCTGACTTCATTGAATTTCCATACGGGTTATATGAAAGGAAGTTTAGCACATCAAATGCTTGCTTACAATCACCAAGATGTCTGATTTTTCTCATAGGCTTATATAAATACTGATGTTTATGTCCCAAGTAAGAGCATGGTCCTCTGGCTTGGTACATGCCAAGAGAAAATACATGGCAGGATATCAATGAAAGCCCACACAGAAAAATTTAGTGGGTATTACTCAAAATTTCTCATCTTTTTACTCCCCTGTCTGTACACACAGAAACAACCATAATTCTGACTGGGCCAGAGTATTGACGTGTTGGCACTGAGTAGGTTCTGGGATGACAAGTTAAAGGGTGCTTCCACTCTGGAGAAGACACTAGAGAAAAGATGGAAATTACTTGGGGTAGCTGCAAATCACACTAAATATCACTTCCTTTGTTTTTGCCAAATGTCTGCCAATATGTTCAGTTTGATTTAAAGAACATATGATGAAAATGGAAAACAGTTTCTAATCACAGCTATTAATTACCATGGACTGAATTCAAAGAGAGTTCCTAATTAAAATTTCAAAGTATCCTAAATATAATGTAAGACTTGAATGATAAGGCAACACAGGGGATTTCTTAACAGCCTACAAAGCATCAAGGAAGGAAGAAGATTCCCAAGGGTACAGAAAAATAGGTCCCTTAAAAAAAAGTTCTTGTTCAGTGAAAGAAGCCATTCTTATCCTAGCTGGAAATTCAACAAAGTCTAACTTGGACCTGATGTGAGTGATGCAAGCATGGTGGAGATACATGTGCTGTGCAGGAATGCAAACATAGACTGGTAGAACATCATGAGGGTCCATGGGATCCAAAAATGACCAACAGGGATATGTAGTAAATAACCTGGACTGGTTTATTCATTCAACAAACATTTACTAGCTGCCTATATTATGTCAGGTACTCTTCTAAACACTGGGCACACATCAGTAAGTGAACTGGACAGATTCCTGCCTATGTGGAGCTGATATACAAGATGGTAGAAAAAGACAATAAATGGCATATCAAATAGGTGCGTTATATTTATATGTATGAAAATAAGGGCTATAGACAACAAGGGGAGTGCTGTGAGGTGAGATGGCCATGAGGTGGTTGCAGTTTAAAGGCATCAGGGCCTCACCTTTGAACAAAGACTCAGAAAAAGCAAGGGAATGAGCCATGCAACAAGTTGGGGGACAAACTTCCTCTTCCTTGGTGCAGAACCCTAATGCTAGATTGTGCTTGCTCCATTTGGGGGCCTTCAAGAAAGCCTGTGTGTCGGGGCGCCTGGGTGGCTCAGATGGTTAGGTGTCTGCCTTCAGCTCAGGTCATGATCCCGGGGTCCTGGGATCTAGCCCCACATCGGGCTCCCTGCTAGACAGGGAGCCTTCTTCTCCCTCTGCCTCTCTCTCTCTCTTTCTGACTCTCATGAATAAATAAATAAAACATTAAAAAAAGAAAGAAAGAAAGCCTGTGTGTCGAGCATGGAGTGGGCAGGTGGAAAAAGTCCTAGGACAGGGCTTTATTAGTCCATAAAAGACTCATCACGTAGGTCATTGTAACCTATACTAAGGATATTTGATAAAGGGTCAAATTTCAACAGCAATGTTTCCATTCTCTCCATTCTTCCCCTTAGGATTTCTCTCTTTTTTTAAAATTTTTTAAATTTTATTATGTTATGTTTGTCACCATACACATCGTTAGTTTTTGATGTGGTGATCCATGATCCATTGTTTTCGTATAACACCCAGTGCTCCATGCAGTACGTGCCCTCCTTAATACCCATCACCAGGCTAACCCATCCCCCCACCCCCTCCCCTCTAGAACCCTGTTTGTTTCTCAGAGTCCATCGTCTCTCATGGTTCGTCTCTCCCTCCGATTCCCCCCAACACACATATTTTTCCCTTCCTTCTCTTAATGTCCTCCATGCTGTTCCTTAAGTCCCACAAATAAGTGAAACCATATGATAATTGACTTTCTCTGCTTGATTTATTTCACTTAGCATAATCTCCAGTCCCATCCATGTTGATGCAAAAGTTGGGTATTCATCCTTTCTGATGGCTGAGTAATATTCCATTGTATATATGGACCACATCTTCTTTATCCGTTCATCTGTTGAAGGGCATCTTGGCTCTTTCCACAGTTTGGCTATTGCGGACATTGCTGCCATGAACCTTGGGGTGCATATGGCCCTTCTTTTCACTACATCTGTGTCTTTGGGGTAAATAACCAGGAGTGCAATTGCTGGGCCATAGGGTGGCCCTATTTTTAATTTTTTGAGGTACCTCCACAGTGTTTTCCAAAGTGGCTGTACCAATTTGTATTCCCACCAACAGTGTAAGAGGGTTCCCCTTTCTCCCCAACATCTCCAAAGTTTGTTATTTCTTTCCCTGTCCATTTTTGCCATTCTAACTGGTGTAAGGTGGTATCTCAATGTGGTTTTGATTTGAATTTCCCTGATGGCTAATGATGATGATGAACATTTTTTCATGTGTCTGTTAGCCATTTGTATGTCTTCAGAGAAGTGTCTTTTCATGTCTTCTGCCCACTTTTTGACTTGATTATTTGTTTTTTGGGTGTTGAGTTTGAGAAGTTCTTTATAGATCTTGGATACCAGCCCTTTATCTGTAGTGTCATTTGCAAATATCTTCTCCCATTCTGTGGGTTGCCTCTTTGTTTTGTTGACTGTTTCCTTTGCTGTGCTGAAGCTTTTTATCTTGATGAAGTCCCAAAAGTTCATTTTTGCTTTTGTTTCACTAGCCTTAGGAGATGTATCTTGAAAGAAGTTGCTGTGGCCAATGTCAAAGAGATTACTGCCTATGTTCTCCTCTAGGATTTTGATGGATTCCTGTCTCACATTGAGGTCTTTCATCCATTTTGAGTTTATCTTTGTGTATGGTGTTAGAGAATGGTTGAGTTTCATTCTTCTGCATTTGGCTGTCCAATTTTCCCAGCACCATTTATTGAAGAGACTGTCTTTTTTCCATTGCATATTTTTTCCTGCTTTGTCAAAGATTATTTGACCAGAGTTGAGGGTCCATATATGGGCTCTCTTTTCTGTTCCATTGGTCTATATGTCTGTTTTTGTGCCAGTACCATGCTGTCTTGGTGACCATAGCTTTGTAATATAGCTTGAAATCGGGTAACATGATGCCCCCAGCTTTATTTTTCTTTTTCAACATTTCCTTGGTGATTCACGGTCTTTTCTGATTCCATACAAATTTTAGGATTGTGCCAGCCCTTTGAAAAATGTCATTGGAATTTTGATCGGGATGGCATTGAAGGTATAGATTACTCTTGGTAGCATAGACATTTTAACAATGTTTATTCTTCCAATCCATGAGCATGGAATATTTTTCCATCTTTTTGTGTCGTCTTCAATTGCTTTCATGAGTGTTCTGTAGTTCCTAGAGTATAGATCCTTTACCCCTTTGGTTAGGTTTATTCCAAGGTATCTTATGGTTTTTGGTGCTATTGTAAATGGAATCGTTTCTCTAATTTCTTTTTCTACAGTTGCATTGTTAGTGTATATGAAAGCAACTGATTTCTGTGCATTGATTTTTTATATTCTGCCACATTACTGAATTGCTGTATGAGTTCTAGTAATTTGGGGGTGGAGTCGTTTGGATTTTCCACATAAAGTATCATGTCATCTGTGAAAAGAGAGAGTTTGACTACTTCTTTGCCAATTTGAATACCTTTTATTTTTTGTTGTTGTTGTCTGATTGCTATTGCTAGGACTTCTAGTACTATGTTGAACAGTAGTGGTGAGAGTGGGCATCCTTGATGTGTTCCTGATCTTAAGGGACAGGCTCTCAGCTTTTCCCCATTGAGGATGATATTAGCTGTGGGTTTTTCATAGATGGATTTTATGAACTTGAGGAATGTTCCTTCTATCCCTATACTCTGAAGAGTTTTAATCAGGAAAGGATGTTGTATTTTGTCAAATGCTTTTTCTGCATCAATTGAGAGGACCATATGGTTCTTCTCCCTCTTATTAATGTGTTCTGTCACATTGATTGATGTGAGAATGTTGAACCACCCTTGCATCCCGGGGATAAATCCCACT
This sequence comes from Callorhinus ursinus, assembly GCF_003265705.2. Taxonomy (NCBI): domain Eukaryota; kingdom Metazoa; phylum Chordata; class Mammalia; order Carnivora; family Otariidae; genus Callorhinus; species Callorhinus ursinus. The sequence goes on along the minus strand of NW_027397082.1, from coordinate 14,829,921 downwards.
TGGTCGTGGTGGATGATCCTTTTAATGTATTTTTGGATCCTATTAGCTAGGATTTTGTTGAGGAATTTGGAATCCATATTCATCAGGGATATTGGTCTGAAATTCTCCTTTTTGATGGAGTCTTTGCCTGGTTTGGGGATTAAGGTAATGCTGGCCTCATAGAATGAGTTTAGAAGTTTTCCTTCTGTTTCTATTTTTTGAAACAGCTTCAGTAGAATAGGTATTATTGCTTCTTTGGGAGAATTCCCCGGGGAATCCATCAGGCCCTGGACTCTTGTTTTGGGGGAAGTTTTGATCATTGCTTCAATCTCATTACTGGTTATTGGCCTATTCAGTTGTCATTTCTTCCTGTTTCAGTCTTGGCAGCTTGCCTCCCACACTGGGGATGGGGCACATACTTGCACACCAGTAGCAGCAGGGAAAGGACTTCAGGGCAGCCCCCAGGTCAGAAACCCGGAGAGGCCTGGTTGTACCTGCAAAATGGGAGTGGCTGGGGTATTAGAAGCACAAAGGGCAGAGACGTGTCCGGACCTGGAGGATAGGACTGAGAGCACTGTGGAGGGGCGCACAACCCAGTACTCCAGTTCACTGCAGTTTATAGCAGCACAGACAGAAAGGGAGATAGTGTGGCCTGGAGAGCTCACTGAAGAACAGACTGCAATCTCTCTGCTCTGAGGCAGAGGGTTGGAAACCGTCTCTTCTGCTCTTCCTCTCAGAAGAGATGCTGAAAGTCGCCAGGGAAAGCCGCCACAGAACAAAAGCCCCCCAAAATTGGTTCCCACTGAGCCCATCCCCTGCCACAGGGGGGCAGGGCAGGCAACTCCGCCCAAATAGGGATGCCTGAGTAACAGCACGGCAGGCCCCTCCCCCAGAAGACAGACTGAGAGAACAAGAGGCCAGCAACCCTAAGGTCCCTAGAAAACAGGTTCATCTTGCTTGGGTTCTGGTCAATAATTTGGACTCTATACATTCCCTCAACCACCCATCAACAGAATGACTAGGAGGAGAACCCTCAAAATAGGATTTCTTTTTAACATGACTTAAAATATTTCCTTCCAATTCCTACTATGTCCTTTCTTACAACCTGTATTCCTGCAAATCGGCATCCTGATTTATGTCCCCCCTCATTCCAAGTCATACTAACTCTGTGGGCTAATTTGTTTTCCTAAGGTCCAGGGAGGTTTTCCCGGCAAGAAACCCTCACCCAGCTTGTCATTGCTTCTAGAATTAAGTCAAAACCTCTCTTGACCTTGCAGGAGCTGGCTCCTACCTATTCTTCAATTTAGTAGTTTCTTGTGTGCCATTCGATTGTTAGCTCTGATTTTGATCCCTTTGCCCATGTCATTTTCTAAAAGTGAATTGTATGCTATCTTGTCAACACTTTTTCCATTCTTCATGTCTCCCTAAATGCCATACTCTTTATCACCACCCCTAATCATAGCAGCAAGTGGTTTCTCACTTGTACAGATTTCCCAGCACTTTATTTTTACTTCTCCTAAGACAGATTCTGTGTTTTCAATTATTAATTGTAAGTGTACTCAAAACACATCGAGCCAAATCTGTGTCTTATTCATGTTTTCATTCCCCCAGAGAACTAGGAAACCTCATTGCACTGTTAAATATTGATAGGATAAATTTTAGCACTCAACCTGTAAGCATAGGTGGGGAGCTTTAACATCATTGATACAAACTTATTCTGGACATAATGGTCAGTCCTTCATCATGACACATGGGCATTTAACTTCATGATTACAGATACCTCTGTACTCCTTATGACTGCCCATGCTTCAAGCACAAGACAAGGAATACGGGATTAATTTAGGAATCCATCATATTTTTAAAGCCATGACAACTAGCTGTATCATAAATACAGCAGATCACCCAGCAGCATAAATAATGGAAACACTGCCTTGGGGGCAATAAAAGTGATTGATGCTCTGAGTTGCTGTTAACCCTGGTTATCCTTGTTCCATGTGGATCTTTGCAGCCTGCCTTTGTGCCTGAGATTGGCACTTCAGAAGCAGTATCGCTGGAAAGAAAAATCAGGTGTCACACATCTAGTTTCTAGTCTGAAATTTGCAAATGAGGGGGAAGGTATCTGATCTAGAATAAATTAAGTCCATACATACAGACATGTCCTTATCATATCCATAGTAATGATGAGCAAAAAAAAAATATTAAGTTGTGGGATAAGGAGAATTAGGCTGCTCTGGATTTACTTTTTTTTAAAAAATAATAAAAAGCTTCTAAAGAACTTGTCCTTTGCTTGGATGTCATAGGTGAAGATTTTTCTTCCCTAATGTTTCTGTAGACACATGTATAATGAATTGCATTTCACTTTGACATGCTGAAAAGGAAGGTTTGCTGCAAATTTGGTCTAGAGAAGCATCATTCCATCTTAGGACCAGAAATCCCGATTCTTGCATTTTCACCATTAATTAACTTCATTACTTGATATGAGTTTCTCAACCTGGTTCATTATGTCGATCTTTTTACATACGTAATGTTGGAGAGAAAGGGGACAAGCCTACGAATTAAGTACCTATTTTATACAAAGTGCTTTACTAACCTTCTCTGCTACTAAGATTTTTAGTGATACATTATTATGTCCATTATACAGATGAAGGGTTTGGGATTCAGCGAGGTTCTGCAATTTTTCCAAGATTGCATGAAATAAATGGCAAATCTGAATCCTGGCCAATCTGAATCCAAACTTAAACTATGAATACCACATATATGAAAGGTTAAGAAATAGATATCTAAGAGCTTCCTCCTGCCCTAGCGTTCTGTGATTCTGTCATCCTAAAGCCCTGTGGAGTTTCCATACAGTGGCAAGTATTATGACAGGACCAGTGGTTTTGCTGACTTCTAATCCCTATTTGATCTCCAATTCCCTATGGAACAAGGCAAGTCTGCTCTTAATATGGTTCCCAAATCCAGTCACACAAGAAAGGAGACCATTATTGAATAGCTGATCTAGGAGTCCACTTCCAGTTCAAGTTAAAAAAAAAATAAAGCATTTTAGAATATTTGATTCCACCTATGTGAATTCATTCACTGGGGTCTTTGGAGATTGGAATTCTGATTGGGAGAAAATTCTATAGCACAATGGGGATCTTGAACTTTGTCTTCTGGGAGGTCTTTTTAAGTGGGTATTTTTGTTTTTTGTTACAGCAGCAAAAAAAGCATGTGCTTTTATATCATTAGGTCTGCATTCATATTATCCCAGCCTGAGGTAGCATGCCTTATCCCACCCTTCAATATCCAAAGTGTTCCCTCATCTCTTAAGGACCTGTTCAGTGTCCTTATGTTCTCTTTTCTAGGTTTTCTGCGGGTACCGATCTCTTATGCCATTCTGGTCCCCATCAGTTATGTTTTACATTAGAGTTAGCTCTATCTTTATTAAAATAAATCTTTATACAGTTGACCCTTGAATAATGCAGGAGTTAGGGGCATTGAAACCCTCCCCCACCCCGTGTAGTAAAAAGTCTGACTATAACTTTAAACTCCCCTAAAACTTAACTATTGAAACCCTGTTGTTGACTAGAATCCTTACCAATAACACAGTCGATTAACACATTTTTAAATGTTACACATCTTATATACTGTATTCTTACAATAAAGTAAGTTAGAGAAAAGAAAACATTATTAAAAAATCATAAAGAAGAGAAAATGCATTTACAGCACTGTTTATTGGGGGGAAAAAATCTGCCTATAAGTGGACCTGTGCAGTTCAATCTAGGTTGTTAAAGGATCAACTGTATTCTCAAAAGGAACCAATACAGTATTTTATAAAGAGTAATATTTTAATAAAGTTTTTTAGCAACAAGTGAATTTATGATTTAGGCCTGGGATGAAAATTTCCTTTTACAGTTTTCTCCTTTGCTACCTCATTCCATCCAGGATATTTTTTGTTTTTAATTTTTTTTTAGGTAGGCTCCACACCCAGTGTGGAACTTGGAGTCATGACCCTGAGATCAAGAGTCACACGCTCTACTGACTGAGCCAGCCAGGTGCCCCCTCCAGGATATTTTGTAAATGGGTGAGGGAAATCTTGGGAAATAGTTGATTCTAAAATCCAGCCATTCAACTCAAGATAGGACTAGAATTCATCCTTAAGAACCACGCTATAGGATAGTGTCTTAGACTCAGTTCCCAGAGAAAACAGGCTGTGAGATAGAAATTTGCATGCATATAGCTTATTGAAGAATGCTTTCAGCAATAGCACCTGGGGGTGTTGGGCATCAGAGAAGCAGAACTGGGCAAAGGGGGAAGCTACATAATGCAGTCACAACAAAGGTCTTGACTAATCCCACCAGAAACCCTAGAGTTAAAACAGTCTTTCAGAGTTGTCTTGAATTGAAGTTAAAGGATGCCTTAGTACTCCCTTATTAATGAATGTAGACTGACCATAAGGGATGGGCAGAACCCTAGGAAGGGCAGCTCCTCTAGACGAGCCCAGTGACTTAGACTCAGCTGTGAGCCAGCAACAGCTCTTCCCAGCTGCTGGAATATAATGGTCTTTATCCAGAAGGCGTGGGATCTGGGTGTTGCACCCCAGCATCAGTTACTATAAGGAAGGAGAGCTGAACATTTTCTCTAAGCACACTCATGAATATACTTATTGGTGTATATTGACTCCCAAATCTCTGGAAAAGCAGATTTCCAAAGGTCTTCAGTTCTATAGCACAATTCTGAGCAAGGAGAAGGAGGGAACAAACTGAAACAGTGTTTAATATACCCTTACACCATCTTCGGTCTTTTATATACTGGGAATTTATGGTTATTTAAAAATTTTGGGAATTGATCAAAGGACTTTAGTGTTCCCTTTGTGGATCACTGAGACCAAATTTCTTGAGATACTTGTTAAAAATGTCAGTTCCTAAGCCCCACCCAAATCCACTAAATGAAACTTTGTGCACAATAAGGCTGGAAGTAAAAATTTTAACAAACACAGTGGATGCTTTTGGTGATCATTAAAATTTGAGGCTCTCCACTTGAGACAAAATTATACAGTCAAGAAGGTGGAAGAAAGATCAGGTGGAGTGTCTTCTGCAGAATGTCCCACCCTGAGAGGTTGATATAATTCTTCCTCATGCATCTGACCCTGAGAAGCAATAAATATATAGAGTCCTTTAAAGATAGGCTCTGTCAGTCGTGGTTTCTAGGAAAAAGACTGCATGATTTTTCTGGGCATCTGATAAGTGCGATATTGTTGATGGCAATGTTAATCATTTACTCTCCAAATGGTATGAGGGACAGGCATGGCCAGTACATAAGGAAGGTGCGTGGGATTAGATTTTCTTCATTTGTTTCAATTCTAAACCTATCATTAGACATCTCTTTCTTCTTCACAAGAAGCATGAGGTTTGTGCATTGCAGCATATTGGTAAACTAGCTCTCCAGAAATACATAGATACATGGTATCTGTATTAGTAGTGTTTGCTGATCTCCATGATGCAAATGCTCCAGCCATGGCCAATTTCATATTATCAGTTGTTTAACAACTGGCTTGCAAGTTTCCTGAATTAATCACTTATAGTAATTCCAGCAAACACTGAAATGTCTACATTAATTTTTACAGCCTACCAAATTTCACCTCAATATAATTTCCCTATATTTAGACAACTTTCTGACTTTGAAACTTGAATCAAATTCCTAAATCAGAGGTGGTCTTCAAACTTCAACTGAAATGAGCCAGATAGTAAATATTTTGGCTTTGTGGGTCATAGGGTCTCTGTCAACCACTCAACTCTGCTACTGTAGTGCAAAAGCAGCCACAGACAAAATGTAAACAAGTGGACATGGCTGTATTCCAATAAAACTTTACAGAATCAGGTGGTGTGCTGGATTTGACCTATAGATGGCAGTTTGCTGATCCCTGTTCCAAATCAATTGGGCTTAGAGAGTTTCTTGAGCAGTATCTATTGCCTCTGAACTCTTAGGGTTTCTGGTGAGGTGGGAATTAGCTTCTAAGTATGGTACTCACACCTGAGATCTAGAGGATTTTTTTTCCCTTCTTAAAATGACCTAAGAATAGAGATAAAATTATTAAACAATGAGGGAAGGTGCTATCTTAGACTCACTAGCAAGCCCAACAGAAGTGGCGTTCAGCTGTGGCTCAAGCTTGACCTGCTAACTTCTTTTCCCATGTTGATTTCTACCAATCCTCCAGAGTATTCCCCCAATCACAGTGAATGCAGCTCCCAAACCTACCTGGGCAATAAAATTAGACAATATGACATAAAATAGATGTCTTAGGGAGGCAGGCAGGCAGACCTGTGCTTAACAGGGTGATCCTCTGGGTGTCTACAGAATTAATTAGGCTAATCACATCATCCATCTTAGCTGGGGAGGTCAGCCTGGATGCCAAGAAGGCTAAGGAGGGTATTGTTTTACTAAAAATTCCTACCTTACAAGAATGGGGATGTCAGTCCCCTTTCTACTATAAGATCTGTGGTTCAATTTCATGACATTTAGAAATGATCTAAACCAGTTTGGACAGTCACAGCTTCCCAGGTGTATCTGTCACAGACATACTGTTCAGCCTTTGAACTTTATATATCAATACACTGAAACATAGGAATACACAGAGACCAAAAAATGTCTGAGATCAAAGTGAGACAAAAGAGGGAGAAGCGGTGGCTCAGACAGTGTAGGATGTCTACGTCCTGTTCCGAAACTCAGATTTAATGTGCTTCTGGAGAGCCTGCCTACTCTTCCACATTTTCACCTAGTAATTGTTTAAAAATATCATTTAAACGAAATCATGTAAAAAAATTAACAAAAAATAAACTCTTTAAGCCATTCTCAATCCACATAGGGAGAAAGACAATAGTTGGTTTAAGTGAGTACTTTCTTTTTCTTTCCTTTTTTTTTTTTTAAGATTTTATTTATTTGACAGACACAGCGAGAGAGGGAACACAAGCAGGGGGAGTGGGAGAGGGAGAAGCAGGCTTCCCGCGGAGCAGGGAGCCCAAAGCGGGGCTTGATCCCAGGACCCTGGGATCATGACCTAAGCCAAAGGCAGACACTTAATGACTGAGCCACCCAGGTGCCCCAAGTACTTTATTTTTCTTAAAGATTTTATTTATTTAGTATGAAGGGAGAGGCAGAGGGGGAGGGAGAGAGAGAATCTCAAGCCGACTCCAAACTGAGCACAGAGCCTGACATGGGCCTCAATCTCACGACCCTGAGATCATGACATGAGCCAAAATCAAGAGTTGGGCACTTAACTTACCGAGCCACCCAGGCACCCCTTAAGTGAGTACTTAAAAAAAAAGTTTATATTTGTCGATAATAAGTCCAAGACAGATCCATGGTTCAGAAGATCTGAAATGGGATAGGGATTCACAAACCCTTTTGAATTCAGTCTAGCACTCTGGAATGAGCATTTTCTGACATCGCTGTTTTCCTTGCTCTGGCTGGGGATCACGCAGTCTTGTTCTGACTCCCACAAAAGGTCAATTCAGAGACTGGGTGAGTCTTCTCCTCCCTGTGATACAGCCCAGAGACCAAAATATGAACGTCGATTCATGTGTTATGCAGTGAGCACAGAGGAACCCTTCTTCATGGCCCTTCTTTCTCTCTCACTCCAGTGAGTAAGAGGGGCAGTTTGTAGGGAGTGGGCCTCAGACTTCAAGAAGTAGCCAGTGACTGTTTGAAATCCATGTTTGTGATCTTGGAGCTAACAGAGTCTCCTGTGGTGGGTAGACAACAAGGGATTGGTTCCTGTCCTTCAGCCATGCTCCTGGTCTTAGAGGAGCCCTGAAAGTCTTTTTTATAGAGACAAAAATGATAGGGGGGAGCGGGGAGGAATCTCTTTTGTCATACCTCTAACAAGGAAGGATTCTATTGCAGAGAAAGACTGCTAGTCATGCAGTCATGAGTGGCTCAAATCTACGCTTGTAGTGGGTCAGTCAGGCCAGGATTCTAAAATGTCTTTAAATTTGTGAGGTTTTTTTTTTCTTTCCTTACTTTGGAAGTTGTTCAGTGCACAGCACAGAAGTAGTCCATAATCAGTGATATTAAACCTGCTTGCTAGTCCAGATTTTCTGGCTCTCCAATTTGTGAGGTCTAATTAGAAGCAATAACCTTTTCTCCCAAGGGATTTTCTCTATACAACTGAGACTGAGTTGCAACAACTTGCTTGACTAGCTTTGTAACTTTATAGGAGTCTGGGGACTTAAGTGTCCCCAAAACATGCTGTATTATACTGTGTGATTAAAGTGTTTCCAGACCAGCTCACATTCAGAGCCAGAAACAGAAACCGGCTTCCAATGTTCTCTCTGGCCTTGAGCAGACATCTGTTTACATTTTTAGACTAGGGGGGAAAATCCAGTGTTCCTTGATAATAGGAATTTAAAGGGTTTCCTTGCAATACAAATACATTGAATTTCATGGAAGTATCGCCTTATTTAAGATTACATGTGAGCAGGTTAAATTTACCATCAAAAGGACATTCTACCAGAGGAAAGGGGAAAAAAAAAAAACAACACTAAATAATGGGAAACCTATCTATAATGCCAAAGGTTCAAACCAAAGTTGTTGAATAAGCTGCTATTGTAGAAGAGGGACAAGGAAAATAGGAAGTCCTTCCTATGTTTATTTAGGCAGAAATATTTGTTATGTAGGAGGCCTTTTGGAGATCAGCAAATAAAAGTTTGTTTGCTCTTGTGCATGTATGACTCATGGTGTATTGTGGATATTCTGGCTGATTGGCCATGCATTCTGTCATTCACCCCTTGTCTATGACTTGAGCATCTGTTTCAGGCTTGAGGTATCTCATGACAAACTATTTCTCATTATAAAATAATGGGGTAGACCAAAGTGATCATTAAGTTTCCTTATAGTGGAGCTTTAGAAAATGGTGTCATGGTTAAACTATCTTCACTATTTCTGCTATAACTGTGTATAGACATATACTATATTTGCCTAATACTTATCTCTAAACCAGCTCCCTTGAAAAAAGATCTAAAATACTACTTAAACTTTACCTTTGATAATACCTGTGAAAATGGTGTAATGAGCTGGTTTAACTAAAAAAATAAATGCACTAAAATAAATCAACTTTATTCACCCAAATTACCTCATATGTCACATTAATCTGCCTCATAGCAATTAAAAATGAAAACCACTAAGTCCTATAATCAGAATGTTACTTTTGTGAAGATTTTTGGTATTTCTCATAATGTTTTTAAAGTAAAAATGCAAGTAGTGTCATAATACGGAGGATGAGAAGAAATGGTTTGACAATAAGTTGCTTTCTTCCAGGGGACCAACAAACCAATGAAAACCAAAGCAGCCACAGATTCTGATTTCCTATATAAGGGTTAGAATCTCTGCACTTTAAGAGATAGGATTTGATGATCATGAATCTCAGGAACTTGACTTACGCTTTTCACTGCTCTTCCTTAAGCAGTCTCAAAAAGAGAATTGCCAACTTTCAGCTCCAGATTTAAAACAAAATAAAACGTGATGTTTCAGATGGCAACATTACTTTAAAAAATGTGGGGGTGGGGGATATATCCCCTAATAACAAGAGACATGTAATGAAATTGCTCCCTGAACCATAGCTTTAACTGAACTTATTAGATGCTATAATAAATCCTGTATCTGAAGGGTCCACCTGTAATTACCTGAAGTAGCAAGAGCATTTACTATAATTAAAGCCAATTACCTTTACCTCCAGAACAAAAACACACATTATCTACTGTGTTTACATATTCTAATTTCCATAAATCTAACCTTCTCTAACATTGCCATAGTGATGACTGGACCCATGGTTACCTCCCACACACCAGCAGAAGGAAATTAAATCATGCTGTGTCTGCATGTTAGGGGGCTGCCCTCCACAAAAGCACCAGAACTTAGGTAGGCTCCCTGTGGGCTGGAGAGCCTTACTTCGTGAGGCAAAGCAGAATAATTGGGACTTTCCCTCTTCGTAATTACTCTCCACTTTCTCAGAGAGGAAATACTTAGGATTCTGAGGGGGAGAAATAGAGCTATTGGTGACAATATTTTTAACTGAAAAAAAATACAAACCTTGGTTTCAACTTCACAACCTAGCATATTGAGTTTCACCTGCCGGTTTGGAGCTACAAAAGATGTTTAGAGATCCTAACTCAGTAAGGGTGATGAAGATCTAAAATCCATGTCCAAAAGGTGGTTTATGCTGAACGCATGGCTCCATTTGCTGTATAAAAGCAAGATATAAGCTTAGAACATCTTTGAAAAGGTGTAGGTTTGCTTGTTGGTTTGTTTTTGCAAATGGATAGAACAGCGTTCATAGCACTAGGGATAACCCAGGGAGATAAAGATAGAGCCATACTAAAGAAATCTAAGTTACATCACATAATTGTTTGAAGGTAGGATGTGTGATGGTGGTGTTTTCTCAGGGCAGCAGGTATCATCCCTTCTTAAAAGTAACATTTTTACAGATAATGAATTTAATAATTATTTCATGGATAGCTATGGAGGGATGTATAAACTTCGGGGAGGTTTCTGTTGGTCACAACTGGGACCCTTTAGTTAAGAACAAGGTGATGATAATCCTAAGTGTTTAGTTGTGGAAGGAACTTCAGAAATAATTGAATCCATGCAGCTTCTTGTCAAGATGAGAAAACAGAAGCCTGTAGAGGTTTGGTGAATTACCTGGTCTCATGACTGAAATGTAAGCCAGGGCTTGAATCCAGACCTCTGACAAATGATCTACATTTGAGAGTTTGGTGCTCCTGCTACACTTTGAAACACACCATAACCTACAAGCTCATGACTATCGTGGAAGAACATGGAGCTTTTTCTATGGCTTGATTGAATCCTAGGGGAAAAACTGACTTTTCTAGAACATGCTTAGGAAAAGGTAGTTGCTCTCACGGATTAGAAGAAAAACTGTTGGAGGTGCTGTGGCTGTAATTCATCTGTCCATCACTAGCAATACAAATATGGTAAAGTGGCTTATGTGCTTATTGGTCAGTCACTCAGACGAAGAGCCTTCCTAAGAAGTGAGCACCTTTTTATAAGAGTGCAGACATAGCTTCATTCCTCTGCTAGCCTTTCAGACTAACTTTCAAGATCCAGTTGTTGGTTCACTGAAAAAGTTGACCTAGAACATCAATTTAGAGATTTGTAACATGACTCCCATTTTTAAAAAATGTGCGCATTCATCAGTGTGGAACTTCAAGCTCATTTATAGGAGAGTGAATCTTCCAAATAAGTAAGGTTGAACATGGCAAAGTAAGATGCATTCTTGTGTTGCTAAACTTTTCTCGTTATAAATCTGCTGAAGGCAATTTTCTGGAGGTATGTTCCTTTTGGTCTCTGATTCAACTGTATTCATCTATAAGCATACCCATATAAGTGGTTTGAAGATTTTTTTCTGCCTTAGCAATGAAAACTATATAGTTAATTGTGGTTTTTTTCCACATGAAATTTTATATATGGTGATCACTCAGAATAAAAAGGAGACTCCAGAAAAATCTCACATTCTATATGGTTTGAAACTTGCACTCCAACATCGAGACCTGATGTGACAAATACACTTTGGAAGAATTAAGCTATCAGCAAAATGCCCTGGAGGCTAATAAAACTCCAGGGGAGAGGATAGTGTGTATATGAGATGATGGATCTGTCACCTGCAAAGCAGACTCTATAAATTCTGGCCATCACTACCACAGTAAGAACAGTTCTCCTTCCCTAATGAGCTTGGTGCCCTCTTATGAAATGGCTGGTCCTGCAGCCCATTAAGGAGCATCAGGCCTCTGAAAATGTAGTTCACACAGTAGAAGCAACTCACCCATGGGGCCTGATAGATCTTCCAGGAAAAGGTAGAAGGACACATCTGAACTAAAATCTCAAAGACCATTAAAGAAAAGGAAGAGGTGGGTAATTGGGGATGGTATGATGAGGAACAAGGAAGGACTCTCTAAAGAATTGCTGTACATCACTTGAAACACATAATGAACTGAGTAGATATTTGTATTTGATTTTTTTTTTTTTTAATTTTAGAGAGGGAGAGGGGAGGGGCATGGAGAGCGGGAAGGAGAGAGAATTTTAAGCAGGCTCCATGCCCAGCTTGGAGCCCGTTGCAGGGCTCAATCTCACAACCCTGAGATCATGACCTGAGCTGAAATCAAGAGTTGGATGCTTAACTGACTGAGCCACCCAGGTGCCCCTGTATTTGATTATCTTTAATAGGAATGGAGAATCTAACTCCATGATTATATTAATATACTAGATACATGTTTATCTTTGAATCAGCTTTTGTTTGCTCTTACATGGAAAAGTCAGTAAAAATAACAAATTTAAAAGAACTCTTTAAAAAGTAACTTTTATATTTCCTTTAAAGGGATAAATGAAATATCCTAAATAAGCACCTCATATATGTATATGTATACACATATATATTTCAAATTATAAGATTACTTGTAAATGAATGGTTTGTTGGTCCACTTGCAAATGAATATTTATAGCATCCAAAATACAGTAACAACAATAAAAATTAGTCCATCTCCCCCTACTCAATTAATGAAAATGAATATCCCCAAAACATCTACCATGTGCCTCTCCCCAATTTTTGTCTCCATTCCCACATGATGTTTGTGTTGATTATTCCCTAGCTTAAAAATTCCTCTATGTATTTGATATTCTATCTTACTATATATATTTTTAAGGATTTTATTTATTTATTTGACAAAGAGAGACAGAGAGGAAACACAAGCAGGGGGAGTGGGAGAGGGAGAAGAAGGCTTCTCGCTGAGCAGGGAGCCTGATGGGCTCAATCCCAGGACCCTGGGATCATGACCTGAGCCGAAGGCAGACACTTAATGACTGAGCCACTCAGTTGCCCCATATCTTACTATATTTTACTTTCTACATGCAGTCACATATGTGTATATGTTGGCATATATATATATTCCTAAATGATAGTTTCTTTAGTTTCTATTTTTTAAAACTTTAGATGGATCATTATTATCATTTTCTTTTACTAAGCATTGTTAGTGAGTTTTAGTCACACTGATACGTGTAGTTGTCCATTTTCACTTCCTGAATAGAATTTTGTATGAATATGCCATAGTTTTTCCCTATTCTTGCACAATAAACAACTAGTTCCCAGTATTTTTTGTTTTGCTTTGAGTATGTGTCTGTTTGGAACACATCGACTGGAAACTTTCTTCTGTGCATTTCCAGGGATATGTACAAAGACTTTTTCTAGCATACACACCCAGAGGTAGAACTGCTAGAATGTAGAATATGTGTGCCCTCGATTTCAGTAGATAATGCCAAATTGTTTTCCCAAAACATCGAGAAACTTAGATATTGCCCAGCAGTACATAAGAAATTCTATTCTCCATCCTTGCCAGCCCTTGGTATTTAATTTTTCATTTTAGAGGCGCCTGGGTGGCTCAGTTGGTTAAGCGACTGCCTTCGGCTCAGGTCATGATCCTGGAGTCCCGGGATCGAGTCCCACATTGGGCTCTCTGCTCAGCAGGGAGCCTGCTTCTCCCTCTGACCCTCCCCCCCTCATGTGCTCTCTCTCTCTCTCATTCTCGTTCTCTCAAATAAATAAAATCTTTAAAAAAAATAAAAAGAATTTTCATTTTAGCCAGATTGATAGATGTAAAATTGTCTTGATTTTGGAATTCATTATTCCTGATACTAACAAGTTTGAGCAACTTTTCCTGCATTTACTTATCATTTGTGTATGTGATTTTTTTAAGTAAGTTATTCTGTAAAGTCCTGTTCACATATGTAGTTGACTAATTTTTTGCTTCAATGTTTCACTCTCCTGTAATACAGTTCTGCATTTATATCCTTGTTACATGTAAACAGCCTCCTGATGAAAGTGTTGGGTTATCCTTCTTCTTGACTGTGTTCTTGATCATTTCACTCATTTTGGCCAATAAGTGAAATAGGATATAAGAGAAAACAATGTGAATAATGACTTGAAATGTGTTTATGTCTGGGGGTTGTCCCAACACTTGAGCATTCACCCATGCCATGAGAAAAAAACTGCAGGTAGCCATTGTTTACCACTTCCTAGCTTGGGTCCTTGCATGAGACATGTGGTATGGAGTTACCCAGCTGAACACAGACACATGAGAAATAAACACTCTTGTATGCCAATGAAGAACTGGTAGATATTTGCCATTTTTTTTATTAGATTAGATGTCTTTTTCTTAGGGATTTACAGGAACACTTCATTTACTCTGAATTCTAATTCTTTGTGCTCCCAATTTGTTGCTGCTTTTCACTCAATTTATCTTATGTATAGAAATTCTTAACATGTTATAATTTATTACTCTTTCCTTTTTTGTTTGTTGTGTGTCATTGTGTGATAAGAAATATTTCCCTACTCCAAGTTCATAGAGACATTATCTTCTATTTTATTCTAAAAGTTTTATTGTTTTCCTGTGCTTTTAATTCATCTGGTAATAAGTTTTATGCATACTGTGGGATGGGTACCCCAATTTTTCCCCCACATTCAGATAATCAGTTGTTCCAACAACATTGAACAGAGAGTCCCTTCCTCACTTATCTGTAATGACATGCTAAAATATGTCAAGTTTCTATGAACATGTGTTCTATCTGACTGTCCCTGTAACAGGCTGTCTTGCTACTTAGATGTTTATAATAAGTTTTGTTATCAAATAGGACAAATCATTCTACCTTCTTCATCAGTATTATCTTGCTATTTTTGGCCATTTTCTTTCTAATACACATTTTGATTATAATTCATCCATATTCCTCTACTATTCTACTTAGACTGAGATACCACTGTAATTTATAGTAGGCTAGAATACAAATCTGCTGTAAATAGTGAAATTAAACAGGGATATTTCTCATTCAAGAAGGCTATGCATTATCAGGCTGTCATAGGATATAGCTTCCTAATAGAAGTGATAAAGATCATCTAGGAAGAGAATTATGGTCTCTGTCCATTACTTAATTATCCACTTCAAAATAATTGATTTATATTTTTACCTCTCTTTTTCTTGATCCAATTCTTTGTTGCAGATACCCTGTTAGGGTCTGAAGACTCTTAACAAAACAAGTTACATTACTTAAGGAGCTCATAGTCTACTAGTTGTTGATGAACCAATATGATATTGCAGTGAGAGGCCTTGAGGGAGATTGAGATTGATGTTCTTGTGTTTTGCTTTTTGCTGTAGCCCAACTGTTACCAGATATTTGAGAAACAAAATCATAACTTCCAGCCCTAGCAATGAGTGATGGTCTCGATGCTATAATGTTGGAAAACAATGAGACTATCTGTTAGGAGGGTAGGTAAATTTCTGGAAAATAAGGTCTAACGATTTCTTTTACTTTGAAAGTTTAAGAAAGGGAAACATCCAGACTGAAGGCACTAAGGTAAATGCCCTTAGCATTTAAGAATCCAAAGGGAAAAGATCCTAGGTCACCAGGAAAGATAAAGCAAAGGGCATATGTTTGGGGTTTTGATACCACATAAACATACCCAGACCTCAGCTCTGAATCCCATACCCACTGCTGCAATTGGTTGCCTTGTGCTTTTTGTTGAGTGCTTTTGGATAGGTACTGAAGCAGTAGTGTTGGGATAGGAGCAGGAGTAGATGAACCAAGGTGACCTTGCTATATGTGCTCTGATCAAATGCTGTAATTGTCAATAAAAATCCCTCTTGTAGTCACAGCTAACCATTAGACACACTGCATGAGATTACATCTCCCCTGTAGGTCTTTGGATATAGCTTGCCCAAGATTGCTCTTATCCAGCCATCAGTACTTCTTAACACCTGTACAGCAGTAGAAACCACTTACTGATCTCCTAGACACTAAATGTACTGAGCACTTCTGATGGATCATGAAGAGCAACTAGCACTCTCTGCAAACAGTCAGAAAAAGATTTACAGAGAAGGTAAACCTTGAGCTAAGAATTGAAAATAGAGTAGGGATTTTGAGGTGGCCAAGAGGAAGAGATTCTTGACAGTCTATGAAAAGCACGGTGGTAGAAGTGCATAAACATGGAACAAAACCATTTTGGTAAGAGTAGTGAACTATGAGGATGACCAAGTAAACAAAAGCCAAATTATGAAATTCTTGTATGTTATGTGTGCTAGGATAAGCTACTGAAAAATTTTGCACATGGACATGAATGTTTATATACACATTTAAGAAAGGCTACTCTGCTAATGGTTTGGAGAATAGAGGAGAACGAGGGGTAGTATGGTAGGCAGAAAAATGGCTGACCAAAGATGTCTGCACCCTAATCCCCTGAATCTGTGATTATGTTACTTTATATGGCAAAAGGGACTTTGCAGATGTTCTTAAGGACCTTGAGGTGGGAAAATCGTGGACCATCTGGTGGACAGAAGAGGAAGTCACAGTGATAAATTTGGGAAGAATTCAATCTACTGTTGCTGTATTTTAAGATGGAGTCAGAGAGCCATGAAAAAAGTAATGCACATGGCCTCTAGACAGGGGAAGCCACAAGGAAATGGATTCTCCCCAAGAGTTTCCAGAAAGGAAGCAGGCCTGTTGACACCTTGACTTTAGCCCTGTGGGCCCATGTTGGACTTTTAACCTAGAGTGTAGGAAAATGAATTTGTGTTGTTTTAAGCACTTAGTTTGTGGTAATTTGTTACAGAAGCCGTAGACAACTAATAGTGATGGCAAGCTGCTGGCAGAGAGATAAATGAGGAAGTTACTATTTCATGGAAAGTGGACATTCATTTTGACAAATGTAAGATTTCCCTAGAAAGAGTAAATATAGGCAGAATTTGTCCTAATGATTAAATTTTCCGGAGGGACGAGAAACATAATTTGCTTTGAACAAAGATGAATTACCCATTTGCGGTCAATATCTTTCAATGAAGAGCAATGCTCCTTTAGGATCTAGAATGAATGGGGCAGCAGGAAAAAAAAATGACAAGCTGTCTAGACTTGAACCCGAGAAGGAAAATGCCTTTTAATCAAATATGTGGGCAGTTTACCTGATCTTTTAAGAATATAATTCTTTTAATTAGATATTAAGCAATGGCATGTCATTATTAATCAGTCCCTAAGGGATAATGTTTCCCATGGCTTGACTGTAATGGAGCTCTTGTATATCTTCTTGTGTCATGGACCTTGGGTTGCAGACCACCAATTTAGTTCTTCTAAAGACTATTTTATTGATTCAATTTATAAATTTTAAGGAAAGAAAGGTAAAGTTAAGGAATTCTGACAACTTGGATTCAAATTCTGGCTTTACTAAATAGTAGCTATGTGGCCTTGGCTGAGTACCTGAATCTCCACAGACTCCTACCTCATCTGCAAAATAAGAATAATGACCACCTATCTTGTGTGTTTCTGATAACATTTAAATAAGATAAAGTAGTGGGTCTGACATCTAGTACAGGTAATAAACATTCACTAAAATTTAATTATTACCATAATATTACATGCACAAGCACTTGGGGGGGGGGTGGAGCTCCAAAGTGGATGGGAGATGAAAGAAACCTATATCTCATTCCAAGTATTATATTACAGATATGTGTAGTCTAGGTGTCCTTTCCTGATAATCTGTATATTCTTATGTATCAGAACAAGACTGTGCAGCACCAAACAGATTGTTAGATAGCCCTGAAAGGGAAAGACTAAGTTTTTTGTATATTGATAATAAAGATGAGGTAGGGGAAGAAAGGGTTCCAAAAGGGTGTAAAATTTATACTGTAGTTTGAAAGACAGGAAACATTTCAGAGACTGAAGAGAATGTTCAAGATACAGAGAATGGGAGAGGGGAGAACGGTAATATTGTTAAATGTGGGGATAGGGTTTAGTTTGACTAAAATATGTAATGTTCTTATGAGGGGAATGGATGGCATTTCAAATTTACAGATTTCAGAGCACTGAATGTTTTTTAAGGATTTATTTTATAACCAGAAGTTTGTACCTTTTGACCACTTCACTGTATTTGCCCACCCCCACCCCACCTCTGGTAACCACCAATCTGTTCTTTTTACTATATGTTCACATTTTTTAGATTCCACATAGAGGTGAGAGAATATGGTGTTTTATTCTCTGTTTGACTTATTTCACATAGCATAATGCCCTCAAGGTCTACCCCTGTTATTGCAAATGGCAGGATTCTTAAGTTGTACAGAGTTGAAAATGGCCCTGAATTTTATACTGGAGTATGCACTTCACTTAATGGTGAGTGAGAAGTCTGTAATTAGCCTGGAGCTCTAACATGATCTTGGCAGCCAGGTGCAGGTAGGATGGAAAGTAACATGTCAGAGGTCAGATCATCAGGAAAAAGATAATCTGATCATGAAGTAATGCTGGTCTGAATTAGGGGACAAGTGTAGGGGACTAAATCTTGAAGCATTAAAATGTAAAAAAGACAAGAGTCTATTAATAAGGGACTTGAAAAATAGATGTAGTTACTATAATAGGAAGAAATACTAGCCAGCCATTAAAAATAGCAAGAGAATTCTGTCTGCATTCACTGACATGTAAAAAAATTCATCATTTACTATTAAGAAAAGCAAGATGCAAAGTAATATGTATCCTATGATAACATTAGTATCAAGATAATTATACAAACATTCTAATAAAGATTACTTATTGGAATAGACATAAGGAGAGGGCTATTTTTAATTTTATAATAATGTAGTACTTGAATTTTTGACAATAAACATACATTATTTTAACCATAAGATTTCAATGTAAAACAATAATGAGGTTCATAAATTAGACTTTCAATAAGATTATAAATTTCCAACTCCCCTAGAAGGCAAAGTAATTTGCACATAGCAGGATCTCAATACTTGTTTGACTGAATGGAAGACTAAAATAAGAGACAATATTCTGCAGAATTCTGAGATAATGGATCAAATTTTTAAATTACTCTGGATCATGGGACCTGAGAATTGATCTTCTGAGGACAAATCTCTATAAATTACCAAAACAGATTGGAGTCAATACCTCAGCTTTGTTCACCTGCAGATGGGAATTGTGTTCTGTTAAAGAGATGTTAGAGAAAAATAGGATTTGCTTGAGGATTATCTGATTGAAGTTGACCTACTCTGAAGTTGTCATCTATAAATGTTTAGGGCATAAGATTTGAGAACTGGTGTTCTGTTACTCAGTTTTCTATTTCCTAATGGGACTTAACTCCTATAAACCGAGAACTACTGTAGTAAAAGTGCTGCTCAGAAGCACGGGACTCAGGCACAGACTTGTTATACTACAGTAAACCCATCTCCCTCACTGGTACTAATGCAGAAATTCTGCAACTCAGATGCCTTTTTGCTTTTCACACGTCCATGTTAGAACAGCAGTAAGACGAGAATTATTCTTATGGTAAATTTTACTTTACTGAATACTCTCTGGTGCGACAGTCATAATAACATTATGATAATTGTAGATGCAATTTTTATGGTTTCTATTTTCTTATGGATCTGTGACTGTGAGGACAGATATCCTCTACCTCCACCTATTTTAAGTCCCACAACACACTCCTAGCACCAAAGCTGTAGTAACCTACATCGTGCATGTCGCCAAGAGTACCTCCAATACGTACTTGAAAATTAATCTTCTGACCACTGCCTATCACATTTACTAAAAATCTGTCAGTTTTTGTCAAGATACAGAATGATAGCTGTTCCCCAACCTTGTGAGTCAACCTCCTGGAAATGTCTGGAGGGCAATTCTACTGTACCCAAAACCAAGTTTAAAAACCTTAAAGAGAACACCAGAATGAATCTATCAAAGAAATGTAAAAGAAAACCATTTTTCCCTCAAGAAAAAAAAAATCCATGAAAAAAGAATCCGAAGCAGCCTGCTAAATTAAATGCGGTGCTTTCTCCATCTGTCCCCTACAGGAGAAAGTGAAATGGCCTCTGGCAGAAAGCGTCTTGCTTTCTTGTCCGCTGTAATACACACAAGCACTTGCGAGGTACTGCAGCCCGTTCTTTGTCCGTGAGCACGAAAGGAGTATCTAGGAAGGAAGGACTCCGTACCCTTGAAGCTTGCAGTCGAGCCAGGCATGAGAGCCAACGACAGATGCAAGAGAAAGGCAGGGTCATCTCTGAGAACCTCTTTAAAAATTCAAGAGAAAGGGCTCTTCCTCCCCCTCCTACTTTCTCATCCTCATCACTGTTGACATCACTGTCGTCATCCCCATCCCCCTCTTCCTCATCCCCGTTAGTTTTGCTGTCATCTTCATCATTGTTACTGTCAGGACTGATATTCTCTTCCTCCTCCCCTTTATCATCATCATCACCACCACAGCCGCAATAGTCACTGTGTTCAGGGCTTTAAAGACACAACCTCTAAAACTGCAGCAAGATAAGCAGTCTTAGGACCACTTTAAAAATGAAATGAAGAACTGGAAGCAGAAGTACGTTCCATAACTGGTCCAAGTCCACACAGAAAATTAAGTAACAGAACCAGGCCTTCTGGCAGCACAGTATCATTTTCTTGAGCTGTTGAAATCCTTTCCAGAGTTCCTAATGGGAATTAACCCTTTCGACCCAGAAAGGCTGCAGGAGACCATGTATCTTTCTGCAAGGTGACCCAGATAAAAAGAGCTACTTGGAAAAATTCTCTGTATGTGTGTCTTGCTTCTTCTCTCTGCTCTGTTACCCACCTCTACAACTTGTATGTGGAATTCAAATCCTGATCCATACCCTGTGGCACATCCATCCCACAGTTGCATTGGTCTACCCAGAAACTAGCTGCAACACAGACTTATTTTGGAGTTTCTACCCTAACCTGTTTTGGTTCTGCAATGAGTCCTGGGGTCATAGTTTAGCTCTGCCCTGAAATCTGTGACTTAAGAAATAGGTCCTTTCTTGAGGCTTTAAATTCTCTATCTGTAATTGATGTCTATGAGGTGATTGGCCCAGCATAATTGTTTTAAATTTCTTTTCAGAGTTAAGATTCTATATACTACTAAATGTAATTAAGATTTTACATCCCAAACATAAACTTACTCAGTTTATATCACAAGTGAACTAATTCTTTAAAGAAGCATTCAAGTCCTCCCACCCAATAATTATAGTAGCACTAAAGTGAAAAGACACCACCCACAGAATCATCTCTCCCCAAAGCAATAATTGCTAACATTTTAGAAATCTTCTTTCCTCCTTTTTTCTTCTCAGGATAGATTTTTAGATAGTAATGAATATGCTATATATACAACTTTTTACCTTTTTCCACTTGATGAGAAGTGTAAACACTTATGTGTTGCAATTACAGTGGCAACACAAATTATGGACAGCATGATAATAATGGCATGTAATCAATGTACTGTTTTTCTACGTAAGTGATTGGGCTAAAGTAGGCCATTTCCAATTTTTCACTGAAATCCTACTGTGAACATCTTAACATATAGATGATGCAGGAAGTACATCATAATCAAAAGTATGGAAAGTACACTAAGGATCTCCAAAGTCCATTCGCATTTTATTTAAGTAACTCACTTGTCAAGAAGGTGACCGTCATCTGCTGAACACTGGGAGGCTAAGGCCACAGAGCTAATTAATGACAGGACCCAGCACTCAAACTCAGGCTTTCTGATCCAAGTCATGTTGATAATGCTCTTTCTCTTTCTGTTTTCCCTGGGGAATCTCGTTCCCTTCACTGGTCCCCTATAAACCAGTAACACTAAAACCAGTGGCTCCAAGTCCCAGGCTTCTCCAGAGTTCTGTATCCACATTTTTTACTGCCTAGAATATATTTTTTTCTGTAGACGTTCCTGTAGAATTTCAAATGCAATTCTGCTGCAACTGAACTATCTTCCATCCACTTCTCCTCTGGTTTCCTCTGTGTCATTTTTTCCAGCTCAAAATCTCTCTTCCCGCCTTTCTGACAATAAATCATAGTTTAAGCCCTGCAAATTAATTTCCTGAATATATTCTTAAAAATGTGGTCCTCTCTTCTCTATCCTTACTGCTAAAGTTCAGGTCACCATCATTTCTAGTCTGGATTGATTGAGACAACCTCCCCTTATTACCCTGGTCTTTTTTCTTCCATGATCTATTCTTCACACTGTATCCAGCAGTGTATCTCTAAAACCATAAAAACAAAAATCCTGCTTTCTAGACAAAAAACATTAATAATTCACAGCCATACTCCTAATCCTTACATATTTGCACAGCTCTTTATAATACATTACCAAGCTAACATCTGAACTTCATCAATATTCTGCCCCATGTCGTATTGAATTACTGATGGAGACCCCCAAATTTTCTTGAACGTTCAGGCATTCAGGCATTTTTCACAGACTCTTAACTAGTTCTTTTGTCTTTTTCTCCCTCAGTGAAACTTCTACTCCCCTTCCAGTATCAGCTATCCCTTCCCCATGAAACCTTGAATTGTCCCATGCACAGTTATTATGATTTCTTATATGCTCATGTCAGTTTGTGCATCTGTTTATTAAACCATGAATTACATTCTTAAACTCTTGGCTTGCTCTGGCATCTCTCCCTCTTTATTCTACTTTCTTCAATGACAGGGCATATTTTATGCATCTGTGTGACCATAGCAGGAGGCATTTCCCCCCCTGCCCCGCATATGGAAGTTAATGATTGTATCTAGTGCTTTTCTATATTGCCACATTCGTTGTCTATGATACAAAGTTTACTTTAATCATCCCAAAACAGTCCTCCATAAAGAGGATCCTCTAGTTTATGGCAGAAATTGTGGTACTCACAAGGATATATTATATAGACACATGGTCAGAGGGAGCTAAGCATGGCTCAGAACCAGAAAATTAAAGGTGAAATGGTGTCAGTAAATGACCCAAACCTTATTCTTATCCCTCTTTGTTTTTAAAGGCTTCAAGCCTTAAACTAGTCCTGATAATTAAGGTATTTCTCATATGAGCAGTTGGCAAGATTTGAGCTATAAAGAAAATGAGTGCAGACTTCAATGCCTGGTAAATCATCAAGC
Source organism: Callorhinus ursinus (assembly GCF_003265705.2). Classification (NCBI taxonomy): domain Eukaryota; kingdom Metazoa; phylum Chordata; class Mammalia; order Carnivora; family Otariidae; genus Callorhinus; species Callorhinus ursinus. The sequence continues at coordinate 14,807,007 of NW_027397082.1, read as the reverse complement.
CAACAGTTTTATGTATGTTTTTTATAACTTTTATTTAATCATTTCTCTCTGAGGACTGTGTCAAATATATTGTATGGGGTTGTTCTTTTTATGTGAAGTTGATATATATATACACACACATACTCCTATACTCCTTATACATACATACATGAGTATGTAATAGAAACCACTGGGGACTGGGACCAGTATGTGTGTGTGTGTGTGTGTGTGTGTGTGTGTGTGTGTGTGTGTGTGTGTGTATGAGAAATTTTTAAGCAGCACCTAATTTAAAATAAGGAGACTTGAGGGAATTTGTAGATAGTTTAATATTTTTAAAAATATATTTGATCCCTGGTTTGTAGGTTTTGATATATCCACTTAAGGACTAGAAGGAGAAAATGAGAGAGTGTGGATTAATTTTACACTTAGAGTTTCTTAATGAATTCTAAATAAATCCAGGATACAGCTTCTAACTAAATCCATGTATGACAGCAATGATTGGGTCCCAAGAAAGCAAAACCGTTTGGGCAGGGTTTTTTACTTGCTTGCTTGTTTGTTTTTATTATCACTTCAGAGGTTAAGAATTCTGGAAGTTATCTAGTATTTATCTTTTGAAACCAACTTTTTTTTCATTTTATTTATAATTTAAATTTTAATTAACATATAGTGTGATATTGGTTTCAGGAGTAGAATTCAGTGATTCATCACTAACATACAACACCCAGGGCTCATCATGACAAGGGCCCTCCTTAATACCTATTGCCCATCTAGCCCCGCCTCTACCCACCTACCTCTGTCAACCCTGTTTGTTCTCTATGCTAAGAGTCTCTTATGGTTTGTTTCCCTTTCTCCTCCCCGCCCTTGCCATATGTCCATCTGTTTTCTTTCTTAAATTCCACATATGAGTGAGATCATATGGTATTTGTTTTTCTCTGACTGACTTATTTCACTTAGCATAATATACTCTAGTTCTAGCCACATTTCTGCAAATGGCAAGATTTCATTTTTGATGGCTGAGTAGTATTCCATTATATATATATATATCTTCTTTTTTTATTTTACTATGTTAATCACCATATATTACATCATTAATTTTTGATGTAGTGTTCCATGATTCATTGTTTGCATATAACACCCAGTGCTCCATTCAGTACATGCCATTTGCAACGACATGGATGGAACTGGAGGGTATTATGCTGAGTGAAATAAGTCAATCAGAGAAAGACATGTATCATATGATCTCATTGATGAAACCAGCTTTTGATGAGAAAGCAATTAGACTATCAATGGGGAACCGGTATTCTTACATATTTGTATTTGTGAAAAAGCTAAGTGTGTGTGTGTGTGTGTGTGTGTGTGTGTGTGTGTGTAATTACTATAGGAAAAGAATGGCTGAAAGCTAGAATGAATATGGCAGTGAATATTCAAGCCATAATTAAAATTTTAGTTGTATTTATTAATTTTATAAGATAAAACTCAACACTGGCTGTTTTGGTGATACTAATTCTTTTTATAAGATAAAATTCAACACTGGAAATATTTTTGATGAAATTTCTATTTATACTCAGTATTGATCTGAAAAGTAATACAAAATATTTATAAAAAAATAAATACATAACAAAAGCCATTAAGATACTCCTATATATCCAGCAACTTCCCTTCTATGGAAATAATTGTCCATAGAGAAAAAATATATATTAACTGTATTATTTATTGAGGTAGCATCTAAAGAAAACTTGTAAGTAATCTAAGTTTCAATATACTGAGTTTTACCAATATAAAAATTGAAGTATGAAAGATTATTGAGGCATGAGGACATGTTATAACATTGCTGGAATGAAAATACATTTACATACAAAATAATGGAAATAAAGTCCAGTTTTAGAATTGTGAGTTTGAGTTATTTAAAACTTTCCTAATTATAAATTTATTAAAACATGTCCAATGTAGTCATTTCAAAAATATGTAAGTACATATATATTTTTAATTTTAGAATAAAATACAGAAAGATTGCAATGATAGTGCAGAGTTCCTGAATACTCAGTACCCAGTTTCTTCTAACCTATTACTAGGGTAAAAAAATATATATATATTACTAGGGTACATTTGTTGCCATTTGTTTTCTCACTGAAACATTACTTCCCCCTTGCCCTGCTTTCATACTGTACTCTTCAGGAGCAAATCATTAAGTATAGTCCAAACTGAAAAGATGAGTCCTGTTTTTTTGAGGGAAAAATATCTACATAAATTATTTGGAATCCTTCTGTTAGGTTTGTCTCTTGTCTCATTAAAAAATTTATTAAATTATTTATGTCAACATGGAAACATGGATATTTTCTTTACACTGTAGTTAAAATACGTGACTAGTTTTTCTGTTTTGTTGCTCAAATTGTTCCACTTTAGCAATTGGGAGCTCTTTTAGTTGGCTCCTGCGTCCCTTTGACTTACCCCCATTATTTTGGTTTTTTGAGCACTTCCTTACTCTTCAGCACAATGTGATGCTTTAAGCTCATTTTATATGTTCTGTATTCTAAACTTAGGATCAGTCATTTATCCAAAGAGCTCTGGTTCCCTTTATTGGAAAACTGTAGTAGAAACCACTGGGGACTGGGCACTGGGTGTAGCCACTTTTTAAACAAATGATTTGCTCAAGGGCTAGCACTCAGCCAATGACACAATAAGAATCATAACTCTGGTGCCCTGAACCTCTACTCTCTAATATTGTGCTAATATGGCCACCTTGTCTTCATACATGTGGTCAGATAATTGGTCTATAAATACCTGGATTTATACCCTCTGGAGAATTTTCACATCAATCTACTCTATCACTTTTAAAGTGTGCCTTAAATCATATGCCTTTATGCTTTTAAATCTTATGTAATGACAGAAATGATTTTTGGTCATTATACATGTCTTCCTCAACTCTATAGTTGCCCAATTACCTTACCCCTAACTCTTAAAGAGTAAGCAGTTCTTTCTCCTTTAAATTTCCTTGGCCATCAAATAGCAATGTTCCTGTTCTTGTGCATGAATAATCCATGAATGAACTTAACATAAGGTCTGACTCCTGACCCTCTCTGTATTCCACGCTCATTGTGGAAGAAATGCTTGACCAATATTCTCCACTATTAATTTTATAGTTTCACCTCTTTGCATAGAAAATATTCTGACCAATTTTAACATTTCAAGTAGAAGAAGTTGGCTCTGATTTTGTTCTTGGTTTAAAGACAGGGGAGAATAATTTGATAATAGACATGGTAAAAACTTGTGCTTTATTTTTCTTTCCTCAGAAAGTATTTCTGTTCCATCGAAGAGAAAGTGAAACCTCACCCCCTTAAACAAACAACAACAAAAACTTGATTGTTTTCCATTTTAATTGATTTTCAAAAGTCGGGATAAAATGTTCTCGAATCTTTGCAATACTGAAGTGTCTCTATTAGTTGCTTTTCTTAGACCAGCTCATCACTTCCTATCAAAGGTTAAGAAATAATTGTTTGGGCACTGAATAAACTGATAAGGAACACAAGTAAGGGGGAAAGAAACAAGATTGAAATGTCTAAATTCTATGTTATTTCTAAAGGTTAGAAAAGAATGCATATTTTCTTTCTAAATGTCAATTTAATCTGAGTGGCAGTGAACCTCAAATAACATTTGAATTTAATGTAGAACTTTTGAAAATGAAGCAATTGCCTAGCTAACTGCCTGTTTTGCTTTTGGGTGAACTTCACGTTTGGCTTTCAGTTGATGGATAGCTGAAGTATTTCCATTTTCAAGTATAAACATAATAGTTGGCTGTTAGAAGTGGGGAGAGAAGCTTTATTTTTGGCCAGTAATCAATCTGGGATTTTATTTTGGAGGCTCAAAAGGCAGATAATGAATAGTGTTATGCAGTTCATCTGACTGGATGCCTAATTAGGATTAGAAGGGACCAAGTATTGAACATTATTCTGGACACTCAGAACTGCCATTTGGAAATCCTGTCCATTGTCTCCAAACATAATGCTTCTCTCAAGGCAAGTTTCACAGAAAAACTAAGTACATTGCCAAATTCTTCACAGGATGAATATATATATATATATGGTTTAATAAGCCTGAAAGACAATTGGCTAGTAGACTTTTACTTCCTGCTAATCCCAGGGATGCATTGAATAGTTTTGCTCCAACTTTTTGATCTTGACCGAACTATCAAATGAAGGGATCTAGGTTCAGTGTTACACAAACTGGGCCTCTGGGAAGAGTCAGTGGTCAGAAACATTTATGGCCAAAGGAAGAAATTTAGGGTCATAGCAGAAAACAGCTGAGGCCAAAGAGATAATATCCCAGATACTGATGGAGGATGATGGAAGGCATGACATGGTAGTACATTGTGCATATTGGTGGACCAGTTATTCTCTCTGTATTAACCATCTGAGTGACCACTAATCCCTGACTCTCAGGAGCTGTCCAATCTTTCTCACATTCTAGTGGGATTACTAATACCTATTTTCTTATATTAATATTTCTAGAGATTGTAGGCATTATTCCTTTTTTTTAAAAGATTTTATTTGAGGGACGCCTGGGTGGCTCAGTCGTCAAGTGTCTGCCTTCGGCTCAGGTCATGATCCCAGAGTCCTCGGATTGAGCCCTATTCAGGACCCCTGCTTGGCGAGAAGCCTGCTTCTCCCTCTCCCATTCCCCCTGCTTGTGTTCCCCCTCTCGCTGTGTCTATGTCAAATAAATAAATAAAAATTTTTTAAAAATATTTTGAGAGAAAGAGATCGTGAGCAGGGTGCAGAGGTAGAGGGAGAAGGAGAAGCAGGCTCCTCACTGAGCAGGGGGCCTGATGCAGGACCCCGGGATCATGACCTGAGCCAAAGGCAGACACTTAACCAACTGAGCTATCCAGGCACCCCTGTAGGCATTATTCCTGATAAAATGTCTGCTGGAACAACATTTCAAAACTCATTGAAATGTGGAAATCTTATCCGTAATTGCTAAATAACCTTGGAGAAAGAAACTACTCTCTACATATCAGAAAATGATGGAATTAGACTAGATTCCCAAGGTCATTTAGGGTTCTAACATTCTGGAAACAGATTTGTTTAATATATCAAAAATGCAAGACTTAAAAGACCATGGATTTCCAAAGTCCATATACTTCTAGAAAACCACCTTTCTAAAATGTTTTTTAAAAATGTTGAGTGAAGTTAAATTATTTTAACATGGCATTAACAGAAATCTCCCTCCTAATTTAATCATTAGTTTATATATATATATATAAGATAATCTTTCAAAATAGTTCCCTTAACTGCCTTTGCTCTAACAGTTTCAAATAGAATGAGCATAGTTTATGCATCTGGCATCAAATAAAATTGGAAAGAGTTATGGAGAGGAAAGGCCTATAAAGTACATTGATATTAAAGTTATACTCAAGAGCTAACTATCCTTTATTCTAATTTCCTTTGTAGTGCAGACAGAGAATGTATAGGGCCTATTTCAGGTCCTATAAAGAAAACTAAACACTATAGTAAGAACAGAATCCCTGGCAGTATCCATGCTAAGACATTAGAAATAGCTGCTTCCCATTTCTCCACTTATTGTAGAGTCAAAATATTCAACCTGTCCTGGGTCAGATCTTCCAAACTGCACATCAAGAGAACAAAAGTCACAGGATGAGGCATTATGTTATCATGGCAAAACTTTTGAAGTGAGTTATCAAGATGACTTTCATAAATTCTTTATTAGATCTTAATCAATCACAAATGTGCATTGCTGATCAATTCTCAAATGAATCCAGCAATTGTTCCTTCTTATCTCTTTTGATATTATATCTTATCAATGACCTGTCTTTATGTCCTGATGCATTAATAACTTAAGAAGTTGATTGCATTGTATGATTTTCCTCTAAGTTCCCCAAATTCCATATCCCAATTTCTGCCCTATCTCCCACCAAGAGGGGAAAAATATATCCTGGGGCCTAATCTGTTTTGCTCTTTGGAAGAGTTGGGTTTCTCTAGAATGTCTGCAATAGGAAGAGACCTCTGGATTCAGTTTGGAACGGACAACCAAACAACTGCTGGTTTCTCCTCCTTGAATATCAACTGCCTGTCATCTAGTTTGCATAGCTCTTCTTGTCATTACTTTTTTTTAGCAAGCCAATAAGCTGTTGCTGGTCATCTCCCCTAAGTAAAGAAACCTAGGCTCAGAATAAAGATTAGGATCAGAATGGATCTCCATTCTCTGAATCCTCCTGTGCTCATGTATTCAAATTGACTTAGGGCTCAAAGTTTTCACTTGAGCTAGGGCTGAGAAAGCCACCTATGGTTTGTTCCTCCTTGGATTCTGCCTATTCATTTATGATACTCCCGAGATTGCTGGTTAGCTATAGTCCAGTAGAATTCTTGGAAATAATTTTTAACAGATCATCCAAATCTTTCTTGTTCTGGAATATAACTGTGTGTTTGGATCATTTGTCCAGCTACCAAAGTTTTCATGAGCTTTACTGGTTTCATGAGCTATCATGTCACCATTCTATTCTTAAGTCTCAGTACCAAATGAAGATAATCCCAGTTACACATGTTTGGGTTTTTTGTTTATTTGTTTGTTTTTGGGGATTAGCTCTGACTGAATTGATCTACCAGTCTTTTAAGATTAACACGCCATTTTAAATTCTTCAACCTCTAAATGTAATTTTTTTTCAATTTTGTACAAGCTTATTGTCCATATTAAAATGTGCTGTTCAAAACACTGATGCAATGGGAAGAAAACAGTTTGAATAGAAATATAAAAATATATTTAAAAATATATATAATATTTTATATATTTAAATTATATTAAAAATATAATATAAAAATATATATAAAAATATTAATCCTTTTAAGGCCATAGAGGTAGATTGGTGCAGAGGAAGTCCCTACAATGACATTCAGTAATTTTGGTATAACACTGCTTCCTTCATCTGTCCCTCCAGCACAGGAGTGAATGGCTTCCTACCTGAAGGTATTATCTAGGCTGCCTCACTGCCTCCTTTCTGTTCTTTTGCTACCTGTGATCCATTCCTTGTGTTAAAAATCATCTCAGTTTCTATTTTTCTAATGGAACTATGCCTGATAGACTAACTGCATGATTTGGAGCAAGTTACTAAAGGAGGTTACAGCTCAGTTTTTTGTTTTTAGGTTATTTTTTTCTCCTCACTTTACAAATGGAGCTAATGATAGTTGCCTATGGTACTACTGTGAAGATGAGAGATAACTTTCTCTGATATATAATTGGAACTTAGTAACTCATAACTGTTAGATGACTGTTATTACAATAGTGTTAATGTTTGTTAGTTATATATGCTATTGTCATTAGAATAGAAAATTAACACTTAAGTCTCCAGTGTGTTTTTCCCCCTGCCACACCATGGGTTGGGTCCAAAGAATCAAGACAATCTCACCATGTTATCATTTGAAAGCTCAGTGAAAAACAATGCAAGCAGGGAAGCTTGTTCATATATATTTTTTTCCCAACCAATGAAATAATTTGCGAACCTTAAATACTTGAGAATATTACTTGTAGAAAATTTAGGGTACAAGAAACATAATCTAATTTGTGTGTATGTTATGCATGGAAAAGCCTAGTAGAAATGTGTTGCCTATGGGGAGGAATGTGGAATTTTGTGAGAAAGTATAAAATTTCTTTTCATTTTATTTCAATGTTATATTTTTATAAAACAGCATAATATACTAAATTTTCCCCCCAAAATTTCCCAGTCTGCCCTACTTACTACTATTGAAGAACCAACTCATTATTTTCCCCTGAAAGATTTTAAGTTCTTAAATGTCAGTATCTAATGTGGTTAAGAAACCCAAGTCACACAGTGTCAAAATACCTATTTCTAAGAGTCTAGGAGAGGGTAGCCCCACCCAACCTGGTGACTGAAAGACAAGACCTCTCCAACAGAGGGCTAAAAACATTTCTGTTTCTCTAGTTAATTTGAGTAGGAAAGCAAACTTTTCATTGACATCATGGATAGAAAGATCAATGATGTTGAAACCAGAAAACCTTGGATTCCAAAGTTTGTTATGTCACTTCCTTAGCTGTGTGACTTTGGACAGCTCACCTAATGTATTTACCCATCACTTGCCTCATTAAAAAAAAAAAAAAACTAATAATAGCGGCTGTAGGAAGCACATGATGGCAATAATGGCTTGTCCTCAAGAAAATGGATACGGAAATAAACTTTCCCTCTGAGAGCTAAGTAATGAAATCAACTCATAATCCTCCAAATGTTATGTACTGAGAATCTGAAAACACATAGAGCTTGATTTTTACCCTGACTCCCCCCAGCTAATACTGGGTATTCTTGAGGAATTTATTCAAATTCCTTAAGACAACATTTCCTCACTTGTACAGCAGAAGTAAAAAGTAACTATTTAAAAGGTTGTGAAAATTAAATTTTATAAAAGGAAAATAATTGGAACAGTGCCTGGTTTATTACTGAAATGTCAACTCACTGCTGCTGTGATGGTTTACAATAGAGATGTTAAAAATTGACCCTCTCGGACCTCGGCTGAAGCAAATTCTTGCTAGACTTGTCTCCAAAGGCAAGGGAAGCAAGGGTATAAATGAACTATTGGGACTTCATCAATATAAAAACTTTTGCACAGCAAAGGAAACAGTCAACAAAACCAAAAGACAACCAACAGAATGGGAGAAGGTACTTTCAAATGACATGTCACATAAAGGACTAGTATCCAAAATCTGTAAAGACCTTCTCAACACCCAAAGAACAAATAATCCAATCTTAGAAATGCACAGAAGGCATGAACAGACATTTCTGCAAAGAAGACATCCAAGTGGCCAATAGACACATGAAAAAGTGTTCAACATCACTCAGCATCAGGGAAATAAAAATCAAAACTTCAGGGAGATACCACCTCACACCAGTCAGAATGGCTAAAATTAACAAGTCAGGAAATGACAAATGTTGGTGAGGATGCAGAGAAAGGGGAACCCTCCTACACTGTTGGTGGGAATGTAAGCTGGTGCAGCCACTCTGGAAAACAGTATGGAGGTTCCTCAAAAAGTTGAAAATAGAGCTACCATATAACCCAGCAATTACACTACGGGGTATTTACCCCAAAGATACAAATATAGTGATATGAAGGGGCACATGCACCCCAGTTTTTATAGCAGCAATGTGCACAACAACTAAACTGTGGAAAGAGCCCAGATGTCCATTGACAACTGAATGGATAAAGATGATGTGGTATATATAGACAATGGAATATCACACAGCCATCAAAAAAGTAATATCTTGCCATTTACAATTATGTGGATGGAACTAGAGGCTATTGTGCTAAGTGAGATAAGGCAATCATAGAAAGACAATTATCATATGATCACACTGATATGAGGAATTTGAGAAAGAAGGCAGAGGATTATAGGGGAAGAGAGGAAAAAACTGAAAGAAGATGAAACCAGAGAGGGAAACCAACCATAAGAGACTCTTAATCTTAGGAAACAAACTGAGGGTTGCTGGAGTGGAAGGGGGTGGGAGGGATGAGGTGGCTGGGTGATGGACACTGGGGAGGGTATGTGTTATGCTGAGCACTGGATGTTGTGTAAGACTGATGAATCACAGACTTGTACCCCTACAACAAAGAATACATTATATGTTAATTTAAAAAAATTGACCCTCTTGAAGAGATGCTTGGGCAGCAAAATCTGAAAGTAACCTGACTGAAGATAGGAACAGACAAAGAGAAAGACTGTGTCGGTCAAAAGGTGAATCGATCATGAGTGAAAGAATAAGTATAGAAAAAGTGAATGGCAAAGAAAAACATTGGCAATGCATATTCAAACTGGTCAACAGGAAAGGATGCCCATTAGACTGAAGTTAATATCTGGGTTCCTGGCAGGCCCATCTGAACCCAATGTCATTAATTACACAGCCTTATTATAGCTTCTGTTTTCCTTTTATGAAATTTTGATCAAGTACACTTCTGATACTTTGGCTTCTAAGTAACCTACAGTGAGACAATTCTGGTCAGACCAAAAATACTGTTGATTGATCCAAAATCTTACATGTCTCATGGAAAATTAGCAAACTGTCATTCTGGTTTTCACATAGTGATTTGTGTCTTGTTATCATGAGCCAGCATCTCTGAATCCAAGCAACTCTGTGGCTCTGATGAGACTATCCTTGGAGATAGCTGGGTTTAAGAACAACTGGTGATGAGCCTCTTATTAACTATTGAATATTTGTCAGATTCACAGAACTCTGATCATAGGTTGTTAAAGAACTAAGTGCTCTGAAACACAGAGAAAAGTACATAACACTACATACATGCTATTTAATAATAGTAACAACAACAAAATTAGAAATGCTTGAACTTTGCAAATGAGGAGTGTTGTCTGCATTGCTGTGAGGGAGACAAAGGAAGATGGTCTTTGGTATCTACTTGTACCTGTTTTCTTAAAATTTTCAGAAAATCCTCTTCAAATAAGCAATTAGGTCACTGCCAAAAGGGCATATATTTTAGGTTTTTCTTCAGAAATGGAACTATTTTCCATTAGGATCAACTAATTACTAACAACCCAAATTCATTCTTCTATTTACTCAATCCATTATCAAATAGGTAGTTTAGTCATTTATCATTCAATGAATATATATTAGATGAGAAGTGATATCCTAGAATACTGAAACTATAAAAACTAATGGTATAGTTCTGTTCCTCTAGTAGTCAACCTATGGGGGAGATACATAGAATAAAAATTTTATAAAATATAAACAGAAAATTACCATATAGTAAGATAGACTCTATAATGAAAGAATGCATTTACCACTCTGAATAAAAAAATAAAAGGCATGAACACAAATAACATTCCAACTGGATATTAAGGCTGATTAGTGGGCAGGAGTAGAATGGATACCCATTGGTATCCCATGGATACCCAGGGAAAATGGCAAGTGCCTAAGTAGAGAGTTCTGTGAGGGCACCAAATGTTTGAGATTGGTCATAAGTTCAGAGTTTTCATAGCATTGCATTTGTAGGTAAAAACATTAAGTGAGGATAGAGTGATAACTGGGGTAAAATTTACATGAGCTTTTCCTATGTCATGCATGCTAAGAAGTTGAACATCCCACAGATAGTGTGTACTGGAAAATATTTTTAAATACTGTCTATAATACTATTATATATATATTTGTGTAGAAGCATATAAAAGACAAGAAACATAATTTTTGTTTGGGATATATTTCTCTTTGTATTGCCCAAGTGGACGATATGCATTGCTTATATTGATGAGTTTAATTTACCATCATCATTCTTTAAATAAATCAGAATAGCTAAAACTGTACTAACACTACAGTGTTAATATGGTCACTCTTATTCTCTTAGCATTTAATGTCAGTTAAATTTTATATTCCAAACAAGATGAAGCAAATTGCAATGAAACATTGTGAAAATAGCCAGGAAAAGTCAATTGGATTTGTTATAGTGAATGCAATGGTGTCAGGAAAAAAAAAAAAGATTAGATATAAATTAATGAACCATTCAACTAATGGGAAAACAACACTAGATATAATCTGTCTGGATAATTTATGTCATTTTAACATTTACACCCAAATTAGAAAGCTGAGTAACCAAAATATTTCTACTTTCATACTAGTCTATTAGAAAACGTTGGATAACACAGAAGAGATTCTCCAAGGATATCTTGTCACTATCTTTTGCAAAAGCTGCACTCCCCATTGCCATCATTAATCTTGGCTTTCAACACTCCAACACAAGAGATAAATATACTATGTGAATTTAGAAGTAATGATTGATTAGACTAACACCCTTGACAGGAAGACCTTGAAATCCAGTTGTGTATAGATCTCCTTTTCTCATGTATAACTTCTAAATTATCCACATACATTGTTCTGCCTGACTGACTACTTTTGCCGCAAAGAACAAGCCATTCACATATGTGACTTGGAAAACATCAAAAATCATCCTGGGAATTGCATGTCAGTGGCTGTTCTAATAATTAACCACTCTCAGGCAGAGTGGATTCAATTAAGCAAAGCAGCCTTCCAACTGAAATTTAAAAATGATGTTGAGGCTCCAGAAAAGTTGTTCTAGGGAAATTATAAAATGAGAAATAGAAAACAGAAAAGAAAATGCTGAATATCTTCCATAATATAGAAAGGAAAATGTGTCTTTGGTTCAAATAGTTTGCATCTTTGTATTTTTGAAATCTCACTCAATGTGTGTTCCAAAAAAACTCAAAAGTAGAACTGAATGAAGATTTATCTGCAAAAAAAAAAAGGCAATATGAAATGGAGTCCATTGGCATTAGTAAATTCTTCTTTATTAAAATCACAGGAAAATGTACAGAGCCCAGGATTCCATACTAATACTATTTGAGGTCTCATACCTCAGGGAAAAAGGGTAATAAACTCCTGTACAAACTTGCTACAGATTCAAGGCAGAAGTTAGCTTTCTGCTATGAAAGAGGGGGCAAGAATCTGAGAGAATGCCACCTCCATGGCTCAGAAACACAGGGAATACCTAACACTCAGGCTGGACCAGGACAATACTGTTTCTGTCTTCCACCATCAGCATAGCAAGCAGTATGAGTTTACTACTCAGAAAAGAACATAGAAAAACATCCTTCTGAAACAGAGATGTACAGTGATGGCTGAAAGGCAAGGGTGGGGCAAAAACACAGAAGAACTCAACAATCACAGCTACTTTTATAAACACCAGTCATAATTAATGGAATTTGAAGTTTGTGGTGCACTCAAGGGTAAACCAAACAACACTAAAATTTACCCAGCTAAATTCCTGATGAGATTGGCTTAATCCTCTACAATTGAGAAAAGACATGTGTATTTTTACACATTGCTAATGCATATCTTATTTTCTAATATACTTCATGGGATATTCAATCGATGAGGGTTTTAGAGGGGAGGGGGGATGTGTTAGCTCAGTGATGGATATTAAGGAGGACATGTACTACATGGAGCACTGGGTGTTATATGGTAACAGTGAATTGTGGATCACTACATCAAAAATTAATGATGTACTGTATGGTGACTAACATAACATAATAAAGTAAAATTTAAAAAAAAGAATGGCCCTAAAAAAATTAAAAGGCAAGAAAAAACAAAAAATGTATTGTCAAAAGGAAATGCAATAAAAAAGGAAGGACTTGATTTAGAGATGACCTAGTACTTGGAGCCATCAGACACTTTATGATTAGTTTTTAAAAATTTAGTGGATGAAAACAATGAATTGTGGATCATTACATCAAAAACTAATGATGTATGGTGACTAACATAATAAAATAAAAATAAAAAAATTAAAGATTTAGTGGAAAAGGTGAACAACCTGCACAAAGATGCAGGGAATTTCATCAAAGAAATGGGAACTAAAGTAAAAATCCTACCAAGAAAAGTAAAAGATATACTAGGGAGAAAGAGAGAGTGCACAGAACATAGCATCCAAGATGATGAGAGTAATATCAAACATTTTAACATATGTAATTAGAAGTCCAAATAGAGGAAAGAGATTGGAGGAGAAAAAAATCTGAACAAAAAAATCTGAAGCAAACAGAAGGGCAAAGATAATAAAGGTAAGAGCAAAAACCAATGAATGGAAAACAAATTTAAAAATAGAGAAAATTAATGAAATTAAAAGCTGGTTCTTTGGAAGGGTCAATATAACTGATAAGCATCTAGTCATACTGATAAGATTGAGAGAGAAAACAAATTATTACTATCAGAAAGGAAAGAGGGGTTATAATTACAGATTTTACTGACATTATACTGAATACACAGATCAAGTTGGGAAGAACAGACATCCTGAAATTACTGAGTATTCTTTTTTTTTAATTTTATTTTATTTATGTTAGTCATCATACATTACATCATTAGTTTTTGATGTTGTGTTCCAAGATTCATTGTTTGCGTATAATACCCAGGGCTCCATTCAATACGTGCCCTCCTTAATACCCATCACTGGGCTAACCCATCCCCCCACCCCCTCCCCTCTAAAACCCTCAGTTTGTTTCTCAGAGTCCATAGTCTTACTGAGCATTCTTGTATAAGAACATAACATACCTCAATTTATTTGTCTTTGATTCCTGTCGCCTGAGTTTTATGATCCCCACATAGAAATACTGTACATATTTTGTATTTATACCAACATTAATTGATAATGCAGGGGTTAGAAGTGTTAACCCCCATACAGTCATAAATCATGTATAACTTTTGAGTTCCAAAACTTAACTACCAATAGCCTACTGTTGATTAGAAGCCTTACTAATAACATAAACAGGCAACATATATTGTGTATGTTATATATACTGTATATTGTATTCTTAAGGTAAGCTAAAGAAAAAGATGTTAAGGGAATTTTTTTAAAAAAATTTATTTATTTGACAGAGAGAGACACAGTAAGAGAGGGAACACAGGCAGGGGGAGTGGGAGAGGGAGAAGCAGGCTCCCCACTGAACAGGGAACCTGATGCGGGGCTCGATCCCAGGAGCCTGGGGTCATGACCTGAGCTGAAGGCAGATGCTTAATGACTGAGACACCCAGGCACCCCAAGATGTTAAGGGAATTTTATCTCCTTCCAAAGAATATTTAGGTATACACTAACCCTTAAACAACATGAGTTTGAATTGCACGGGTTCACTTCTGTACTGTAAAAAAAATTCTATGTAGAAGTGAACCCGTGCAATTCAAACTCATGTTGTTTAAGGGTTAGTGTATACCTAAATATTCTTTGGAAGGAGATAATAATCAATAATGCAGCATTTTAACTTTCAAATTCTAATTGTGTATTGTTGGTATATAGGATGACAATCAACTTTTGTGTATTTGCCTTGTATCCTGCAACCATAATATAATCACTAATTTCCAGAGGGTTTTTTCTTGTTGACTCTTTGGGATTTTGTACATAGACAGTCAGGATACTTGTAAACAAAAAGTGCTTTATTTCTCCATTCCTTTTCTGTATACTTTTATTTATTTTTCTTGTCTTAGTGCATTAGCCAGAACTTCCAGTACAACGTTGAATAGGAATGGTGAGGATGGATATTCTTGCCTAGTTTCTGATCTCAGTTGAAGCACAACTTATTTTTCATCATTAAGTATAACTTTAATTGTAGATTTTGAAAATCAAGTTGAAGACAGTCCCCTCTATTTCCAATTTGCTAATAGTTTTGATCATAAATGGCCATTGGGTTTTAAAAAATGCATCTTTAATATAATCATGCATATTATTTTCTTTAGCTTGTAGATATGATAGATTACATTAAACAATTTTGGAATGCTAAACCAGCTTTGAGCAATAGGGATAAATCATACGTGGTCATGATATATAATTCTTTTGCTAAAATTTTGAGGATATTTGGGTCTATGTTCATAAGGTATATTGGCCTGTAGTTTCCCTTTATTGTAATATCTTTGTCTGATTTTGATATTAAGATAATTCTGGTCTCATAGATTGAATTAGGAATTGATCCTTTTGTTGTATTTTTTGGTGGAGTTTGTGGAAAATCACTATCACTTTGTTAAATATTTTGTAGAATTCAGTTAACTCACTTGGGCTTGGAAGATTATTAATCATTGCTTCACTTTATTTAATAGATATAAGTTTGTTCAGGCTATCTTTTTCTCCTTGAGTTTTGGTAAATTACATCTTTCAAGGAAATGGTCTGTTCCATCTAGATTATCAAATTCTGGAACACAGACTTGTTTATTATGGTTTTAATTTTTTTTTTTAATTCTTTCAATGACTTCTTCATTTATGATACTAATAATTGGTATCTATGTCTGCTTTTCTTTCTTTCTTTTTTTTTTTTCGGTGGGGGGTGCCCAGGGGTTTAACCTTGCTAGAGGCTTTCAATTTTACTGATCTTTTCAAAGAACCAGCATTTGATTTCACTGATTTCTTCTATTGGTTTCCTTTTTTTCAGTTTCATTGATTTTTACTCTAATTGTAAGTATTGTTTTTATCTTACATTGGGTTTGATTTTCTCTTCATTTTCCAGTTTCCTAAGGTAGAAGCCTATATTACACATTTAGTCCTCTCTTCTTTCTAATAAATGCATATTCAGTGCCTTAAATTTCACTTTAAGCACCGCTTTTGATGTATCTCATATGTTTTGATATGTTGTATTTTCATTTAGTTTAAAATATTTTAAAATTTCTCTTGAGACTTCTTTGATCTCTGTGTTATTTATGCTGTGTTGTTTAATCTCCAAATATTTTAGAATTTTCCAGCTATCTTTCTGTTATTGATTTCTAATTTAATTCCACTGTGGTCTAAGAACATACATCATACGATTTACCTTCTTTTAAATTTGTTAAGATGTGCTTTATCACCCAGATACTGATTTGGTGAATTTCATGTAAGCTTAGGAAGAATTTATATTCTGCTGTTCTTGAATGGAATATTCTATTAATGTTAATTAGACCCAGTTGATTGAAGGTGGTTGTCAGTTCAACTGTATCCTTACAGATTTTCTGCCTGTTAGATGTATCAATCACTAATCAATGGGTGTTGTCTTCAACCCCAACTATAATAGTGGATTTTCCTATTTCTTCTTGCAGTTCTACCAGTTTTTGTCTGAAGTATTTTGGTGTTCTGTTGTTAGGAGCATACACACTTAGAAATGCTATATTCTCTTGGAAAATTAATTCCTTTCTCATTATGCAGTTCTCCTGTTTCCCCGATAAGTTTCTTTACTCTGAAGTCTATATTGTCTGAAATTAATATGGTAAGTTCAGCCTTCTTTTGATTTGTGTTATCATGGTATATTTCCTTCCATCCCTTTCCTTTTAATTTGTATCTTTATATTTATTTTTTTTAAAGGTTTTATTTATTTGAGAGAGAGAGTGTGTGAGAGAGCACGCAGGAGTGGGGGGGCAGGAGGGAGGGGCAGAGGGAGAGGGAGAAACAGGCTTAGCAGGGAGCCCCATGAGAGGCTTGATCTTAGGACACTGGGATCCTGACCTGAGCTGAACAGAGATGCTTAACTGACTGAGCTACCCAGGCACCCCTGTGTCTTTATATTTAAAGTATTTGTTTTTTAAATCCACTTTGATTGTATATTTAGACATTAATATTAAGTGATTATTGATAAAATTGGTTTCATATCTACTGTACTGGTAACTGTTTTCTATTTGCCTTTATGTTTCTTTTTCTTTATCACTCTCTTTTTTTCTTTTTGGTTTTCCAAAAAAACTATTTTTGCTTCCTCTAGTTTTAATTGAGTATTTTTCATTGTATTTTTGTATTTTCTCTTTTTTTCTTATATATTTTTAAAGTTATTTTTAAACTAATTTATTGAGGCATGGTTGATATATAAAAAGTGATACATATTTAACCTATATAAAGTGATGAGTTTGGAGATAAGAATACACCCAAAAAACTATCACCACAATCAAGGCCATAAACATATCCATCACTTTCCAAAGTTACCTTCTGTCTCCTTTGTTATTATTTGTGAGTGTATGGTAAGAACACTTAACCTAAGATCTACTCTCTTGGTAAATTTTAAGTATACAATGAAGTATTGTTTGCTATAATGCTGTATAGTAGATCTCCAGAACTTACCTTAAATAACTGATTTTTTTTTTTGCACTTTAAGCATCACTTCCTATTTTCCCCTCTCATCAGCCCATGATGACCATCATTCTACTCTCTGCTTCTGTGTGTTGGACTAATTTATAATCCACATATAACTGAGAGAATATGATATTTCTCTTTCTCTGTCTGGCTTATTTCACTTAGTATAATGCCTTCAAGATTCATCTTCATTGTTGCAAATGGCAGGATTTCCTTATTTTAGGTCTGAATATTCCATTTGTGTGTGTGTGTGTGTACACACCACATTTTATATATATATATATATATATATATACACACACACACACACACACACATACACACACACACCACATTTTCTTTATCTATTTGTCCATCTATGGACACAGGTTGTTTCCATATCTTGACATTGTGAATAATGTAAGGAACATAATGTAATCAACATAATGTTGATTATCTCTTTGAGATCCTTATTTAATTTCCCTTGGATAAATATCTAGTAGTAAGATTGCTGGATCATATGATAGTTTTATTTTTATTTATTTATTTTTTTGAGGAACTTCCATGCTATTTTCCTTAATGTACTAATGTACATTCCTACCAACAGTGTACCAAGATTTCACTGTCTTCACCTCCTTGACAGTATTTTTTCTTTAAAAATAATTATCCTCCTAACAGATGTGAGATGATATCCCATTGTGATTTTGACTTGCATTTCCCTGATGATTACTGATGTATTTCCATATACCTATTGGCTATTAGTTTGTCTTTTTTGGAGGAATGTCTATGTAGTTCCTTCCTATTTTGCAATTGGATTACTTATTTATTACTCTTGTGTTGCATGAACTCCTATTATATTTTGGTTAATAATCTCTTGTCAGATGTATGGCTTACAAATATTTTCTCCCATTCCATAGACTGCCTTTTCTTTTTGTTGATTGCTTATTTTGCTGTGCAAAAGCTTTTTAGTTTGATGTAATCCAACTTGCTTATTTTTGCTTTTGTTGCCTTTGCATTTGGTATCACATCCAATAAATCATTGCCCGGATGAATGTCAAGGAGTTTTCCCTAGGTTATTTCTAGAAGTTTTAAGATTTCAGGTGTTAAATTTAGTTCTTTAAACATAAGGGTCAGGCGCCTGGGTGGCTCAGTTGGTTAAGCGACTGCCTTCGGCTCAGGTCATGATCCTGGAGTCCCAGGATCGAGTCCCACATCGGGCTCCCTGCTCAGCAGGGAGTCTGCTTCTCCCTCTGACCTTCTTCCCTCTCGTGCTCTCTATCTCTCATTCTCTCTCTCAAATAAATAAATAAAAACTTAAAAAATAATAAACATAAGGGCCCATTTTCATATTTTTTGACATCTGGATATCCCATTTTTCCAACATTATTTATTGAAGAGATAATGCTTTCTCCTATTGTATAGTCTTGGTGCCCTTGTTGGAGAATAGTTGGCCATATATGCATGGGTTTATTTCTCAGCTCTCTTTTCTGTTCCATTGGTTTATGTTTTTGTTTTTATGCCAGTACCAAACTATTTTGATTATTATAGCTTTTTAATATAATTTGGAATTGGAGTGTGATGACTCCAGCTTTGTCTACTTAACAATTACTTAGGCTGTTTGGGATCTTTGCAGTTCCATATGAATTTTAGTTTTTATGTTTTTTGTTTTGTTTTTGTTTTTCTCCCTATCTCTGTGAAAATGCCACTGGCATTTTGATAGGAATTACTTAAATATGTAGATTGCTTTGGGTGGCTTAGACATGTTAACCCTATTCTTCCAATTCATGAACATGGGATATCTCTCCATTTACTTGTGTTTTCTCCCATTTCTTTCATCAGTGTTTTATAGTTTTCATTGTATAGGTCTTTTACTTCCTGATTAAGTTTATTCCTAAGTATTTTATTCTTTCTTTATCCATTCTTTCAATGGGGATGTTTTCTTAATTTCTTTCCTTTTTTTTTTTTGACAGTCAATTGTTTGTGTATAGAAACACTCTGATTTTTGTACATCAATTTTTGTGTCCTGCAACTGAACTTGTTTATCAGGTGCAATAGCTTTTGGGTGGAGTCTTTAGGGTTTTCTATATATAAGATTTTGTCATCTGCAGTTAGAGACCATTTTACTTCTTCCTTTCTGATTTGAATGCCTTTTATTTTTCTTGCCTAATTGCTCTGGGTAGGACTTTCACTTTTATGTTGGAGAGAAGTGGTAAGATTGAGCATCTTGATTTGTTGCTGATCTTAGAAGAAAAGCTTTCAACTTTTCATAATTGAGTGTGATGTTAGCTGTGGGCTTTCCATATATGGCCTATATTATATGAGGTTCATTTCTTCTATATCTAATTTGTGAAGACTTTTTTATGAAAATATATTGAATTTTCAAAATGTTTCCGCATATCTATTGAGATAAACATATGATTTTTATTCATTTTGTTAATGTGATGTATCTTACTTATTGACTAGCATATATTGAACCATCCTTGCATCCCAGGAATAATTCTTGGTTAATGATGCTGTATGATCCTTTTAATGTGCATTAAATTCAGTTTGAGAGTATTGTGCTGAGAATTTTGCATCTATTTCATAATGTGCATTGGCTTGTAATTTTCTTGTGGTGTCCTTTCATGGCTTTGTATCAGGGTAATGTTGGCTTCATAAAATGAGTCTGTAAGTATTCTTTCCTCTTCAACTGAGGGGAGAAATAGATAGCAAAACAATAATAATAGGGGACTTCAGTACTCCACTCTCATCATTGGATAGATCATCCTGACAGAAAATCAATAAGGAAACAGCCAACTTGAACAATACTATAGGCCACATGGACATAACAGACATATATAGTATATTCCATTTTGCAGCATCAGAGTATATATTCTCAAGTACACATGAAACATTACCCAGAATAGATCATGTGTTAGAACACAAAACAGGAAAATTTAACACAAACACAAAACAAACTTTAAAAGATTGAAATATATCAAATATCTTTTCTGATCATAACGGTATAAAACTACAAGTCAATAACAGGATAATTGGAAAATTCATAGATACATGGTAATTAAACAGTACACATGGGTGATTCTCAAATGTATTAGACTAAGTGAAAGAAACTGGATGCAAATGTCTACTACATGATTCCATGTATATGACAATTGAATAAAGCAAAACTATGGAGACAAAACATATTAGTCATTGTTAGGGCTAGAGCTGAAAGTAGAAGATTAAGTATGAAGGGAAATGAGGGAACTTTTAGGGGTAATAGGAATGTTTCATGTCTTGATGGTGGTCATAGTTATGAGACTATGCATTAGTCAGAATTAATAGAATTGCTAAATTCTAAAAGCTAAATAAGCTTCCCACCAGCTTTAGGACCAAAGAATGTATTTCTTCCTTAAGGACTTGGGGGACCATGTCTTTCAAATGTAATTATCAAGGAAAATAGTACCCCTACCTCCCAGTTTCTGTGTAAAGGTAGTAGCCTACATTTAGTAGTACTGATTCCTTGCTCTAAAACTACTGCTTGTCATAAAGATGTGAGAAGTTTGTCTTTTTATCTATGTATTTATTTTTGGAGAAAGCCATTTAGCTAACACAGGTGGCCACCCCAATTACCAGGTGGCTCTACAGTGAACTACAATGTGTGACAAATAGTGCTGTCAAGTCCTCTTACTTAAATCCAGTTATTGTTTATCTGAGAAGATGTATGTAATGGGTTGTATCTGCTTGGCTTTATAAAAGGGTGAGATTTTTTTTCTGTCTTTGCAAATCTCTTTAGCTGATTGCCTGTGATGCACGTCTGGCTTAATGCTTATTCAATAATAAAATTGTGTTCTTCCTTTTGGAAATCTCTTTGTGGAGAAGTTTTTCTGGGTTTGGAGGACATTTTGTTTCTAATTATATTTCCCCAATACTGATTACATCCCTCTTGTTTGTCAATAAAACCCTCCTAGTGGATATTTCCCCTTGGAAGAGGAGACTGGATATTAAAGAAGAGGAGAGAGAGGAAAAAGATCAGAAAATGCACCCCACTCATTATAAATACTGTATAAATAAAAGCATGAATACACAAATAAATAATCACGCAGACAAATGCATACATACACACAAGAGAAAACCAGTATAGACAGAAAAAAGCCCTCACATTCCTAGAGCACATACAACAAAACAAGTCTCTTTCAAGTAGGTGTGTTTCCCTTTGAACTTTTGGAGATGAAGAAGGGAGAATAATTCAGAGTTGTTGTAACAGTACCTGATGCTTCTTAAAATAGTGGTCAAAATAAAGTGAGAAAATAAATACACACTGATTTCAAAGACTCTATTTGGGAAAGCAGGTGTTTCCTCTTTAAAAAGGACCTCTAAGGGCATTTGACTTTTTTTTCCTTCATTGTCGTCCCTCAGGAACTGTCCCGAGATCTAATTATTGTACTTCTATCATTGGGGGCTTGGGGCTTTAGTTATTATATACTGGAATATGGATTGGACTGCATTCAAAGTGTGAATTCCAATAAGAAACTAATAAAGTTCATGTGGATATTGTCTAGACAGTGTTCTTTTAGGAACCACTTGAGGAAGTCAATTTCTAGATAAAAAGATATGATGAATCAGTCCAAACTGCAAAAGAGTGCAGCTCACAGAGAAATGTGG
This sequence comes from Callorhinus ursinus, assembly GCF_003265705.2. Lineage (NCBI taxonomy): Eukaryota > Metazoa > Chordata > Mammalia > Carnivora > Otariidae > Callorhinus > Callorhinus ursinus. Next base: position 14,784,811 of record NW_027397082.1, on the reverse strand, counting down.
GAAAATATGACCTTAATTCAATAAAAATACTTCTTACTCATTTTAAGGACAGAAATATTACATTAGTTCTCCAAAGTTATCTCACTAAGATGGATGTTATTATCAGTAATATCTTGGAATTTTACCAACTTCAAATTAAAAAAGCAAAGATCTATAAAAAGCTGTAATCTTAGAAAAATAAAGTTAACATAAAAATGAATAGTTTATTAAAGGAAGAATACCAAATTATAGGAATATTTCAAACATAGATTAATTAGGAGACGCCTAAGTCTACACTGCACAACACTCTCCCCAACTTCAGATAATTTTATCCTGAATACTCACCTACACAATTGCCTATAGTGAGGTCCAGGCTTCTTGGAATATTCAAAGTCCCTCTACAACCTGATCTTTTCATTTGGCCTTATATCCCAAACTGATACCAGGGTTTCTCAAACTTTACCATGTATCACAGTTACCTGGAAAGTATGTTAAAGCACAGCTTTCTGACACCTAACTTCAGAATATCTGATTCAGTAGATTTAGTTGGGACCCAATAACTTAAATTTCTAACAAGTTCATAAGTTACGTTGATGCTGCTGGTATGTGGACCACCCTTGTAGTACTCTGCTGTAGCTACCTTGTGGGATACTTGTTCTAATAATCATCAAGTATGCCTTTTTGGCTTTTTGTTTGTTTGTTTTAATTTGCTACGTCTTCTTCCCCCTCCCCATGATATCCTTTATACCCATCCTAGAGAAAATATATACCTTACCTCCAATTCAACTTTCTCTTAACTCTATGTGATTATTCAGACATTGAGACTTGCTATGTGCAAGTTACTGTGTTTCCCTGTTAATAGTGGCTTCAGTCCCAAAATAAAGCGTATCCTAAACACATCCCCTTTTTAAGCACTTAAGATGTCCTTGAGTAAAATCAGCACTGATTGTTTTTTTCTTCCCTGGATTGTCATTATAATAATCTGTAGTCCCTTTTATTTAAAAATGTATCTCTCTCTTAGTTGATAGGCTAGATCCATTCATGGTTGATATTTTTCCTGTTCTTTTAATTCATTTCTTAGAGGAGAAAACTAGTAATATCCCTGTGGTCAAGATACTAACTAAAACTTGAATGCACAAATTGTGATAGACAACTGCCAAATGTCACAATAAAGAATTTCCAACAAATTCAAGGGAGGCCTGGATATTGTACCAAGGTATCAATAGCTGATTGTCCTGTGTACTGATCTGTTAAGATCTCTTATTATTCTGGTATATATGGGGGTAAGATTTAGTCTAAGATTTGAGTGAATTTTGGAAAATATTTTAAGTCATTCAAGAAATTCAACTGATATTATTAAGCTCCTAGACTGCCAGGCTTTGTCCTAGGTGCTGGAGATATAGCAGTAAACAAAAAAGGATATAACTCTCTGCTATTATAGAGCTTATAGTTTATAAGATTTGGTCAAAATATATCCTTTTGGACTAGATAAAACCTCTTTGCAACCTGAACCTGATTTTTCATGGTTATGAAGTTATGACATCAATGAAATATTCCTTACATTACCCTCCAACTGGTTCCAATTTCTGAAAAGTGAGTCCTGAAACCAGGAATAATTTGGCAGAGTGGATAGATTCACAAATACACTAGACATCTACTTGTCTACTCTGATTTCTTTGGGGAGGCCTCATCCCTCTTAAATGGCAGCAAGATGCAGGGCCAATTGATCAAGGCAGAGGGGGATGGTCATAATCACAACCTTGTCCTGATGTTTCCTCCCTTGACTCACTGGCAATCAGTTGGACAAAGTGAGACAAAGTGTATCCACAAACTCCTGATGTAATTACTTTGACTTCAGCTAGTCAGTGGATGATAATAGAAATCTTTAGTGTCTCAAGTCTCCCGAGCTCATAGACTCAATAAAACCACCTCAACTCATAGCACAGGACCTCTCACTACAGTCATCCCCTCACTTATTCATTGTATAACCACATCCTCCAGTTTGTCAAAGAAGAAATAGCTAGATCAGTGCTTCTGAAACTTTAATGGATATGAATCCTATGGAGATTTGTTAAAATACAGATTATGACTCAAAAATTCCTAGGTTGGGGCCCAAACTTTTTAATTTCTAACTTCCAGATAATACCAACAGTGTTGGTTATAGACAACAATTGGAGTAGCAAGTTCTATATACCATGTATTATTTCTCCCCAATTTCAGTTCATTACATTTGTTTTATATCTCATTACAACACAATTGATATAACACAGTTCTCATAACAAAGACTTGGAAATTACATCCTGGCATCAGCCAAACCTTCTACTCCACTTAATTTAAGTTCCATACATACTCTTGACTTGCCTTGCTGTTGTAGTCATGGGAGTGTGAAAAATTTATATTCTGCCTCTTTTTATCTGATTTGTGGCTATATATGTCTGCCCTGAAATTGGTGACCTCAGATGTTCTATTTTTAACAGCTATACCTGATACATTACTTTTTTCAGCATATAAAATTTATTGTCTAATCAGTTCTACCCAGCATTTCTGCAAAAAGAAGTACTTATCTGAATTATTCTCTCCCCCCACCCCCGCCCCGCCTGCTGGCTCTGGGAAGTTCCCCTGGTCAGTCTAAGGGATATCTTCTATTTGTCCATCCAGATCCACTCTTCCATCTTTTTCTTTCTACTCTGTGCTAAGAGTTCGCCTACATCAACATACTTCCATGACCTCAAACTTTAGTCAACAGGGAGAAAAACAGAAGGAAATTAAGGAATAGAGCTAGAAGAAATTGAATTTGGGGCATCTACTCCTCTATTCTTTCTCTGCCCAGTTGTTATGAAACAATCCTTTACATACAGCTAAGCAATGGGAATTAATTTTTGCTCCTTTCACTAGCTCCATCAGGTGTAAGAACATTAATGTTTACCCAGCTGATACTGGCACTGGGACACTGTGCAATCCCTTATTAGCTTCCTCAAACTCTGCTCATGACTTTATATAAACTGATTGTCATCAGTTTGTACTGCAGTTCTATCCGTTGTAATCAATAACATCTTTTCTTTACATTTTTAGATATTATAGGAAAAACCTCACCAAAGACTATGGAGTGGAAAGACAGTCTTCATAATAGGCTTTAGATCACTGGGGAAGCTCTAAACTCTTCCACAGTAAGAAAAAACCTTAAACATAATCCAGCGCAGGATAAGGTTCCAGCATACAGGTGATAATTAACTTGATTATAATGGAACTAATAGAGGCCCTGTTGTCTCAGCATTTGACACAACAGAGTTGACAGTTGGGAGTACTGATCTTTGGAATCCACATACCTTGTAAATAACCTAAACCTTAATGGGGACTAGAAATAAGATGCAAAGACTTAAGTTTCCAGTTAGAACTTACTTAGGGTAATAGAAGTTTCTATTAGGTTCAGACAGATCTCCTCTAATATCTCACCTCAAATTTGGGGAGGAAGGGTGGAGGCCTTCCAATGGTAACTCCCTCCATTTTGCTGATCAGCCTTTGAAACAAGTTTGTAATCTCAGTTATCTTTAATTCCTATGGAGTTATCTTTAATTCCTATAATATGCCAATTTGTAAGACTTGGTTCTTACTACACACACACACATACACACACACACAAATAATAATTCTATAAGTGTGATCTTGAGAATAGACAAATATCTGGGCAGAATTATAGAAAGACTGAAGTGACCAGGCTATGCATTACTCACAAGCTTAAATGTAAATCGTTTAGTCTGATTTCCAATGATTAAGGAATGGTATCTGTTTTTCAAAATTGTCTACACAAGTTAAAAATGCCTCTACTGATGACACAGCTTTTAACTTCCAAGATAGTAACAATTACTCTAGCATACATGTATCAAAGGGTTATTATGAGCATAGATCTTCACATTTACTAACTCAGTTTTTCCTCACAACATGTTGATTTAGAGACCATTCATTTGGCCAATTTATGGATGTGAAAACTGAGAGAAAATAAAGTGACTTGTCCAATGATATAACTAATAAACTTTAAAGCGAAGATACAACCTGAGGCTGTTTGACCTTTAAAACCTTCTCAGGTATTCACTTCACCAGAAAAGGCAAGCCATGTAAATGTCCATTTAAGTGTCTTTTATTTCGTTTCTGATACAGGCCCAACCAAGCTGTTTCCCCAAATGTAGTGTACTATAATTCTCTTCTGGCTAAACCATTCTGCCTTACCCATTAACCCATCTAGCTTTGGGACAGCCCTCATGAGGAAAGATGCGAGTTCTGTCAAGCAGATTCTGAGTCCCTATCTGTCAGTGATTCAGGGAAGAGAGGGAAGAAAAGAGATTGACTCTTCACTGCTCACTGCTTGGTAAGAGATTAACTTTTGCCTATTGAGAAAAGCACCCCAGTATTCAAACAATGGGTAGTGATACACAGAGAAGTGAGTAGATGTGGAGTGCTAAGCCATGTGTGCTGCTCCTGGGAAGGCCTGCACATGGAAACATTAATTTGTCTAAGACTTCCAGGGAATTATTCATTTCACCCATTCCTACCTTTGAGGCATTTTAATAGAACATGTGGCTGTCAAAGTTGAGATTGCAATAAAAGCCACTTGGTATCACTGAGGTGATTGTAACACTATAATTCTCCTGCCATTTTAATTAGTAATGCATATTGATCTCAGGACTAGGCTGAACCAGGATCGCATGACATATGCACAATAGCACATGACTGCACTCATTTAGCAACAAATAGCCTTTGGAAACTCTCTTTATGTTTATTCTCATCATTTTGGTTCCATCTAATTTTTTTTTTTGCCTGTATTTTCATCATTGTAGGCAACAAAACCCCAAGGGAGAGTTCTAAAGAGCGTCATAAGGAAAGGAAAGCTTTCTAGTGTACAGAAATTGGAGCTATACATCAAAAATTGTGGGTTCTCTGGATTGACCTGCCAGTAAATGGAGGTATTCCATTTGTCATCAATGTGCAGTTAATGCAGATACAGCATTCAAGGGGAAACAGACTCCCTTGATAGAGCTCATGCATTTTCTTACTGATTTTATGTCTTTGTTTTCTCTCTCTCCTACCCCTTCTAGGTAAATCTGCTTACAAGCTTTATTTTTCCAAGAAATAGTTAGGTCCAGTATACAAACTTACAAGTGCTGGAATTGCTTTATTTCTATTTTTATTTAAATAAGTATATAAAATGAATAATGGTAGTGTTTGCTGCTATGAGGCAACTCTACTCCACTGGACAGGGCCGGTTAGTTATTTTGCCCCCCAACGCCAAAGATCATATTAGTCAGTGGGGCAATTTGATATTCACAAGCCTACTGCTGCCCCAGTAGTTTCTCTCTTCTTCCCGAAAGTAATACCCAAAGATTTTGTGGCTTATTCCTGAGTTTTGGGGAGACTGAGGGTTGTCATGAAAAAGGCTTTGCAGGCTGTCTAGGGAAAGCATTCTGATTTTAGTGGCATGCTTGGCAGGTTAGGTGTCATTTCTAACATCTCCGGGTATAGCTCATGAAAAATTCCAAATCCTTGGCATGGAACTCAGTGCCCTTATAACTGGGTTTAGTCTTTCTTCATCCTCACTCATTTTTTTCCCATCCATTCTTAGTAGATACATTTGGCATTTTCCAAACAGAACAGGTCATTTGACTTCCTAGTCAAATTATGCCTACCCTATTCTATCTCAGAAAAATCTGAATCCTCTTCTTTCTATCACATGTCCACCTGGCAAACTGCAACTTAATCTTTGATATCCAGTTCAGTGTTATCTCCTATTTTTCCCGTAATATCCCATTCTCCCTCATTTTCAGGGGAATTTGGTTTTTACCCCAGTTAGCTTTTCTGGAATTTATTATTTGGCACTATTATAGCTTCGCTTATATTATAGGAAAGTACATACCTCTGATTTTTTCATTAGATTGTGAGCTCTGCAAGGACAGGTACAGTGTCTTCTTAATCTCTTATCCCCAGAGCAAAGCACAGTTTCTGACGCACAGAATATATTCACTATAGTTTTGTTGAATTAAATCAAACACAAAAACAATAATGTCATATAAAAAGGATGCATGTACAGATGAATAATCATTGCTGAGACGCACAGATTTTTAAGTCACAAGAGGGTCAGTCACTTCATGGAGGCTACTCAGCAAAGTGCTATATTTTCAATTGAATGGTGACAGGTTTACTCTCTGGCTATAAGGATATGAAATATGTTGTATGTATAATTTATTATGTTTCATAAAAACTGAAGCCCAAATTCCCTGACAAAATAAGATACATTTACAGAGCATCAAATGGACTAATATGAAGGATGCTTACCAGGAAAGATTTTTAATGTTATTGGGAAGCTTTTGTCAGTTGAGAAATTCCAAAACTAAAAAAATATACTTTTAGATTTGTCCAAACTTTTAGAGAAGAGAAAATGTGTTGTAATTTAGGCTGGACAAAGCAACAGTTATGTAATACACCAAACAGTAAAATTCAAATTACCCTATGGAGAACTCAAAATATAAAAATTCCATTGTCTAGAAGGGAAAATTAGTAAAAATATCTTTTTTTCACAAAGTGATATAGTGAAGGAATTTTGTATATAGCTATTCTTCATGTCTTTTCATCTTCCCAGTGAAATTTCTTTTATCCCTTGCTCCTGCTTCTTGGTATCAAGACTTTCTCCCCCAAGGGAGAAAATATACTTGCATGTACCTCTTTGTCTCACACTCCACTCTGGGGGAACCTAAGCTAATACACCTACGTAACAGTTGATAAAAAAAAAATAAAATATTTCTCCTTTTAAATTTATTTTTACATCTCATCAGGTGCTTCGCTTAAACCTGTTCTCAACCTATTCAGGGAGATGTTTTCAATCTTTTTCTTAAAGTGGAGCTCCCACCAATGTCTTACACAGGGGTGCTCTTATTCATGATTTCATTCATCACTGACAGCATACTGACAACTATCCCCTTGCTTCCCCAAGATTGGACTCTATTCAGGTTGCCATGGGGCACTGTGGTATTCATGTACTGAGGTTAGATTCTGCTCCAAGAGGAGTTTTAGGGAACTTCAACTTAGATCAGGAATTATTATTTTCATCAAGTTCTTCCTAGTTACTAAGACATCAAAAAATGTTTTCTATAGGGTGATGCTTAAAACAGTATAGTAGTTAAAATCTATATTTTAGAACTCATATTTAAAATAAATGTATAAGGGATCTAGTATATTTCCTTTATTGTTGGTAAAACTATATTTAAAGCACTCCAAACACCTTAAGTTCAAAGGTGAACTAGATCTCCACGAATGATGCCTTCCACCTTCCTTATTAAATTGTGTCTAAGGAAAGTCACATTAATTTAAAATGTAAATGTTTCTGTAGAAAAGCATGAATGTCCAATCTGGTGTTAATGTAGCAACACTTTGTTTTTCTTGTTACTGTAGTTGTCATCCATATTAGAAAAAGAAAAATCATCCTACGTGTGGGGAATGTGCAGGTCCTTCTCCCTCCATAACCAAGATACCCAGTTTCCTTTCCTTTAAGAGGACTGAGATAAGGCATTGTGGGTTTTTTGTTGTTGTTGTTTTTCTTTTTTAAAGATTTTATTTATTCATTTGAGACAGAGAGACACAGGGAGAGAGAGAGAGAGAGCATGAGCAGGGAAGAGGAAGAGGAAGAGGGAGGAGGAGAAGCAGACTCCCCACTGAGCAGGGAGCCCAATGCAGGGCTTGATCCCAGGACCTGGAGATCATGACCTGAGCCAAAGGCAGACACTCACCATCTAAGCCACCCAGGTGCCCTAAGGCATTCTGTTTTAAAGACTGAGTTCTCCCTAATCCTAAAATGAAAGAAAAAATATTCAATCACTAATGATTCAGGTCCTGATCCAAATGAGCCAGTTTTAAAAAAATAAAAGAAAATGGGGCTTTTGTGCCAAAGAATGAGATTGGGAACACTAAAGTGGATTGGAGGAAAAAGATTTTTCAGCAAGTAACTTTTCAGCAAGTAAAGTGGAGGGTATAGGAGGCTGATAAAGGATGACTGGGCTTATCAAGGGCTAGGTTACAGAGTGCCACCCCATTTTAAAATCATACCAGCAGTGTCTGAGGGTTTCTGTTGCTCCACATCCTCACCAATACTTGTTTTTGCATTCTTTTAATTTTAACAGTATAATTGACTTGTAGTTGTATCTCACAGTTTCAATTTGTAGTTCTCTAAAGACTACTTATGTTAAGTATCTTCTCATGTGCTTATTTGTCATCCATATATCTTGGAAGTATCTGTTCAAATTACTTGCACAGATTTTCCTTGGATTGTCTTCTTGTTGAGTCTAAGATTTCTTTATATATCGTAGATATAACTCCTTTGTCAGAAATGTTTTGCTTTTTTTTTCTTATTTCAATTCCTTAACAGTGTTTATTATATTTGTGAAGAAAACACTGTGAAATATGATTAGGAACTGTGAGATGTAAAGTTTAAGATAAAATATTAAGTCTAAGTAGACTTTAATAAGTTAAAGATGTGTATTGTTAGCTCTAGAGTAATCACAAAAAAGAAAGATCAAAAGAAAATAATAAGATATGGACTTAAACCCAACCATTTCAATAATTATTTTAAATGTTAATGAAAGAAAAATTATTATTTAATCATTATAGGTAGAGGCTATTGAACTGGATAAAAGTAAAAAGACAAGACGAAAAACAAATGTATCTACAAGAGACACATTTTACTTTTTGTAACACACTTTAGATAGAAAAATGCAGGTAAGTTGTAAAGATGAAAAATCTGTATACCTGATATAGCCATGCCAACTTTGTAAGTATACAACTTTGTAAGTAAGTATACAAAGTTGGCATGGCTTTATCAATATCAGACAAAGTAGAGTTCAGGATAAAAATTTCACTAATCATAAGAAATATAATTTCATAATAAGAGAAATCAGGATGACATAGGATCCTAACTGTGTTTGCATCAAATAGCAGAGCTTCAAAGTAGTTGAAGAGAAAAAGTAAAGAAACTAAAGAGAGAAAAACATGACAAATTATAATGATTTTATCCCCCTCTCAGTAATTAATAGAATGACCTGAACAAATACCAGTAGTGAATACAGAAGGTTTGAACACTACCAAACAATTCGACCTATTTGACTTTTACAGAACAATATACCCAACAATTTTAGAATATATATAGTTTAAGCATGTATGGAACATTGACTGAGATAGTCCATATAATGAGCCATAACACAAATCTCCATAAATTCAAAGAAAATAAAACATTAGAAGATACTTTCTCTAACTAAAACTCTATCAAATTATAAATCAGTAACAAATAAGATACTATAAAATATCTTAATATTTTCAAATTAATCTACATGTTCCCAAACAATGGAAAAAGGGAGAAAAATGTTTAAAACAGGATGATAATATAACACAGTAATATCAAAATTAAAACTGAACAAATTAAGTCCAAGACAAGTAGAGTACAAGGAATGATAAAGATTATAAATCAATAAAATAGAGTAGAGAAAGTCTATATATTACTTTTTGAAAATGTTAAAAATTAAATTGCAAGTATTTTCAAGGAGAAGTAGAAAACTAGAAATTATAATATCAAGATGAGGGGGCGGAGCAAGATGGCGGAGGAGTAAGAGACCTAGATTTCATCTGGTCTCAGGAATTCAGCTGAATACGGATCAAACCATTCTGAACACCTACGAACTCAACAGGAGATCGAAGAGGAGAGTAGCAACAACTCTTGAACAGAGAAGCGACCACTTACTGGAAGGTAGGACGTGAGGAGAAGTGAATCCGAGGCGATATTCGGGAGGATAGACGGCGGGGGAGGGGCCTCCGCCGGCCGCTTCTGGCAAGTGATAGAGCCGCGGAGCACAAAATCGGAACTGGTAGAAGTCGGCTCCGCTGAGGGACGTCGCTGCAGTGGCTAAGCAGGGGGTGGAATCCTCCCGGGACAGTGTGGTCTCAGGACCCTCGGGATCACAGAAAGACTGGGGGTGCCTGAGTGCGGCAGAGCTCCCAGGTATCGGAGCGGGGAAGCCGGATGCAGAGACAGAGCTGAGGCGCGGGCTCTCAGCTCGGGGTTGCCATAAACTGTGGTCTGCGGCCCAGTCGGGCCACTGCTCCTCCAGCAGGGACCCAACAAGCAGCAGATCCGGGGAGACTCCCCTTCCTCCCCCGGGAGGAGTGGCGCGGGAATGCACCGCAGGGATCTGCTGGGTTTGGAGACTCCACACGGGGTCGGGTGCCAGAGATACAAACGCTCGGTCACAGGCCGGGTGAGCACGGAGTGCGGCCGGAGACCGGGGACACGGGAGTGACTGCTTTTCTCTGGGGGCACACTGCGGAGCGGGGCCCCGAGTTCTCAGCTCCTCCAGGTGGAGATTGGGAGGCCACCATTTTTGCCCTGGTCCTCCAAGGCTGTACCAAGAGCTTGCAGGGAATAAAAGCTCCTGAGAGCAAACCCGAGCAGCTTGCTTAGCCCGGACCAAAAAGGGTGGGGCAATTCTGCCTCCTGCAAAGACATTTGGAAACCACAGCAACAGGCCCCTCCCCCAGAAGATCAGCACGAACAGCCAACAAGCCAAGACCAAGTTTACCCATCAAGGAGAACGGGAGAACTCCAGCGCTAGGGCATACTGCACATAGAATTCATGGCTTTTTTTTACCATAATTCATTAGTTCATCAAAGTTAATTTTTATTAACTGTTTTTTTTATTTTTCTTTTTCCCTTTTTCAACCAACACCTTATCAATCTCTTTTTTTTTTAAAAAAAAACATTTTTTATTTTTTATTTTTTGAGTCATATTTTATCCCTTCATGGTAGTTACCCTTATTTTTGGCATATATATATAAGTTGTTCTCTCTTTAAAATTTTGAGATACAGTTTCTTCTAACAGATCAAAATATACCCTAACTCACTAGTGTATGGCTCTGTTCTAGTCTCCTGCCTGATCACATTCTCTCCCTTTTTCTTTTTTTTTTCTTAAATCTTCTTCTTTCTTTTTTGAAACAACTTCTTATCTTACCAAGTCCTTTTATAAAATCTTTTATAATTTTCATCTTTACAGTCATCTTCCATCCCTTCATTGTATCAACCCTTATTTTGTACATATATGTCTTTCTTCCTTTAAAGTTTTAGGAGGCACTTTTTTCTAACAGAACAGAATACGCCCAAAATCTTGTGTGTGGCACTGACCTATGCACTAACCTGATCATATTTGATCATATTCTGCTTTTTTTGTATTCTGTTTTTACCTTTTCTTTCTTTTTTTTTTCCCTTTTTTCTTTCGTTCCCTTTCTTTTCCCCTGGTTTCAGGTTTTTCTGATTTGTATACAGTATATTTGCTGGGGACGTTGTAAACCTGTTAGCATTTTGTTCTCTCATTCATCTATTCTCCTCTGGACAAAATGACAAGATGAAAAAAATCACTTCAGCAAAAAGAACAAGAGGTAGTACCATCAGCCAGGGACCTACTCAATACGGACATTAGTACGATATCGGACCTAGAGTTCAAAATCATGACTTGAAAGATACTAGCTGGGCTTGAAAAAAGCGTGGAAGTTATTAGAGAAACCCTTTCTGGAGAAATAAAAGAACTAAAATCTAACCAAGTCGAAATCAAAAAGGCTATTGATGAGGTGCAATCAAAAATGGGGGCACTAACTCCTAGGATAAATGAGGCAGAAGAGAGAATCAGTGATATAGAAGACCAAATGATGGAAAATAAAGAGGCTGAGAAAAAGAGAAACAACGACAGGATCACGAGGGCAGAATTCGAGAGATAAGTGATACGGTAAGACAAAACAACAGTAGAATAATTGGGATCCCAGAAGAAGAAGAAAGAGAGAGAGGGGCAGAAGGTATATTGGAGCAAACAATAGCAGAGAACTTCCCTAATGTGAGGAAGGAAACAGGCATCAAAATCCAGGAGGCACAGAGAACCCCTCTCAAAATCAATAATAATAGGTCAACACCCCGACATCTAATAGTAAAACTTACGAGTCTCGGAGACAAAGAGAAAATCCTGAAAGCAGCTCGGGAGAAGAGATCTGTAACCTACAATGGTAAAAATATTAGATTGGCAACAGACCTATCCACAGAGACCTGGCAGGCCAGAAAGGACTGGTAAGATATCTTAAGAGCACTAAACGAGAAAAATATGCAGCCAAGAATACTATATCCAGCTAGGCTGTCATTGAAAATAGAAGGACAGATAAAAAGCTTCCAGGACAAACAAAAACTAAAGGAATTTGCAAACACGAAACCAGCCCTCCAAGAAATATTGACAGGGGTCCTCTAAGCCAAGAGACAACCTAAAAGCAGCAAAGAGCAGAAACGAACACAGACAACAGACAGTTAACAGTCACCTTACAGGCAATACAATGGCACTAAATTCATACCTTTCAATAGTTACCCTGAATGTAAATGGGCTAAATGCCCCAATCAAAAGACACAGGCTATCAGATTGGATTAAAAAACAAGACCCATCAATATGCTGTCTGCAAGAGACTCATTTTAGACCGAAAGACACCCCCAGATTGAAAGTGAGGGGGTGGAAAACAATTTACCATGCTCATGGACACCAAAAGAAAGCTGGGGTGGCAATCCTTATATCAGACAAATTAGATTTTAAAACAAAGACTGTAATAAGAGATGAGGAAGGACACTATATCCTACTTAAAGGGTCTATCCAACAAGAAGATCTAACAATTGTAAATATCTATGCCCCGAACATGGGAGCAGCCAATTATATAAGGCAATTAATAACAAAAGCAAAGAAACACATTGACAACAATACAATAATAGTGGGGGACTTTAACACCCCCTTGACTGAAATGGACAGATCATCTAAGCAAAAGATCAACAAGGAAATAAAGACTTTAAATGACACACTGGACCAAATGGACCTCACAGACATATTCAGAACATTCCATTCCAAAGCAACGGAATACACATTCCTCTAGTGCCCATGGAACATTCTCCAGAATTGATCACATCCTAGATCACAAATCAGGTCTCAACCAGTACCAAAAGATTGGGATCATTCCCTGCATATTTTCAGACCACAATGCTTTGAAACTAGAACTCAACCACAAGAGGAAAATCGGAAAGAACTCAAATACATGGAGGCTAAAGTGCATCCTACTAAAGAATGAATGGGTCAACCAGGAAATTAAAGAAGAATTCAAAAAATTCATGGAAACCAATGAAAATGAAAACACAACTGTCCAAAATCTTTGGGATACAGCAAAGGCAGTCCTGAGAGGAAAGTATATAGCAATACAAGCCTTTCTCAAGAAATAAGAAAGGTCTCAAATACACAACCTAACCCTACACCTAAAGGAGCTGGAGAAAGAACAGCAAATAGAGCCTAAACCCAACAGGAGAAAAGAAATAATAAAGATCAGAGCAGAAATCAATGAACTAGAAACCAAAAGAACAGTAGAACAGATCAATGAAACTAGGAGCTGGTTCTTTGAAAGAATTAACAAGATTGATAAACCCCTGGCCAGACTTATCAAAAAGAAAAGAGAAAGGACCCAAATCAACAAAATCATGAATGAAAGAGGACAGATCACAACCAACACCAAAGAAATACAAACAATTATAAGAACATATTATGACCAACTCTATGCCAGCAAATTAGATAACCTGGAAGAAATGGGTGCATTCCTAGAGATGTATCAACTACCAAAATTGAACCAGGAAGAAATAGAAAATCTGAACAGACCTATAACCACTAAGGAAATTGAAGCAGTCATCAAAAATCTGCCAACAAACAAAAGCCCAGGGCCAGATGGCTTCCCAGGGGAATTCTATCAGACATTTCAAGAAGAATTAATACCTATTCTCCTGAAACTGTTCCAAAAAATAGAAATGGAAGGAAAACTTCCAAATTCATTTTATGAGGCCAGCATTACCTTGATCCCAAAACCAGACAAAGACCCCATCAAAAAGGAGAATTACAGACCAATATCCTTGATGAACATGGATGCAAAAATTCTCACCAAAATACTAGCCAATAGGATCCAACAGTACATTAAAAGGATGATTCACCACGACCAAGTGGGATTTATCCCTGGGCTGCAAGGCTGGTTCAACATCTGCAAATCAATCAACGTGATACAATACATTAACAAAAGAAAGAACAAGAATCATATGATCCTCTCAATAGATGCAGAAAAAGCATTTGACAAAGTACAGCATCCTTTCTTGATCAAAACTCTTCAGAGTATAGGGATAGAGGGTAAATACATAAAATCCATCTACGAAAAACCTACAGCGAATATCATTCTCAATGGGGAAGAGCTGAGAGCTTTTCCCCTAAGGTCAGGAACGCAGCAGGGATGTCCACTCTCACCACTGCTATTCAACATAATATTAGAAGTCCTAGCCACAGCAGTCAGACAACAAAAAGAAATCAAAGGCATCCAAATCGGCAAAGAGGAAGTCAAACTCTCACTCTTTGCAGATGATATGATACTGTATGTGAAAACCCAAAAGAGTCCACCCAAAAACTGCTAGAACTCATACAGGAATTCAGTAAAGTGGCAGGCTATAAAATCAATGCACAGAAATCAGTGGCATTCCTATAAACCAACAACAAGACAGAAGAGAGACAAATCAAGGAGTCGATCCCATTCACAATTGCACCCAAAACCATAAGATATCTAGGAATAAATTTAACCAAAGAGGCAAAGGATCTGTACTCAGAAAACTATAAAATACTCATGAAAGAAATTGAAGAAGACACAAAGAAATGGAAAAAACTTCCATGCTCATGGATTGGGAGAACGAAATTGTGAAGATGTCAATGCTACCTAGAGCAATCTACACATTCAATGCAATCCCCATCAAAATACCATCCACTTTTTTCAAAGAAATGGAACAAATAATCCTAAAATTTGTATGGAACCAGAAGAGACCCTGAATAGCCAGAGGAATCTTGAAAAAGCAAAGCTGGCGGCATCACAATTCCGGACCTCCAGCTCTATTACAAAGCTGTCATCATCAAGACAGTATGGTACTGGCCTAAAA
The DNA here is from genome assembly GCF_003265705.2 of Callorhinus ursinus. Lineage (NCBI taxonomy): Eukaryota > Metazoa > Chordata > Mammalia > Carnivora > Otariidae > Callorhinus > Callorhinus ursinus. The sequence goes on along the minus strand of NW_027397082.1, from coordinate 14,769,783 downwards.
ACAGACACATAGATCAATGGAACAGAATCGAGAGCCCAGAAATGGACCCTCAACTCTATGGTCAACTTATCTTTGACAAAGCAGGAAAGAATGTCCAATGGAAAAAAGACAGTCTCTTCAACAAATGGTGTTGGGAAAATTGGACAGCCACATGCAGAAGAATGAAAGTGGACCATTTCCTTACACCACACACAAAAATAGACTCCAAATGGTTGAAAGACCTAAACGTGAGACAGGAGTCCATCCAAATCCTAAAGGAGAACACAGGCAGCAACCTCTTCGACCTCGGCCACAGCAACTTCTTCCTAGAAACATCGCCAAAGGCAAGGGAAGCAAGGGCAAAAAGGAACTATTGGGATTTCATCAAGATAAAAAGCTTTTGCACAGCAAAAGAAACAGTCCACAAAACCAAAAGACAACCGACAGAATGGGAGAAAATAATTGCAAATGACATATCAGATAAAGGGCTAGTATCCAAAATCTATAAGAAATTATCAAACTCAACACCCAAAGAACAAATAATCCAATCAAGAAATGGGCAGAAGACATGAACAGACATTTCTCCAAAGAAGACATCCAAATGGCCAACAGGCACATGAAAAAGTGCTCAACATCGCTCGGCATCAGGGAAATCCAAATCAAAACCTCAATGAGATACCACCTCACACCCGTCAGAATGGCTAAAATTAACAAGTCAGGGAACGACAGCTGTTGGCGGGGATGTGGAGAAAGGGGAACCCTCCTACACTGTTGGTGGGAATGCAAGCTGGTGCAACCACTCTGGAAAACAGTATGGAGGTTCCTCAAACAGTTGAAATTAGAGCTACCATTTATCCAGCAATTGCACTCCTGGGTATTTACCCCAAAGGTACAAATGTAGGGACCCGAAGGGGTACGTGCACCCCAATGTTTATAGCAGCAATGTCCACAATAGCCAAACTGTGGAAAGAGCCAAGATGTCCCTCGACAGATGAATGGATAAAGAAGAAGTGGTATATATACACAATGGAATATTATGCAGCCATCAAAAAGAATGAGATCTTGCCATTTGCAACGACGTGGATAGAACTGGAGGGTGTTATGCTGAGTGCAATAAGTCAATCAGAGAAAGACATGTATCATATGACCTCACTGATATGAGGAATTCTTAATCTCAGGAACAAACTGAGTGTTACTGGAGTGGTTGGGGGTGGTAGGGATGGGGTGGCTGGGTGATAGACATTGGGGAGGGTATGTGCTACGGTGAGCGCTGTGAATTGTGCAAGACTGTTGAATCCCAGATCTGTACTTCTGAAACAAAAAATGCAACATATTTTAAGAAAAAAGAAAAGATAGCAGGAGAGGAAGAAAGAAGGGGAGTAAGTCAGAGGGGGAGAGGAACCAGGAGAGATGATGGACTCTGAAAAAGAAACTGAGGGTTCTAGAGGGGAGGAGGGTAGGGTGATGGGTTAGCCTGGTGATGGGTATTAAGGAGAGCACATTCTGCATGGAGCACTGGGTGTTATGAACAAACAATGAATAATGGAACACTACATCAAAAACAAATGATGTAATATATAGTGATTAACAGAACAATAAAAAAATTTAAAAAATGAGAGTTGATACCTCTTCAAATCCAATAGATATTAAAAGTATAAAACGTTCACTATAAACAACTTTATATCAAGAAAAAATAAATGGATACATTTCTTGATAAACACAAATAATTAAAACTGACTTCACAAGAAATAGGAAATTTGAATAATCCTAGATTTATCAAAAACATTGAATTTATATTAATAATAATAATCTCACTAAGAAAACCACAGGCTCAGATAGTGTCAGTAGCGAATTCTAGCAAATATATACCTTTGCCAACATCTCCCCTCCTCCAAAGTGACAACAGGATAGGACTAAATAAGACAGGCTGTGAATTCTCCCACAAGGGAAAAGAAGAACAAGTGGGTGAATGCCTGGCTTCCCCAGCCATGTGAGATGCTACCAGAGAGGCTCATTTGTCTCTCAAAATATTCAGAGTATTAAATCACAAGCTCCATGACTGGAGGGAGAAAGCAGATTGGGAAAGCAGCACAAATTTCCCAGAGGGCATTAAAAGGATGTGATTCCTGCTGACTGCAATTTGGACTCCATCAGGAAGCCCAGCCACAAGCCTTAGGAAAAACCTTACCTATGGATCCACCCAACTGGACCTCGGGCACCTCCAATATACTGTGTGGCAAACCCACAAACTCCCAATCTAAAGCAGAATCCTTGTATCCACTCCTATGAGTTATGGTCAGAGCAAGATTTGGTAGAAGGCTAGGGAGCTTAAGTAGAAAGCAGGCCAGGGCCTGTGGGCAAAGGAGAATCCACAAACTTGAGCTATAGTGCCACCCTCAGGAAAACAACAGAGGCTATTAGCAGCTAGCCTGGTGCATTCTAAGATCAGAAGATATACAAGCCTGAGGATTCTAATATGAAAGAGAGCACAAGCTTGGAGCAGTGGTATCCATAAGAGGTCTGAGAAAGCCTCAGAATCTACAGCAGGACCAACAGAAGGTACTTTTACCCTGAAGGTAGTTAGCAAAAATTGGAGTAGGCGATTACTGCTTTAAATAGTAACAAAACAAAAAAACCAGCAAATAATTTTTCAAGGAACATGAAAAATCAAGGAAACCTGACATCACCAACAGAGCACAATGATCTTCCAGTAACTGAATTCAAAGGCAAGGAGAATCCAAAATATCTGCTTTAGGGAAATTCAATGAGCTACAAGAAAACACAGAAAGACCATTCAAGGAAATCAGGAAAATAGTACATAATCAAAATCAAGAATTTAAAAAAGAGAAATTGTAAAGAATCAGATGAATTCTAGAGCTGAGGTATTCAATAATTGAAGTAAAAAAATGCCATGGAGAACATCAACAGTAGAACAAACCAAGCAGAAGAAAGAATCCATGAAATAGAAAATAGGAACCTTAAATAACCCAGTCCAAAGAAAACAAAAAGAAAGTTAAGAAAGCCTTTCTGATCTATGAGACACTGTTAAAAAAAATCTGAATAATCAGAGTTCCAGAAAGAGAAGAGAGGGAGAATGGAAAAGAAAGCTTATTTAAAGAAATAATGGCTAAGAACTTCCCAAAATTGGGGAAGAGATTTGAACATCTAAGTTCATGAATTTAATAGATCACCCCATTATTTCAATCCAAAATGATCTTCTCCAAGACACAGTATAATAAAACTATCAAAAATCAAAGACAGAGAATCATAGACAGCAAGAGGAAAGAATATTGTAACCTACAAAGGAACCCTCATTAGGCTATCAGCAGATTTCTCAGAAGAAATCTTATAGACCTGGAGAGAGTAGGATGATATATTCAAAGTGCTGAAAGAAAAAAAGAATATCAATAATATTCTATTTGTCTAAGTTATCCTTCAGAAATTAAGGAGAAATACTTTTTTTTTTTTTTTTACAAAAACAAAAGCTACCACTAGACCTGCATCATAAGAAATACTGAAATGAGTTTTTCAAGCTGGAATGGAAGGATGCTAATTAGTAACACGAAAACAAGAAAATAAACAATGCACTAATAAGGATAAATATAATCAAATTCAGAAAACTCTACTACTGTAATATGATAGTGCGTTAAACAATTAACTATAGCATAAAGGTTAAAGGGCTAGAGTATCAAAAATAACCACCTACTATAGTTAATGAATACATCACATATAAAGAGGTAAATTATGACACTAAAAACGTTTAAAAGGAGGGTGAGTAAAAGGGTAGAGTTTTTTTGTTTTTTTTTTTTAATCAAAGTTTCTCCAGTGTAAAATAGACTGTTAAATTTCTAAGATGTTATAAGCAAGCAACTTTCATGCCAATCAGAAAGGAAAAATCTATTGTAGATTCACAAAAGAAAATGGTAAGAGAATCAGAGCAGACAAAAAATCACCAATTCACAAAGGAATACAGCAAGATAGGAAAAAAGTAACCATGGAACTATGGAACTATAAAACAGCCAAGAAACAATAAGATGGTATTAGTAAGTCCTTAGTTAGTAATAATTACTCTAAATAAAAATGGATTGAATTCTCCATACCAAAGTCACAGAGTGGCAGGCTCAAAACAAAACAAAAGAACCAACTATATGCTGCTTATAAGAGACTTGCTTCTGCTTTAGCAACACTTAGGCTCAAAGCCAAGGGATGGGTTCCATGCAAGGGGAAACCAAAAGATAGCAGGGGTAGTTATACTTCTATCAGACAAAATATACTATAAACCAAAAAAAAAAAAAATGGTAACAAGAGACAAAGCAAGTCATTACATAATAAAAGAATCAACTCATCAAGAATATATAACATAGATATACACTCACCCCAAATTGGAACACTTAAATATATTAAAGCAGCACTAACAAATCAGGAGAAATAGACAATAGAGTAATACTAGGGAACTTCAATTTCACACATTCAACAACAAATACATTATCTGGACAGAAAATCAAGAAGGAAATTTTATATTTGAAAAATACTTTCACTCAAATTGCCTATCAGCAAGTTAATATAATACCATACTCTGATCTATAACTGCACAGAACCCCTGATGAACTGACAAGTTTAGGTAGGGACATCTCTATGTCCCTCATTCAGCAGGAAGAAGCTACTAAAGATGAGACCTCCACCCAAATACTGAAGATTTGTCATTGTCAATCTGTCGAGGGAATTTTATTTTTAATTTAATTTTATTATGTTATGTTAGTCACCATACAATATATCATTAGTTTTTGATGTAGTGATCCATGATTCATTGTTTTCATATAACACCCAGTACTACATGCAGTAGTGCCCTCCTTAATACCCATCATCGGGCCAACCCATCCCCCCAACCCCCTCCCCTCTAAAACCCTCAGTTTCTTGGAGTCCATAGTCTCTCATGGTTCATCTCTCCTCCGAATTCCACTCCTTCATTATTCCCTTCCTTCTCCTAATGTCCTCCATACTATTCCTTACGTTCCATGAATGAGTGAAACCATATGAAGATTGACTTTTTCTGCTTGACTTATTTCACTTGCATAATCTTCTCCAGTCCCATCCATGTTGATGTAAAAGTTGGGTATTCATCCTTACTGATGGCTGAGAAATATTCCATTGTATATATGGACCATGTCTTCTTTATCCATTCATCTCTTGAAGGGCATCTTGGCTCTTTCCATAGCTTGGCTATTGCAGACATTGCTGCTATGAACACTGGGGTGCATATGGCCCTTCTTTTCACTACATATGTGTCTTTCGGGTAAATACCCAGGAATGCAATTGCTGGGTCATAGGGCAGCTCTATTTTTAATATTTGAGGCACCTCCACAGTGTTTTCCAAAGTGGTTGTACCAACTTGCATTCCCACCAACAGTGTAAGAGGGTTCCCCTTTCTCCACAACCTCTCCAACATTTGTTGTTTCTTGCCTTGTCAATTTTTGCCATTCTACCTGGTGTAAGGTGGTATCTCAATGTGGTTTTGATTTGAATTTCCCTGATGGCTAATGATGAACATTTTTTCATGTGTCTGTTAGCCATTTGTATGTCTTCTTTGGAGAATTGTCTTTCCATGTCTTCTGCACATTTTTTGACTTGATTATTTATAGATCTTGGATACCAACCCTTTATCTATAATGTCATTTGCAAATATCTTTTCCCATTCTGTGTGTTGCCTCTTTGTTTTGTTGACTGTTTCCTTTGTTTTAGCTTGATGAAGCTTTTTATCTTGATGAAGTCCCAAAAGTTAATTTTTGCTTTGTTTCACTAGCCTTTGGAGATTTATCTTGAAAGAAGTTACTGCCTATGTTCTCCTGTAGGATTGTGATGGATTCCCATCTCACACTGAGGTCTTTCATCCATTTTGAGTTTATTTTTGTGTATGGTATTAGAGAATGGTCGAGTTTCATTCTTCTTTGTATAGCTGTCCAATTTTCCCAGCACCATTTATTGAAGAAACTGTCTTTCTTCCATTGCATATTTTTTCCTGCTTTGTAGAAGATTATTTGACCATAGAGTTGAAGGTCCATATCTGGGCTCTCTATTCTGTTCCATTGGTCTATATGTCTGCTTTTGTGCCAGTACCATGCTGTCTTGGTGATTATGGCTTTGTGATATAACTTGAAATCCGGCAACATGATGCCCCCAGCTTTGTTTTTCTTTTTCAACATTTTCTTGGTGATTCGGGGTCATTGCTGATTCCATACAAATTTTAGAATTGTTTGTTCCAGTGCTTTGAAAAACTTCATTGGAAGTTTGACTGGGATGGCATTGAAGGTATAGTTTGCTCTGGGTAGCATAGACATTTTAACAATATTTATTCTTCCGATACTTGAGCATGGAATTCTTTCCATCTTTTTCTGTCTTCTTCAATTTCTTTCATGAGTGTTCTATAGTTCCTAGAGTATAGATCCTTTACCTCTTTGGTAGGTTTATTGCAAGGTATCGTATGGTTTTTGGTGCTATTGTAAATGGAATCGTTTCTCTAATTTCTCTTTCTACAGTTGCATTGTTAGTGTATAAGAAAGCAACTGATTTCTGTGCATTGATTTTGTATCCTGTCACATTACTGAATTGTTGTATGAGTTCTAGTAATTTGGGGGTGGAGCTGTTTGGATTTTCCATATGAAGTATCATGTCATCTGCAAAGGGAGAGAGTTTGACTTCTTTGCCAATTTGAATACTTTTATTTCTTTTTGTTGTCTGATTGTGTTGCCAGGACTTCTACTACTATGTTGAACAAAAGTGGTGAGAGTGGGCATCCTTGTTGTGTTTCTGATCTTAAGGGAATGGCTCTCATCTTTTCCCCATTGAGAATGATATTCGCTGTGGGTTTTTCATAAATGGGGTTTTATGAACTTGAGGAATGCTCCCTCTTCCCTGTGCTCTGAAGAGTTTTAATTAGAAAAGAATGCTGTATTTTGTCAAATGCTTTTTTTGCATCAATTGAGAGGACCATATGCTTCTTCTCTCTCCTCTTACTAATGTGTTCTATCACATTGATTGATTTGTAAATGTTGAACCACCCTTGAATCATGGGGATAAATCCCACTTGGTCGTAGTGGATGATCCTTTTAATGTATTGTTGGATCCTATTAGTTAGGATTTTGTTGAGACTTTTGGAATCCATATTAATCAGAGATATTGGTCTGAAATTTTCCTTTTTGATGGGATCTTTGCCTGGTTTGGGGATCAAGGTAATGCTGGCCTCATAGAATGAGTCTGGAAGCTTTCCTTCTGTTTCTATATTTTGAAACAGCTTCAGTAGAATAGGTGTTATTTCTTCGTTGAATGTTTTGTAGAATTGCCCAGGGAATCCATCAGGCTGTGGACTCTTGTTTTTGGGGAGGTTTTTGATCACTGCTTCAATCTCGTTACTGGTTATTGGTATACTCGTGTTGTCTATTTCTTCCTCTTGGTAGTT
>NW_027397082.1:14695376-14762251 GCF_003265705.2 Callorhinus ursinus | reverse complement strand
TTTTTTTTTTTTTTTTGATAAGTCTGGCCAGTGGTTTATCTATCTTTTTAATTCTTTCAAAGACCCAGCTTCTAGTTTTGTTGATCTGATCTACTGTGTTTCTGGTTTCTAATTCACTGATCTCTGCTCTAATCTTCTCTTCTAATGCATAGCTTAGTTATCATTTGTTGCTTTTTCTCCAGTTCTACAAGGTGTAAAGTTAGTTGGTACTGAATTCAGGATTTTTCTTTTCTTTTCTTTTCTTTTTTCTTTTCTTTTGAGTGAAGCTTGGATGGCTATGCATTTCCCCCTTAGGACCACCTTTGTAGTATCCCATAGGTTTTGGACCAATGTGTTTTCATTTTCATTGTTTTCTATGAATTGTTTAAGTTCTTCTATGATTTCTTGGTTGACCCAAACATTCTTGAGCAGAGAGGTCTTTAGCTTCCAAGTGTTTGAAGTTCTTCCAAATTTTTTCTTGTGATTGAGTTCCAGTTTTAAAGCTTTATGGTCTGAGAATATGCAGGGAATAATCTCAGTCTTTTGGTATCAGTTGAAACCTGATTTGTGACCCACTATGTGGTCTATTCTGGAGAAAGTCCCATGTGCACTCTAGAAGAATGAGTATTCTTTTGTTTTAGGGTGGAATGTTCTGTATATATTTATGAGGTCCATCTGGTCCAGTGTGTCATTCAAAGCTCTTGTTTCTTTGTTGATTTTCTGCTTAGATGATGTGTCTATTGCTGAGAGTGGAGTATTGAGGTCTCCTACAATGAATGTATTTTTATCAATATGACTCTTTATTTTGGTTAACAGTTGGCTTATGTAGATGGCTGCTCCCATGTTGGGGGCATAGATATTTACAATTGTTAAAACTTCTTGTTGGATAGACCCTTTAAGAATGATATAGTGTCCTTCTGTGTCTCTAACTACAGTCTTTAGTTAAAATCTAATTTGTTTGATAGGAGAATTGCTACCCCAGCTTTCTTTTGAGGTCTGTTGGCATGGAAGATGGATCTCCATCCCTTCACTTTCAGTCTGGATGTATCTTTAGGTTCAAAATGAGTCTCTTGTAGACAGCATATGGATGGGTCCTGTCTTTTTATCCAATCTGCAACCCTGTGCCATTTTATGGGAGCATTTAGGCCATTCACATTGCGAGTAATTATTGAAGGATATGAATTTATTGTCATCATGCTGCCTGTGAAGTCCTTGTTTCTACAGATTGTCTCTGTAAATTTCTGTTGTACATCACTCTTGGGATCCTTCTCCTTTTATAGAACCCCCCCCCCTTAATATTTCTTGCAGGGCTGTTTTAGTGGTTACATATTCTTTCAGTTTCTGCCATCTTGGAAGCTCTGCATCTCTCCATCCATTCTAATTGATAGCCTTGCCAGATAATGTATTCTTGGCTGCATGTTCTTCTCATTTATTACCCTGAATATGTCTTGCCAGCCCTTTCTGGCAAGGTCTCTGTAGATGGGTCTGATGTTATTCTGATGTTCCTCCTTCTATATGTAAGGAATGTCTTCCCCCTAACTGCCCTTAAGATGGTTTCCTTGGTTCTAAGATTTGCGAGTTTTACTATTACATACCAGGGCATTGGTCTATTCTCCTTGATCTTGGAAGGGGTCCTTTCTGCCTCTAGGACATTAATGTTTGTTTCATTCCCCAGTTAGAGAATTTCTCAGCTACAATTTGCTCAAATATATCTTCTAGTCTTCTCTCTCTCTCCACCCCCTCAGGGATCCCAATAATTTTGACTTGGAATGTTTCATAGTGTCACTTATTTCTCTGATTCTATTTTCATGGATTTTGAGTTGTTTTTCCCTGGCCTCCTCTTTTTCCCCCTCTTTTCTATCAATTGGTCTTTTAGATCACTAATTCGTTCTTCTGCCTCATTTACCCTAGCTGTTAGATTATCTAGATTAGATTGGATCTCATTGGTAGCATTTTTAAGTTCTGCCAGTTCAGCTTTCGTTTCTGCCTTTAGGGCCTCTATGTTGCCATTAATCAATTTCTCCATTCTAGCTATTGTCTTCACAATTGCTTCCCTGAAGTCTATTTTCAACATCTTGCTTATGTCTCTATCCATTTGTCAATCTGTGGTAGAAGTCACCATCTCTGAGTCTTTTGGATTTTGGGGGTTCCTCCTCCTAGTCATTCTTTTGAGGAGTGGGTGAGGGAATGTACAGAGTTCAAATTATTGACCACAACCCAAGCAAGATGCACCTGTTTTATAGGGACCTCAGGGTTGTTGGCCTCTTGTTCTCCCAGCCTGTCTTCTGGGGGAGGGGCCTGCTGTGTTGTTACTCAGGCAACCCTGTTTGGGTGAAAACTGATTGTTGGGGGCTTTTGTTCTCTGGCAGTTTTCCCTGGTGACTTTCTGCATCTCTTCTGAGAGAGCAGAAGAGATCATTTCCAACCCTCCGCTTCAGAGCAGAGAGATCGCACTTTGTTCTTCAAAGAGCTCTCCAGGCCACACTATTTCCATTTCTGTCTGTGCTGCTATAAACTGCAGCATCCTGGGTTGTGAGCCCCTCAGCAGGGCTCCCAGTCCTCGCTTCCATGTCAGGCACAGGGGCATGTCTCTGACTTTTGTGCTTCTAAAACCTCCAGATGTCCCCAGTTTGCATGTGCAACCCTGCTGCTCCAGGTTTCAGTCCGGGGGGGCTACCCTAACATCCTTTTCCGCTGCTACCTATCTCCGAGTCTGTGCCTAGTCCCCAGCGTGGGAGGCTCTTGCACTCCTGTGTTATTTCACTTTCCCAGTGCCCATGCTTATGGCAGCTCCCTCCCCCTTCCCTTTATCTTCCAATATGTGCTCGCAGAATCACGACTCCCCACTTCATACCTCAAAACCAACTGCCTGAGATATTCTGTTTGTAGAGGTCCAGATATATCTTCTTACATCTCAGGTTGATTTCGTGGGTGGTCAGAGTGATCTGGTAGATATTCAGCTCAATTCTGGGACCGATTGGAATAGGGTCCCCTACTAATAGGTCTGCCATCTTTTTCTCAAAATACCTGTCGAGGGAATTTTAAAGGCTGCTTTTAGGCATACAGCCTTGAGCAATGGAATGCAGAAAGGGCCATAGGAACCACCTGGCTGAATACAGACAGGCCATTAGGCAACCCACCCCAAAATATCCGTAAGCACTAACTGACCAATGGGCTACTTACAACTAGGCACAGTTCCCAAAATAGGAAGATTCTGTGTGTCCCCATACCTCCTCATCTTCCACCTTTAAAAATAGCCCCCACCCACTGCCCCATTGCAGACAGCCTCTCCTCTGCTGTCCTGCCCACGTTTGCCTTATGGGGGAGGGACCTAATAGATGTAGAGTACATTCCATTATAATAGCAGCAGAATACACACTTCTTCTCCAGCATGCATAGGACATTCTCCAGGATAGATAATGTTAGGTCATAAGAGAAGATTTAACAAATTTTAAAAGACTGTAATCATACCAAATATCTTTACTAAATATAATGGTTTGAAAATAGAAATCCACAGCAAAAGGAAACTTGAAAAATTATGAATGTGCAGAATTTAAACAACATACTCCTGAACAATGAATGAATCAAAGAAGAACAGAAGGAATAATCTCAAAAAAATGAAAATAGAAACATGACCTATCAAAACTAATGGGATTGGCAAAAGCAGTTCTCAGAGGTAAGTTTATAGCAAGAAATAACTATATTAATAAAAAAAAACCCACCTAGATCTCAAATAAGCAACCAAACTTCATACCTCAAGGAAGTAGAAAAAGAATAAGTGAAGCCCAAAATTATCAGAAAGAAGGAAACAACAAAAATCAGGGCAGAAATAGAGACCAGAAAAACAGTAGAGAAGATCAATGAAATTAATAGTTCGTTATTTGGAAAGATTTTTTAAAATGACAAACCTTTAAATGAAGGAGAGAGATGACTCAACTACATAAAATTTGAGATGAAAGAGGAGACCTTAAAATTGGTACAGAAACACCCAGGGTCAGAAGAGACTACTATGAACAATTATGTGCCAGTAAATTTGATAGCCCAGAAAAAAAAATAGGAAATTCCTAGAAACATAAAAATTACCAAGGCAAGTCACAAAGAAATAGAAAATCTGAACAGACTTATAATGAGTATAGAGATTGAATCAGTAATCAGGAAGCTCCCAACAAAGAAAAGTCCAGGACTAGTCAGTTTCACTGAGGAATTCTACTAAACACTTAAAAATGAATTAATGCCAATCATTCGTAAACTCTTTCAAAAAATTTGAAGCAAGAACGCTCCCAAACTCATTTTAAAAGGCCAGAATTTCCCTGTTACCAAAGGCAGATAAAGACACTCCAGGAAAACTTCTTGATCAGTATTCCTGAGGAATATTCATGTAAAAATTCTCAACAAAATATCACCAAATTGAATTCAACAGCACATTGAAAGGTCTATGAACACCATGATCAAGTGGGATTTGTCCCTGGGCTATAAGGATGGTTCAATATATAGAAATGAATTAATGTGACATGCTACATTAGTAGAGTGAAAGATAAAAATCAGATGATCATCTCAATAGATGCAGAAAAAGCATTTGACAAAATACATTTTATTTATGATAAAAACTTTCAACAAATTGGGTAAAGAAAGAATATAACTCAGCACAGTAAAGGCTGGATACAACAAGCCCACAGTTATCATACTCTCTGGTGCAAAGTTGAAGCTTTCCTCTATGATCAGGCACAAGATAAGGATGTCCATTCTTATGACTATTACTCATCATAATACTGGAAATCCTAGCTAGAGCAATCAGGCAAGGTGAAGAGATAAAATACATTCATTCGGAGAAGAAGAAGTAAGATTGTTTTTTTGCAGGTGATATGATCTTGTATATAGAAAATCCTAGGCTTCACCAAAAATCTATTATGACTAACAAATTCAGGTAAACTTGCAGGATACAAAATCAACATATTGAAATTAGTCGTTTCTATACACTAACAATGGCTAAAAAATAAAACAATCACATTCATACTAGCCTCAAAAACAATAAAATGTTTAGGAATAAATTTTTTTAAAGATTTTATTTAGGGCGCCTGGGTGGCTCATTCGTTGGGCGTCTGCCTTCGGCTCAGGTCATGATCCCAGGGTCCTGGGATCGAGTCCCACATCGGGCTCCCTGCTCAGCAGGAAGCCTGCTTCTCCCTCTCCCACTCCCCCTGCTTGTGTTCCTGCTCTCACTGTCTCTCTCTGTCAAATAAATAAATAAAATCTTTAAAAAAATAAAAGATTTTATTTATTTGAGAGAGAGAGAGGGTGCATGAGCGCATGAGCATGGGGAGGGGCAGAGGGTGAGGGACAGGGAGCCCCACGTGGGGCTTGATCCCAGGACCCCGGAATCATGACATGAACCGAAGGCAGAAGTTTAACAGACTGAGCCACACAGGCGTCCCTTCTTAGGAATAACCTTAACAAAGGTGAAATATCTGTGCACTGAAAACTAAGATTCTACAGAAATAAAGTGAAGAAGACACAAACAAATGGAAGGTATCTTGTGTATGGATGGGAAAAATAAATAATGTTAAAATATCCATACCACCCAAAGCTATCTGTAGATTCAGTGCAATCTCAATAAAAATTCCAACAGTATTTTTCACAGAAATAAAAAAAAATCCAAAAATTTATGGAATCACAAAAGGCCCTTACAAAGGTAACTTATTTAGATAGAATAATGCATATCTCAGAGATATAGCAAGTTCAGTTCTAGGCCACTGCAATAAAGTGAGTCAAATGAATTTTTTGGGTTCCCAGTTCACATACAAGTTATGTTTATACCAAATTGTAGTCTATTTAAATTGTTCAATAGCATTATATTTTCTAGAAAAGTATATATTTTAAATACTTTATTGCTTAAAAATACCATCATCTGAGTTTTCAGTGAGTTGTAATCACTAACCACAGATCACCATAATATAATAATGAAAAAGTTTGAAATATTGTGAGAATTACCAAAATGTGACATGAAGACACAAAGTGAGCTGTTGGAAAAATTCCATCTATAAATGCTTCACACAGAATTGCCAAAAACCTTCAATTTGAAAAAACAAAACCAAAAAAACAAAACCCCGCAATATCTACAAAGTGCAATAAAGCAAGGTGCAATAAAATGAGGTAGGCCTGTATAAAATATTCATGGGTAGGAAAACAGTAGTGAGATTTCCATTCTCTCCACATTGATCTATAGTTCCAAGACGATCCCACTCATAATCAGAGAAGGTCTTTTGTAGGAAATTGACACAGTACTTTTAAAAATGCGTATGAAGGGGAGCCGGGGTATTTTACTTTGAACCTGATTCTGCCTCTATCTATGATTTTGGGTAAATAATCTCTTTCTGGTTCAGTTTCCCAGTTCCCCAGTTCTTAAATTGTATATGGAATTATCATCTAATTTTTTTATGAGGTTTAAACACAATAATATATGCAAAGCCCATATAGAACAGCACCTGGTCTTGGGACGCCTGGGTGGCACAGTCAGTTAAGCATCTGCCTTTGGCTCAGGTCATGATCCCAGGGTCCTGGGATCGAGACCCACATCGGGCTCCCTGCTCAGTGGGAAGCCTGCTTCCCCCTCTGCCTGTTGCTCCCCTGGTTGTGCTTGCTTTCTCTCTTTTAAATAAATTAAATCATAAAAAAGAACAGTCCTGGTCTTGCTGACACATAACGTATATTCAATGCTGCTATTGTTTTGTTGATGATGCTACTGCTATTATCATTCCATTTATTATATTATGAAAGGCTGTATTTTGCCTGATTAGGAGCACATTCTCTGGAGCCAAAATACCTTTGTTCAAATCCCAGCTTTGTCACTTACTAGCTATGTGACTTAGGGCAAGTAAATTTCTCTCTTTATATCTCTGTTTCTTCATTTGTAAAATGGGAGTTATGGTGAGTTCCTGGGGTCTATGAGAGTTGATACTTACAAAGTACTTGGGAAAAAAATTTCTGCCATTGTAAGTGCTATAATATTTATCATTACTATTGTTAATATTTTTAATATTAAAACATCACTATCTTCTGTAATGGAAGATTAATCCTGAAAGAGGGAATTATTCCATTGCCACCAACAGAATACTCTTTCCCTATACCTGTGCTGCTATTCTGGCTCCTGTTAATCTCTGAGACTCTTAACTCTCATCCTGGAGCTAAATTTAACCATCTACTTAAATAAAAACAGAACTAAAAGGAAATTTTCACAAGTCATTAAGATAAGCCATTTGCTGACACTAGTTGACTCAGGAATCCATGAAATTATATCCATAAGCTTATTCACTATCTCTTCTTGGACACTTTAAGTTAGGTTCCCCAGAAATAGGCCCTGAAATGCGAATATCTGTGTGAATGCCTTATTAGATGAGAAGGATTTGTCAAGAGAACAAAAGTAAGGTTGGAGGAAGCGAATAGGAAAGGGGAAGAAGCAAGCCAAGGTACAATTTCTGACAGTAGTCCCCCTCAGAATTTGTCCTTAACTTGAGTAAGGTAGCTGGGATTACATACTCCAGCACTTCTTACAATAGAATGTAAGCTTCATAAGCACAAGAAACCTGTCCATCTTCTTCATCTCTGCATTCCCTGTGACTGGCACAGTGGCTGCTTAATAAATATTTTTTGAGTGTTTACAAAAGGAGAAATTTGTAAAATATTATCAACACTCAAGTAGATAAGTAAGCACTTGCAAAGCTTTCTGTATGAATCTGTCCATTTGCTAAGACAAAGGTGGCATTAAGGACATCGCCCTGTAGTCAGATATCTCCATTGTCCAAGGAGTCTTCAGCAGGTTCTGAGTCATGAACAGAGCTTGTCTTGAAAGGCCCTTATATCCATAAAGTCCATTAAGAGAAGTCAGAGAGTAAGAAAAGCATGGAGAAAGAGAATTCCACAAAAAAAAGTTAAATAAGGAAAAGATCAAGGAAACAAGCAGACTAAAATGTGGGGGGAAAAAAAAAGAACAATCACATCTGTAGAATTATCAACATCAAAATAATGATTAGAATTTATTGAGCACTTACCACCTGCCACATGTTTTCTGAATGTTTTTGTTACACATTTTCTTGAACCCACCCCATAGTGCTAAGAGATATTTATTTTTTTAACATTTTAAGTGTACTTTATTTTTATTATGTTAATCGCCATACATTACATCATTAGTTTTTGATGTAGTATTCCATGATTCACTGTTTGCGTATAACACCCAGTGCTCCATTCAGTACGTGCCCTCTTTAATACCCATCACAAGGCTAACCCCTCCCTCACCCCCTCCCCTCTAGAACCCTCAGTTTGGTTCTCAGAGTCCAAAGTCCTCATGGTTTGCCTCCCCCTCCGATGTCCCCCACTTCATCTCTCCCCTCTTGATATCTTCTTCTTTTTTTTTTTTAATATAATGTATTATTTGTTTCAGAGGTACAGGTCTGTGATTCAACAGTCTTAGACAATTCACAGCACTCATCAAAGCACATACCCTCCCCAATGTCTATCACACAGCCAACCCATCCCTCCCACCCACTACCACTCCAGCAACCATCAATTTGTTTCCTGAGATTAAGAATTCCTCGTATCAGTGAGGTCATATGATACGTCTTTCTCTGACTGACTCATTTCACTCAGCATAATACCCTCCAGTTCCATCCACATCGCTGCAAATGGCAAGATATCAGTCCTTGTGATGGCTGCATAATATTCCATTGTATATATATACCACTACTTCTTTACCCATTCAATTGTCAATGGACATCTGGGCTCTTTCAATAGTTTGGCTATTGTGGACATTGCTGCTATAAACATCGTGGTGCCCGTACCCCTTCGGATCCCTACATTTGAATCTTTGTGGTAAATACCCAGTAGTGCAATAGCAGAGTCATATAGTAGCTCTATTTTCAACTTTTTGAGGAACCTCCATACTGTTTTCCAGAGGGGTTGCACCAGCTTGCATTCCCACCAACAGGAGGGTTCCCCTTTCTCCGCATCCCCACCAATATCTGTCGTTTCCTGACTTGTTAATTTTAGCCATTCTGACTGGTGTAGGTGGTATCTCATTGAGATTTTAATTTGGATTTCCCTGATGCTGAGTGATATTGAGCACTTTCTCATGAGTCTGTTGGCCATTTGGATGTCTTCTTTGGAAAAATGTCTGTTCATGTCTTCTGCCCATTTCTTGATTGGACTATTTGTTCTTTGGGTGTTGAGTTTGATAAGTTCTTTCTACATTTTGGTTACTAGCCCTTTATCTGATATGTCATTTGCAAATATCTTCTCCCATTCTGTCAGTTGTCTTTTGGTTTTGTTGACTATTTCGTTTGCTGTGCAAAAGCTTTTTATCTTGATGAAATCCCAATAGTTCATTTTTGCCCTTGCTTCTCTTGCCTTTGGCGATGTTTCTAGGAAGAAGTTGCTGTGGCTGAGGTCGAAGAGGACCCTTCCTGTGTTCTCCTTTAGGATTTTGATGGAATCCTGTCTCACATTTAGGTCTTTCAACCATTTGGAGTCTATTTTTGTGTGTGGTGTAAGAAAATGGTCCAGTTTCATTCTTCTGCATGTGGCTGTCCAATTTTCCCAATATCATTTGTTGAAGAGCTTGTCTTTTTTCCATTGGACATTCTTTCCTGCTTTGTCGAAGATGAGTTGACCATAGAGTTGAGAGTCCAATTCTGGGCTCTCTGTTCTGTTCCATTGATCTATGTGTCTGTTTTTGGGTCAGTACCATACTGTCTTGATGATGATAGTTTTCTAATAGAGCTTGAAGACCAGAATTGTGATGCCGCCAGCTTTGCTTTTCTTCTTCAACATTCCTCTGGCTATTCAGGGTCTTTTCTGGTTCCATACAAATTTTAGGATTATTTGTTCCATTTCTTTGAAAAAAGTGGATGGTATGTTGATGGGGATTGCATTGAATGTGTAGATTGCTCTAAGTAGCATTGATATCTTCACAATATTTGTTCTTCCAATCCATGAGCATGGAACGTTTTTCCATTTCGTTGTGTCTTCCTCAATTTCTTTCATGAGTATTTTATAGTTTTCTGAGTACAGATCCTTTGCCTCTTTGGTTAGATATATTCCTAGATATCTTATGGTTTGGGGTGCAATTATAAACGGGATTGACTCCTTAATTTCTCTCTCTCCTGTTTTGTTGTTGATGTATAGGAATGCCACTGATTTCTGTGCATTGATTTTATATCCTGCCACTTTACTGAATTCCTGTATGAGTTCTAGCAGTTTTTGGGTGGACTCTTTTGGGTTTTCCACATAAAGTATCATACCATCTGCAAACAGTGAGAGTTTGACTCCTTTTTTTTTTTTGCCGATTTGGATGCCTTTGATTTCTTTTTGTTGTCTGAATGCTGTGGCTAGGACTTCTAATACTATGTTGAATAGCAGTGGTGATAGTGGACAGCCCTGCCGTGTCCCTGACCTTAGGGGGAATGCTCTTAGTTTCTTCCCATTGAGAATGATATTCACTGTAGGTTTATCATACACGGCATTTATGATATTGAGGTATGTAACCTTTATGCCTATACTCTAAAGAGTTTTGATCAAGAAAGGATGCTATACTTTGTCAAATGCTTTTTCTGCACCGATTGAGAGGATCATGATTCTTGTATTTTTTTTTATTAATGTATTTTATCTCGTTGATTGATTTGTGGATGTTGAACCAACCTTGAAGCCCAGGGATGAATCCCACTTGGTTGTGGTGAGTAATCCTTTTAATGTACTGTTGGATCCTGTTGGCTAGTATTTGGGTGAGAATTTTTGCATCCATGTTCATCAAGGGTATTGGTCTGTAATTCTCCTTTTTGATGGGGTTTTTGTCTGGTTTTGGGATCAAGGTAATGGTGGCCTCATAAAACAAGTTTGGAAGTTTTCCTTCCATTTCTATTTTTGGAACCGTTTCAGAAGAATAGGTGTTAATTCTTCTTTAAGAGTTTGGTAGAGTTCCCCTGGGAAGCCATCTGGCCCTGGCTTTTGTGTGTTGGGAGATTTTTGATGACTGCTTCAATTTCCTTAGTGGTTATAGGTCTGTTCAGGTATTCTATTTCTTCCTGGTTCAGTTTTGGTAGTTGATACATCTCTAGGAATGCATCCATTTCTTCTAGGTTATCTAATTTGATGGCAAAGAGTTGCTCATTATATGTTCTCATAATTGTTTGTATTTCTTTGGTGTTGGTTGTGAACTCTCCTCTTTCATTCATGATTTTGTTGATTTGGGTCATTTCTCTTTTCTTTTTGATCAGTCTGGCCAGGGGTTTATCAATCTTGTTAATTCTTTCAAAGAACCAGCTCCTAGTTTCGTTAAACTGTTCTGTTCTTTTGGTTTCTATCATTGATTTCTGCTCGATCTTTGTTATGTCTCTTCTGCTGGGTTTAGGCTTTATTTGCTGTTCTTTCTCCAGCTTGTTTAGGTGTAGGGTTAGTTTGTGTATTTGAGAATTTTCTTGTTTCTTGAGAAAAGCTTGTATTGCTATATAATTTCCTCTTAGGACTGATTTTAAACAGTTGTGTATTCATTTTCATTGGTTTCCATGAATTTTTTGAATTCTTCTTTAATTTCCTCGTTGACCCATTCATTATTTAGTAGGATGCTCTTTAGCCTCCATGTATTTGAGTTCTTTCTGACTTTCCTCTTGTGATTGAGTTCTAGTTTCAAAGCATTGTGGTCTGAAAATATGCAGGGAATGATCCCAATCTTTTGGTACCGGTTGAGACCTGATTTGTGACCTAGGATGTGATCTATTCTGGAGAATGTTCCATGGGCTCTAGAGAAGAATGTGTATTCCATTGCTTTGGGATGAAATGTTCTGAATATGTCTGTGAAGTCCATTTGGTCCAGTGTGTCATTTAAAGTCTTTATTTCCTTCTTAATCTTTTTCTTGGATGATCTGTCCATTTCAGTGAGGGGGCTGTTAGTCTCCCACTATTATTTTATTGTTGTTGATCTGTTTCTTTGCTTTTGTTATTAATTGCCTTATGTAATTGGCTGCTCCCATGTTAGGGGCATAGATATTTACAATTGTTAGATCTTCTTGTTGGATAGACCCTTTAAGCAGTATATAGTGTCCTTCCTCATCTCTTATTACAGTCTTTGGTTTAAAATCGAATTTGTCTGATATAAGGATTGCCACCCCAACTTTCTTTTGGTGTCCATTAGCATGGTAAATGGTTTTCCACCCCCTCACTTTCAATCTGGGGGTGTCTTTGGGTCTAAAATGAATCTCTTGCTGACAGCATATCTATGGGTCTTGTTTTTTAATCCAATCTGATAGCCTGTGTCTTTTGATTGGGGCATTTAGCCCATTTACATTCAGGTAACTTTTGAAAGATATGAATTTAGTGTCATTTTATTGCCTGTAAGGTGACTGTTACTGTATATTGTCTGTGTTCCTTTCTGGTCTATGTTACTTTTAGGCTCTCTCTTTGCTTAGAGGACCCTTTCAAGATTTCTTGTAGGGCTGGTTTCATGTTTGCAAATTCCTTTAGTTTTTGTCCTGGAAGATTTTGATCTCTCCTTCTTTTTCAATGAAGCCTAAGCTGGATATAGTATTCTTGGCTGCATATTTTTCTCATTTAGTGCCCTGAATATCATACCTGTCCTTTCTGGCCTGCCAGGTCTCTGTGGATAGGTCTGTTGCCAATCTAATGTTTCTACCATTGTAGGTTACATATCTCTTCTCCCGAGCTGCTTTCAGGATTTTCTCTTTGTCTCTGAGACTCATAAGTTTTACTATTTTTTGTCAGGGTGTTGACCTGTTTTTATTGATTTTGAGAGGGGTTCTCTGTGCCTCCTGGATTTTGATGCCTGTTTCCTTCCCCAAATTAGGGAAGTTTTCTGCCATAATTTACTCCAATATACCTTCCACCCTTCTCTCTTTCTTCTTTTTCTGTGATTCCAATTATTCTAATGTTGATTCGTCCTATGGTATCACTTATCTGTCGAATTCTGTCCTTGTGATCCAGTAGTTGTTTATCTCTCTTTTTCTCAGCTTCTTTATTTTTCATCATTCGGTATTCTACATCCCTAATTCTCTCTTCTGCCTCATTTATCCTAGCAATTAGAGCCTCCATTTTTTATTTTACCTCATTAATAGACTTTTTGATTTCAACTTGGTTAGATTTTTAGTTCTTTTATTTCTCCAGAAAGGGTTTCTCTAATAACTTCCACGCTTTTTTCAAGCCCAGCTAGTATCTTTCAATTCATCATTCTGAACTCTAGTTCTGACATCTTAGTAATGTCCATATAGATTAGGTCCCTGGCAGTCAGGACTGCCTCTTGTTCTTTTTTTTTTTTTTTTTTTGAGGTGATTTTTTCCGTCTTGTCATTTTGTCCAGAGAAAAATAGATGAATGAGAGAAGAAAATGCTAACACAGTTACAACAACCCCAGAAAAAGATACACTAAACAAATCAGAAGAGACCTGAAACCAGGGAAACAGAACGGGAAAGAAAGGGAGAAAAAAAGAAAAGAAAAAGATAACAATAAACAAACAGATAAACAGAATATGATTGAATATGATCCGGCTGGTGCATAGATCATTGCCACACATAGATTTTGGGTGTATTTTGGTCTGTTATAAGAAAGTGCCTCCCAAAACTTTAAAGAAAGAAAAACTTATATATGTACAAAAATAAGGGTAAATACGATGAAGGGATGGACTATGACTGTAAAGATGAAAATTATAAAGGAGTTTATAAAAGGAATTGATAAGTTCATTGAAGAAAGGAAAAAGAGGATTAAAAAGGGGGGGAGAGAATGTGATCAGTCAGGAGACTAGAACAAAGCCATATACTAGAGATTTAGGTTATATTTTGGTCCATTAGAAGAAACTATATCCCAAAATTTTAAAGAGAGAACAACTTATATATACACATATATATATGGTTAACTACACTGAAGGGTTAGAATATGACTCAAAAATAAGGTTAACTACTATGAAGGGATAGACTATGACTCTAAAACTGAAAAATAAAAAAGATTTTTTAAAAAAGGGATTGATAAGATATTGGTTGAAAAAGGGAAAAAGAAAAATTCAAAAAAAAAAGAAAAAAGTTAAAAAAATCAACTTTGAAAGACTAAAGAATCATGGGGAAAAAGCCATGAATTCTATGTGCTGTATTCCCCTAGGGCTGGAGTTCTGCTGTTCTCTTTGATCGGTAAACTTGGTCTTGGCTGGCGATTCGTGCTGATCTTCTGGGGGAGGGGTCTGTTGCCGTGGTTCTCAGATTCTTTGCCAGAGGCAGAACTGCCCCACCCTTGCCGGTCTGGACTAAGTAATCTGCTCGGGTTTGCTCTCAGTTTTTGTCTCTGCAAGCTTTCTGTACAGGTTTGGAGGAGGAGGGTGAAAATGACGGCCTCTCAATCTCTACCCCAGAGGAGTCGAGAACTCAGGGCCCCACTCCTCAGTGAGCCCCCAGAGAAAAGCAGTCAATCACTTGTCTCCCCAGTCTCCCGCCACACTCCGTGGTCACCCAGCCTGTGACCGAACGTTTCTATCTCTGGCACCCGACCCCATGTGGAGTCTGCAAACGCAGCAGATCCCTGTGGTGCACTCCTGTGTCACTCCTCCTGGGGGAGGAAGGGGAGTCTGCCTGGATCTGCCACTTGTTGGGTCCCTGCTGGAAGAGCAGTGACCCGACTGTGCCACAGATCACAATTTATGGCAACCCCAAGCTGAGAGCCCTATCCTCAGCTCCGTCTCTGCAGCTGGCTTCCCTGCTCCGATACCTGGGAGCTCTGCCACACTCAGAAACCCCCAGTCTTCCTGTGACCCTGAGGGTCCTGAGACCACACTGTCCCAGCAAGGGTTCCGCCCCCCACTTAGCCACTGGAGCAACGTCCCTCAGCGGAGCCGACTTCTAAAAGGTCCGATTTTGTGCTCTGTGGCTCAATCTTTTGCCAGAAGTGGCCGACGGAGGCCCCCTCCCCCGCCGTCTCTCCTCCCGAATATCACCTCGGATTCACTTCTCCACATGTCCTACCTTCCAGAAAGTGGTCGCTTTTCTGTTCAGAGAGTTGCTGCTATTCTTTTCTTTGATCTACTGTTGAGTTCATAGGTGTTCAGAATGGTTTGATCCCTATCTAGCTGAATTCCTGGGACCAGACGAAATTTAGGTCTCCTACTCCTCCGTCATCTTGCTCCTCCCTCTGGACTATTATTTTTATCATATACATCTAGAAACTAAAAAAAAAATTTTTTTTTGCTCATGTCACATTGGTTTTATGCAAGGAAGTTTGGATTTAAACCCATGTGGTTTGATCCTAAGTCTTATGCAATTAAACTCTAGACTTTGCTGCCCTTTATACTTTATGCCTTATAGTAGGTTTCCATGGACCTTGTTAAATGTTATTTAAAATTTTACTCTTTACAGATAAGGTAACTAAAGCTAAATAAGGCAAATTGATTAGCTCAAAGTCAATCACCTGGTAAATGATACAGCCTAATATAAATCCATGTTTTTCTCCCTCACAGCCTCCATTCTTTCCATTTAAGACACTGGAAGTTAGAGAGAAAAAGCCTCTTGTTTCACTGAATTCAGATATTAATGTATCTGTCAATGTATGTTCTGTAGAAGCAGTGGCCCCTACCCTGAGAAAATTAAACACAAGCTCCAAAGCTTCTTCTCCAGTACAGTAACCAATATAAACAGACATTCTTGAAGACTGAAAAGCATCCTGACTTTTTCTTTTTGTTCCAATGACAGTGTTTGTGTGTGTGTGTATTGGAATGAAAATGGTTAGCATGGATTCATAAACCCTGTGAAGAGTTATTGCTGCTTGCATCATAACCCAGGGTTTCACCGTTTAAGTCTTGCACTATCAGTCTGGATCTTTCCTCGTGTATTAAAATCCCCTTTTAAGTACTATGACTATGGTTTGTCAATCACAAGTCCCAGTTCATCCTCAGTTTTCTTTGCTAGGAGTCTTGTGAAAATAAAATTTTGACCATCATGCCATACTCTATAAATGTAGTCAAAGGAAATGCATTGGGATTTATGTCACTTTGGGCAAGAAATACCAGAAATACACTTAATATTTTAGTCTGATTTAGTGCTCTTGCTTTCTGAGCTGTAGGCTGTTTGTAGGATTCAGAAAATGGTGATGATTGTTTCAACTGTCACCCACTCAGTCCTGGTAGCTAGTTAGTCCTGTTGGTTACAGCCAATAGATTTATAGATTTAAAAGGTCTTCCCATCTTCTGGGTGATAGCATCTTCTATTCTAGTTTAAAATTTTGCAAACTAGGTTTAATATGAGATCCAAAGGAAATGATGCTTCCGGGTAAACTTGGGTTTCATAACACTGCACAGCATCTCATGAGTGCACACAGCTTCAACGGGTTCTTTTTCATTTCTAGAAGGAAGCTGTTGTCTTAATCAACTGCTGGGTTTCAACAGTTGCATTTTCCTCTACATGTGAGTCAATTTTTTGTAATGTTTTTGAATCCATATAAGAAAATCTGATCAAGCTCTCCGATTTCTATGCAGGTCTGTGTTCATGGGTACATCAAAGCTTCCATGAATACTCAATTTATTCCTGACAGGAGATTTATTCAGTGTCATCAACTAAAACCGAACATATTTTGCCAGCCTTACCCAATTATATCAGTAATACTCCACTCCCTGCACTGAACAAATCTATTTTTCTGATTTTGCAGAAAGGCATATGTCACTTAGAGACAAAAATTCATAAAACACTCAACTTTCTGAGTCCAATTCAGTGCCTCTTTAAATTGCATTTTAGGCAGTCTCATGGGGAATGCATACATGTAAAAACAGACTTTGGATATAGGCAGGGATTTTTATGGGCCCTTCCTATCGTTATGTTCTCTAATTATTTTCTTCATTTTTTTTTCCATTTCTATTCCTCACATAAAGTCTCCTAATTTAGAATTCCACGTGAATATGCATACATAGTTGTCCATTCTCAGAAGTGTAGTCTGTAAAAATAGACCAAATCATAGACCATTGTTTAAATAGGGACCCTGGAGACAAGCTGACCAATCTCTGTCATTATCTGTGATGAGAAACAAAGGTCTGGACAATAAGGAAGACTCACCTAACCGGCATTGCAAAGGAAAAAACAGAGCTAATATAATCAGAGTAGCACCCTAATAAAAATAATGATGTTAAAGATCTTAATATTTGCCAGAGACTGTGATAACCATGTTAAATATATAATTATTAAGTACTGTGATATCATTTTATCATTACCATTGATAGTTTACTTTAAACCTCACAATAATGATATGCAAAAGATACTATACATATGCCAAATATATAAATGGAAAATAAGATACTGGAAGTTACAAGGGCTGTGGGATGTGCCCAAAACAAATGAGTAGTGAAGCAGGCAATGAAGCTCAGGCTGCATTCCTCCAAAAAATCTAAGCTCTCAATCACTCCACCTATTTCCCCTGCTCTATTTTTTCTTCCCTTGTGTGTCCTCACAAGCCCTCCAAAAATCTTCCAGAGCAGTACCAAAGCCAAGACTGGGTCCCTTCCCTACCTTGATTCCCTCCTACCCTTCTTATTTCTGGGGTTCAGCGAACCTTCAAAATGCGGTATATTGTCTCTATGGATTGCATAGTTAGTCAACACGACACTGTGGGGTGCGGGAATCTCCTACCTTCCTCCGGCAGCTCTCAAGGTGCCTGCCTGTTTCCTTAGGAGCTAGTATAGCCTTGGATCTCCAGAAATCCCTTAAAATCCATATCATATTATAACAATAAACATTAGAGATGGACCAAGACAAGGAGCTTGGTGGCATCATGACAAACTTTCCCTCATGCCTGGAAAATCACCAATATTGTGGTAAGAGTTACTATGAGAATAAATTTTCTTGACTGGAATTGAGCTCAACTTCTTATTTAATATCCTGTTCACTTGCCCATTATGGCTAATTTATAGTCCCTGAGGACCCAAGGGGCACTGGGAGGCTGAGAGAATGTAACCTTGTTCTGTTGTTCCAGAAATGTGTCAGAGTCAGACTTTGCCTGGTTTTCATTTTGAGGTGATTGGCAGTATGGAAGTTAGTATTAAAGAGAAGCTAGTATTTACTGAATACACATATTTCATGAATAAAACCTAAATTGGTTTAATTCCTCCTATTTTAGTTTGAAGAATGCATGTGGGAATAAGAAGCCTCTATCTCTTCATCCAAAAGATAAATATCTTTAAGAATTTGTGTATCAAATGAGATAACTTTATTTTTCAAGATTTTTCTCCTGACTATATGCAAAGAAATAGCATTCTTTCTCTTTCAAAATTTCAGGGGATAATATCCTCTCTGTCAGTGTGAATCATGCAAAAGCTCTGTACTGTTCTTTTAGAAGTAATTAATCTTTGACATTCATTTTTCAAAGTTCACAATATTTCAAATTTATGGTTCCTCATGGGTCTCTACAGTGGGTTGCAAGAAAAAAAAAACTACTTTTATTTTTGACACCAAAAATTCATTGCCCAAAAAATGTTAACTTCTATATTATTGCAATGTTGCTGAATGTGCTAATTTCTGTTCCTGTGAGACTATCAACCCCGTAATGCTGAATCAAATAGCTTCAGATAAAATATTCCAACTTGTATCTACCTGCCCAAATTTCTGACTTGTGCCCATCACTAGTTGTAAAGCACCTATCACTTCGGATGAGTTGAGTTCATTTAAAGGCTGAATGCATTTGTTATCTTGCACACTTTACCCAGTGAAGTCCGGGGAGGGGGGAGTTTTACTTCAAATATGCAGGAAGGCACTAGGTTTTCAATGATCATTATATGAACTATGAAAAAAATAAAATATGCAGGACTCACAGACATGGTGTATTAATATTCTTTGGTTTTTTATTCATGTTAAGTGTTTCCGTGGGGGATTTTAGATTTTTCTGCCTAATGTAGGAGATCAATCAACTTCACCATAAGGCATTTAAAATTACTGTGGAAAATATTTTTATGTCTCTGTAAATGAGGCTTAGTCCAAATGCTAATACTGAAGTTATTTTGATACTAACACATTTCTGATCAGATAAAAACCACCAGTTTTTCTCAACTTCTGTGTAGGTGATCTAGACTATAAGGGAAATGTGATTTTGTCACTATTGTCCTAACCATGACTGAACCAAGCCTTTTGGGATATATAAGAGTTCTTTGAGTATTTTTAAAAGTAGACAGAAAAGGTTCTGCAACATAAATTATGATTTCTGTAAAAATCTCTTTATATATCACTTGACATAAAATAGCTTTCTGTTGTCTCTACCTGCTAAAACAGAACTTAAAATGAAAAATCATAACTTAAATATGAATCTGTAAGGGAAAGAATAGTGATGGACTACCTGAATGTGTTTTTTATATTTTTCTTATAAAAGCCATTCAGAAGCAGAGAGCCTCTGCTCTCCGGTTTTTCTAGAGACCCTTAGGGTCTCTGCTCTGCTTTCCCCAGCCCCCTGTGCATACCTGCATCTCAGATACGGTCAAGGCAAGTCATGTGTTTGTCTGCCTTCCTAAATAGGTTCCTTAGGAGACTATATATATATATAGAGAGAGAGAGAGAGAGAGTGGAATATTATACCGCCATCAAAAGGAATGAGATCTTGCCATTTGCAACGAAGTGGATGGAACTAGAGGGTGTTATGCTGAGCAAATAAGTCAATCAGAGAAAGACATACATCATATGACCTTACTGATATGAGGAATTCTTAATCTCAGGAAACAAATGAGGGTTGCTGGAGTGGCGGTGTGTGGGAGGGATGGGGTGACGGGGTGATAGACATTGGGGAGGGTATGTGCTATGGTGAGCGCTGTCAATTGTGCAAGACTGTTGAATCACAGATCTGTACCTCTGAAACAAATAATGCAATATATTTTATGAAAAAAAAAGAAGATAGCAGGAGGGGAACAAGGAAGGGGGGGAAATGGGAGGGGGAGACAAACCATGAGAGATTATGGACTCTGAAAAACAAACTGAGGGTCCTTGAGGGGAAGTGGGTGGGAGGATGGGTTAGCCTGGTGATGGGTATTAAGGAGGGCACGTTCTGCATGGAGCACTGGATGTTATATGGAAATAATGAATTATGGAACACTACATCAAAAACTAATGTTGTAATGTATGGTGATTAACATAACAATAAAAATTTTTAAAAATGTGAATAATTAAATCTAAAGTCAATTATTCTGGGAGTACTTACTGGATATTAGTAAGTGCTAGAATCAGCCTGAATGTTTTGTCATGAAAACATGTATTTACATATTAAATAATCCTTCTCAAATTGGTTTATCACAGGAGGGTTAGTATTTTTAATTTCCTTCTTAAAAATTGGAATTCCCATTCTTTAGTCAACGAATTTTCTGTCTCCTTCTGTCTCTTCCCTTTTTCCCTTCCCTTCATCACGATATTTACCAAGTTTATACTCTGTGCCAAATACTGTGCTTGACTCTGAAGATCCAGAGTTGAATAAACTCTAGTCTCCTAAGGAAACTGTGATAGTGGACCTCCCTGCCACGTTCCTGACCTTAGGGGGAAAGCTCTCAGTTTCTTCCCATTGAGAATGATATTCACTGTAGGTTTTTCATAGATGGCTTTATGATATTGAGGTATGTACCCTCTATCCCTATATTCTGAAGAGTTTTGATCAAGGAGGGATGCTGTACTTTGTCAAATGCTCTTTCTGCATCTATTCAGAGGATTATATGATTCTCGTTCTTTCTTTTGTTAAGGTATTGTATCACGTTGATTTGTGGATGTTGAACCAGCCTTGCAGCCCAGGGATAAATCCCACTTGGTCATGGTGAGTAATCCTTTTAATGTACTGTTGGATCCTATTGGCTAGTATTTGGGTGAGAATTTTTGCTTCCATGTTCCTCAAGGATATTGGTCTGTAATTCCCCTTTTTGATGGGGTCTTTGTCTGGTTTTGGGATCAAGGTAATGGTGGCCTTATAAAACGAGTTTGGAAGTTTTCCTTCCATTTCTATTTTTTGGAACTGTTTCAGAAGAATAGATATTAATTCTTCTTTAAATGTTTGGTGGAATTCCCCTGGGAAGCCATCTGGCCCTGGGCTTTTGTGTGTTGGGAGATTTTTGATGACTGCTTCAATTTCCTTAGTGGTTATAGGTCTGTTCAGGTTTTCTATTTCTTCCTGGGTCAGTTTTGGTAGTTGATACATCTCTAGGAATGCATCCATTTCTTCCAGATGATCTAATTTGCTGGCATAGGGTTGCTCATAATATGTTCTCATAACTGTTTGTATTTCTTTGGTGTTGGTTGTGGTCTCTCCTCTTTCATTCATGATTTTTTTGATTTGGGTTATTTCTCTTTTCTTTTTGATAAGTCTGGCTAGGGGTTCATCAATCTTCTTAATTCTTTCAAAGACCTAGCTTCTAGTTTCGTTGATCTGTTCTACTGTTCTTTTGGTTTGTATTTCATGGATTTCTGCTCGATCTTTTTTATGTCTCTTCTCCTGCTGGGTTTAGGCTTTATTTGCTGTTTTTTCTCCAGCTTGTTTAGGTATAGGGTTAGTTTGTGTATTTGAGAACTTTCTTATTTCTTGAGAAAGGCTAATATTGCTATATACTTTCCTCTTGGGACTGCCTTTGCTGTATCCTAAAGATTTTGAACAGTTGTGTTTTCATTTTCATTGGTTTCCATGAATTTGTTAAATTCTTCTTTAATTTCCTCGTTGACCCATTCATTCTTTAGTAGGATGCTCTTTAGCCTCCACATATTTCAGTTCTTTCCGACTTTCCTCTTGTGATTGAGTCCTAGTTTCAAAGCATTGTGGTCTGAAAATATGCAGGGAATAATCCCAATCTTTTGGTACTGGTTGAGACCTGATTTGTGACCTAGGATGTGATCTATTCTGGAGAATGTTCCATGGGCACTAGAGAAGTATGTGTATTCCATTGCTTTGGGATGGAATGTTCTGAATATGTCTGTGAGGTCCATTTGGTCCAGTGTGTCATTTAAAATTTTTATTTCCTTCTTAATCTTTTCCTTAGATCTGTCCATTTCAGTCAGGGGGTGTTAAAGTCCCCTACTATTATTGTATTGTTGTTGATGTTTTTCTTTGTTTTTGTTATTAATTGCCTTATGTAATTGGCTGCTCCCATGTTAGGGGCATAGATATTTACAATTGTTAGATCTTCTTGTTGGATAGACCCTTTAAGTGGGATATAGTATCCTCCGTCATCTCTTATTACAGTCTTTGTTCTAAAATCGAATTTGTCTGATATAAGGATTGCCACCCCAACTTTCTTTTGGTGTCCATTAGCATGGTAAATGGTTTTCCACCCCCTCACTTTCAATCTGGGGGTGTCTTTGGGTCTAAAATGAATCTCTTGCTGACAGCATATCGATGGGTCTTTTTTTTTTTTTTCTCCAATCTGATAGCCTGTGTCTTTTGATTGGGGCATTGAGCCCATTTACATTCAGGGTAACAATTGAAAGGTATGAATTTAGTGCCATTGTATTGCCTGTAAGGTGACTGTGACTGTATATTGTCTGTGTTCCTTTCTGGTCTATGCTGCTTTTAGGCTCTCTCTTTGCTTAGAGGACCCCTTTCAAGATTTCTTGGAGGGCTGGTTTCATGTTTGCAAATTCCTTTAGTTTTTGTTTGTCCTGGAAGCTTTTGATCTCTCCTTCTACTTTCAATAAAGCCTAAGCTGGATATAGTATTCTTGGCTGCATATTTTTCTCATTCAGTGTTCTGAAAATATCACGCCAGTCCTTTCTGGCCTGCCAGGTCTCTGTGGATAGGTCTGTTGCCAATCTAATGTTTCTACCATTGTAGGTTACATATCTCTTCTCCTGAGCTGCTTTCAGGATTTTCTCTTTGTCTCTGAGACTCATAAGTTTTACTATTTGATGTCAGGGTGTTGACCTATTTTTATTGATTTTGAGAGGGGTTCTCTGTGCCTCCTGGATTTTGATACCTGTTTCCTTCCCCACATTAGGGAAGTTCTCTTGTATGATTTGCCCCAATATACCTTCTGCCCCTCTCTCTCTTTCTTCTACCTCTGGTATCCCAATATTTCTAATGTTGTTTCATCTTATGGTATCACTTACCTCTCGAATTCTGCCCTCGTGATCCAGTAGTTGTTTATCTCTCTTTTTCTCAGCTTCTTTATTTTCTATCATTTGGTCTTCTATATCACTGATTCTCTCTTCTTCCTCATTTATCCTAGCAGTTAGCATCCCCATCTTTGATTGTACCTCTTTAATAGCCTTTTTGATTTTGACTTGGTTAGATTTTAGTTCTTTTATTTCTCCAGGAAGGGAGAAATAACTTCCATGTTTTTTTCTAATAACTCTCTAATAACTTCCATGCTTTTTTCAAGCCCAGCTAGTATCTTTAAAATCATGATTCTGAACTCTACGTCTGACATTGTACTAATGTCCGTATTGAGTAGGTCCCTGGCAGTCGGTACTACCTCTTGTTCTTTTTGGTGAGGTGATTTTTTTCTGTCTTTGTCATTTTGTCCAGAGGAGAATAGATGAATGAGAGAACAAATTGCTAACAGGGTAACAATATCCCCAGAAAATATAGTCTAAACAAATCAGAAAAGACCTGAAGCTGGGGGAAAAGAAAGGGAAAGAAAAAAGAAGAAGAAAAAGATAAAAACAAACGAACAAAAAAAAGAAAATATGATCAAATAAGATATGGCTGGTGCATAGATCAGTGCCACACACTAGAATTTGGTTGTATTTTTGTCTGTTAGAAGAAAGTGCCTCCCAAAATCTTAAAGGAAGAAAAACTTCTATATGTATAAAAATAAGGGTTGATACGATAAAGGGATGGAATATGACTGTAAAGATGAATATTATGAAAAATTTTATAAAAGGAATTGATAAGATAAAAACAAAAAGAGGATTTGAAAAAATAAAGAGTATTTTTAAAAAAGAAAGAAAAAAAATGGAGAGAATGTGATCAGGCAGGAGACTAGAACAAAGCTATACACTAGAGATTTAAACTATATTTTCATCTGTTAGAAGAAACTGTATTCAAAATTTTATTAGAGAACAACTTATATATATGCCAAAAATAAGGGTACCTACTACGAAGGGATAGAATATGACTCTAAGAATGAAAAATAAATTTTTTTAAAAAAAGCGATTGATAAGATGTTGGTTGAAAAGGGGAAAAAGAAAAATTCAAAAAAAAAAAAGACAGTTAAAAAAATTAACTTTGAAAGACTAAAGAATCATGGTAAAAAAGCCATGGATTCTATGTGAAGTATTCCTCTAGCTCTGGAGTTCTGCCGTTCTCATTGATCAGTAAACTTGGTCTTGACTGGCTGTTCTTGCTGATCTTCTGGGGGAGGGACCTGTTGCCGTGGTTCCCAAATGTCTTTGCAC
The DNA here is from genome assembly GCF_003265705.2 of Callorhinus ursinus. Lineage (NCBI taxonomy): Eukaryota > Metazoa > Chordata > Mammalia > Carnivora > Otariidae > Callorhinus > Callorhinus ursinus. Next base: position 14,737,913 of record NW_027397082.1, on the reverse strand, counting down.
GAGGCGGAATGGCCCCTCCCTTGGTGGGTCTGGGCTAAGCAATCTGCTTGGGTTTGCTCTCAGGAGCTTTTGTTCCCTGCAAGCCTTCCGTACAGCTTGGAGAACGAGAGTGAAAATGGTGGCTTCCCAATCTCCTCCACAGAGGAGCCAAGAACTCACAGCCCTGGTCCTCAATGTGCCCCCAGAGAAAAGTCACTCCCATCTCCCCAGTCTCCGGCCACACTCCGTGCTCACCCGAACTGTGATCGAGCGTTTCTATCCCTGGCACTCAACCCCGTGTGGAATCTCCAAACCCAGCAGATCCCTGAGGTGCGCTCCTGCGCCGCTCCTCCTGGGGGAGGAAGGGGAGTCTCCCCGACTCTGCCACTTGTTGGGTCCCTGCTGGAGGAGCAGTGGCCCGACTGGGCCTTGGATCACGGTTTTTGGCAAACCCGACCTGAGAGCCCGCACCTTGGCTCCGTCTCTGCAGCCAGCTTCCCTGCTGATACCTGGGAGCTCTGCCACACTCAGGCACCCCTGGTCTTTCTGTGACCCCAAGGGTCCTGAGACCACACTGTCCCACGATGGTTCCACTCCCCGCTTAGCTACTGGAGCGATGTCCCTCAGCGGAGCCGACTTCTAAAAGTTCCGATTTTGTGCTCTGCGGCTCTATCACTTGCAAGAAGCGACTGATGGAGGCTCCTCCCCCGCTGTCTATCCTCCGGAATATTGTCTCGGATTCACTTCTCCACACATCCTACCTTCCATAAAGTGTTCACTTTTCTGTTCAGAGAGTTGTTGCTATTCTTTTCTTTGATCTCCTATTGAGTTCGTAGATATTCAGAATGGTTTGATCCCTATCCAGCTGAATTCCTGATTCCTGGTCTCCTACTCCTCCGCCATCTTGCTCTGCCCCCTAATTATTATCTTTTAATAGTGAATGAGATGACTGGGTGCTTATAAGTTAGCAATACAAACAACATTCTTAATTTGTTTTTGGGTTGTCTTAAATCAAGGCAAAAATATCACAAATATGAACTGACCCATTAGCATTATGTCTTTTCTTGTCATTTTTTCATCTTAATCTATATTTATTTTCTAAACTACACAATATTACATGATCAATATAAGGAAACATAGAAAATGTGATGGGCAAATAGAAAAAAAAAATACTCATAATTGACACCGTGATACCACCACTCAATATTTTCTCAAAGCCCTCTAGATCTTTGTTTCTTTGCATATATGAATAAATATATTCAGAAAATTAAGACATTATAGAACACTTTTGAAACATGGTTTTTAAAAATATATCACTATCAAGAAATATGTCACTGATTTCTGATAATGATGGAATGGCTTAATCACACTCTTCAATGGGTAACAATTATATAATCTAGCAAAAAAAAAATGCACAGCACACTGAAGACAGAAAACGGAGACCACCTGTCTTAGTCTACTTAGGCTGCTATAACAAAATATCATAGACTGAATGGCCTTAACACTAGACGTTTAAGGTGGGACAGGTTAGGATAGTCATTTCCTTTCCAAAAAAGGAGAAATAAAAAGAAGAGGTGACAGGTCTTCAGTAAGTCCAAAACTTGGCAAGGAAAATTCTCCTGCATCTTAAGATTCAAGAGTAGTCCTCTGTGGTCGCATGGTTTGCCCTACTGGCTTACTGGAGTGGTAATATGACCCCTATGGCTTGGCAGGGCAGGCTCACCCTCTCAGCCTCTGTGACTCCCTGCCAGGGCTCTGCCCATGTGACTCTGTCTCTTTTAGTCCCACCTGTTGGTGCTTCTGTTAATAGGATCACAGCTGTCTTCCTGGCTTCTATTAAGATAGCTGATTAAGCCCATGAATTGTACTCAGGAGCTCTTTATTCAATGGTAGTCCAGCCACACTTTTGATAGTCTCTTGCAAACATGTTTCCTATTTATGTATGTATGTATGTATGTAATACAGGCAGGTTGAGAATTTTTGAAATCTTTAAGTTCTGGGTCCCTTTGTTTAGAATGTTTTTCTTCAGTTTCTCTGCTTGCATTTTTATTCTAAGCAGTCAAGAGGAGCCAAGTCTCTCCTTCAACCACTTTGCTCAGAAACCTCTTCAACCAAATATCCATTTTCATCACTCACAAAAAAATCATAGCAGTTTTGCCACTTTATTTACAATAAGGGTTGTCTTTCTCTCAGTTTCTAATAATGTGTTCCTCATTCTCATCTGAGACATCACCAGAATTGCTCTTACTGGTCATATCTCTAGCATGCACCCCAAAACTCATTTGGCCTCTTCCCTTTATCTAGGTCCAAAGCTGTTTCACAATTTCAGGTGTTTGTTAGAGTCATATCCCACATCTTGGTATGAAACCCTGTCTTAATCTTCTTGGACTACCATAACAAAATACCATAGATTAGGTGGCTTGAACAGTAAGAATTTATTTCTCACAGTTCTGGAGCCTGGGAAGTCCTAGATCAAGGTGCCAGTGAGGTAGATTTCATTCTGAGGCCTCTTCTCTTGGCTTTTAAGTGGTTGCTATCTTGCTGTGTGCTCCCATGACTTCTTTGTGTGTGCTCAGAACAAGCTCTTGTGTCTATCTTCTTAAAAGGATACTAATCCCATCATGGCTGCACATCTTATGACCTCATCTAAAACTGCTTAATTCCCAAGGGATTAAACATTCAGTCTGTAACACTAGCTTTGGAAGACAGGAATCCTATCCAGTGAGAGTTGCCTGTTGGTGTTTTTTTTTGAGGACATCTCTCAAATTGTAGGTGGCATGAAGCAGCAGAAAGCAACACCCTAACTGGTCTGAGATGTCCGAGGACAGAGTTCACTGATGGTATGACAGACTAAAATTTAGTTGGGGGGTTCCCAGAAGGAAGGGAAACACAGGAACGATATATATAAAATCTTCCCAAACTTGACTGCTGAACAATACAGGTATCAGAAAGAACCCAGGAAGTCAGTTGAAAAAAACTGAATGGAAGTTTCCACTGTGGCCCAAGCCCAGGATACAGACTATGGAGTTTAAGTCCCATCATATAAATTACCTGCTAGAACAAAAATCACTCTTTAGAGGAATATAATAATATCCAGAATCTCTGCAACTGTGGTAGCTTTGTACAAGTCAGTTTAGCTAAACTGGGATTACCGTCCCAAAATTATCTTCCCTATGATGTTCTGAATTAGTGTTGGCCACAGAGAAATTTTATGAGATTTGCAAGGCAAAAGTAAAGGAGTAGCTGTTTTATTCTCTGCAGGTCACCATACAGAAGGTGCTGTTGCAACTCATACACAACTCAAACATGTTGTCACACACTCACCTTATGGAGTGAAGCAATAGATGGGCTCAAAGTTCTTCCAGCTGCAAGCAGATTTCTTCATTAACTTCTCTGAATCCTGGGGCGGGTGTGTGCACACCTGTGTGTGGTGTAGGTGCCGGTTTTTCCTAGAGCCTATCACCATCAGTGAGATTGGGGGAATTGGTAGTTTTCCTAGATTCATATTTGTCTCTGGAATTCCCCACTTCATGTCCACCTCCCCTTCCTGACTACTAGCCTTGCTGACTTTGGCCCCAGAGAAAACAGACTTATAACAACGATTCAATCAACTCCTACAAGGGAGTTTTGTCTAAACTTTTAAATTTTCTGCTTTATTATAGGGATAAGATAGGGATAATGATGTCTATGCTAGCTGATTCATAAGGTGGTTGCAAAAATTAAACTAAACCTCATTCTTAATTACCCAGCTTGCTTTTTCAAGCACATCTCCAATTATACTCTGTCACACACCTTCCCATTGCAATGGACTACTTACCCCTGTTTCCTACATATAAATAAGACCCTCCTTCTATGCCTTTGACATGCCAAGATATGATATATGGTATCCCAGCAAAATCAAAGATTATATCAATGAGCTATTTATCATTTAAGGTCGAACTCAAATACCAAAACTTTCAGAGACATTTTTTTGATTGCTTCTTGGTTATACTCAATCTTTCTTTTCCAATAACTGCCTAGCACTCTTGACAGAACTCCAAATTAATTATCTTATATAACATTAATCACTGTAAAGAGCCTGAGTTGTACTTGACTTTGCTACTGGATTGTGTGCTCAATGAAGACAAGGATTTGCTATAATCCCTAATGTTCAATACAGTGCCTAGCATTGTATCTTTATAATCACTGGCACTCCAGAAGTGTTTGACTTGAACTGGGCTTATCACATCCACAGAATTACTTTGAATGTATGAAACAACCCTAAAGAGCAGGGATTCTATTTCAATATCTTTCACTTCATTGTTAGTTGTGCCAGTTATGCAGGAGTTATTGATGTAGTGATTTTTAAAAAGATTCCCAAAGTTCTTATTATTCCAAATAGAGTTATGCTCATAATTTTATTTTTGCCCCAAGAATGGAAATCCTGGATATTCATGTTAAAATAAGGAAACTATGTGGAAATAGTTAGACAAAGGACTATGTATTATGTAGACTTTTACTCCAACTTGAGTTTCTTTGATTCTCTGATAGACAACTTTTATTGTGGGAACCTAAGCTGTTAAAACTGATTTCTTGACAACCTAATAAATTTTCCTTTATTGAGAGACAGCACTCTCACCTTACCTAGGTGTGATTTTCCCTACCATCTGCACGCACCCCAGAAACAATTATTCTATATTCTCATTCAGTAGAATCAGGACTTAAAATGCATTTGTTTGTGTGTATGTAATAGTAAGCATCATTCATTTCCAATAGTAAGTATCATTCATTTCAGTATTACATATCATTATTACATATCAGTATTACAAATCATTCAGTATTATAATAGTAAGTATCATTCATTTCCTCTCCTCTGTTCTTGATATTAACAGGATTGTTCTATATTCTTTGACTATGAAAATAGTACAATAAGGCTCCTACTACTGCTCTCCTCCTCACAGGGAGTTGTGTCTCATACTGTAATTCAGAAAGCAATGGTAGGGCTGAAATCTTGAAGTAAAGACATGTCTCCTCTCATTGTGTTTTCCTCAAACCGGAGATGCCTTTAATACACTCAACAAAAATTTGAGGATACCTAAATTTAGGATCTACAGTTCTTCCTGAAAGCCTGAAAAAGTCATCTCCCCTCTCCTTAATTGGCATCCCAAATCTATTGAAATTATTTATTGCTCTTTTTAATGCACAAACATGAAATGCAAGAAAGATCATCTATTTTTCTGCAAATCAGGAAGCTAATTCTCTCCCATTACCTGATACTTTTTGGAGTGTAACTGTAAGTCTTAGGTAAAAGGTTTTTTTCCATTACTTGCCTAGGCTGAGTTCACTCGACCAGTGACTTTAAATATTCCAAGTTTCTGCTTAGAGTAGATTCACCATGATACCACTGTAACTGGAAATAATTACTTTGATTTCAACAAATCCTACAAAAGTGTAGTTAATCCTACTATGCAAGTATCCTTTTGACACAACCTTAACTACACCATTACAAGAGACATGATAATTACCCTCCCAGGAGAAGATTCTTTTAGGGAGAGTATGCATAATGGGCAGAGAAAGGGAGAGACCACAAAGGAAAAGCAAAGCTTTGAATCAAACAGAACTGAATAAACAATTTGGGGCAATTTAAAACAAGAGCTTTAACTGAATTTTATGGAAGCAAATTGAATAAAGTAGTTAGAAAAATAGATATTGTGTTCGGGAAAAAATGTATAGTGGCAAAGATAAATCAGGCTTGTCACATGTGGTTTCAAATTTTTTTTTAAAGATTTTATTTATTTGAGAGAGCGAGAATGAGAGAGAGAGAGAGAGAGCACATGAGAGGGGGGAGGGTCAGAGGGAGAAGCAGACTCCCTGCTGAGCAGCAGGGAGCCCAATGTGGGACTTGATCCCGGGACTCCAGGATCATGACCTGAGCCGAAGGCAGTCGCTTAACCAACTGAGCCACCCAGGCACCCCTGTGGTTTCAAATTTTGATCTCTTGCTTACAGAGATGAGCTGAGACATTTTCTTTTTATCGTCTTTGCTCACTGTGGGGGAAGCAGGGCCATACCTTGATTTTATTTGCCTAAGTAGTGTGGTCATTAAAGGAAGTGGATATCTTTTAACCCATCTGCATTATGATGTTAGAAGGGGTTAAAAGTCAGAAGGATCCTTAGCATGTTATATAACCTCAAAATAGTAGTCCAAGTAGAGACTCTGTCACCTTCAGTTCCAGCACAGCTGTCAAATCAGCATTCTTCTCAGTGATTAGTACCAGATCTGGACATGCTTGATACTTAATGGTGAGTTAAACTAGCAAGAGACAGATTTTGACTAGACACTGTATCACTGACAGGGATTGGAATGTGGAATGAGTGGGTTTCTTCACAAGTGTCCAAGAAACTTCATCAAGGAGGTGTCTCTGTGTTTTTTTTAAATAATTTTTTATTATGTTAATCACCATATATTACATCATTAGTTTTTGATGTAGTGTTCCATGATTCATTGCACATAACACCCAATGCTCCACGTAGAATGTGCCCTTTTTAATACCCATCACCAGGCTAACCTATCCCCCCACCCTCCTCCCCTCTAGAACCCTCAGTTTTTTTTTCAGAGTCCATCGTCTCTCATGCTTTGTCTCCCCCTCCGACATACTCCCCTTCCTTCTTCCCCTCCTGCTATTTTCTTCTTATTTTTTCTTAACATATATTGCATTATTTATTTCAGAAGTACAGATCTGTGATTCATCAGTCTTGTACAATTCACAGCGCTCAACATAGCACATACCCTCCCCAATGTCTATCACCCAGCCACCCCATCCCTACCACCCCCCACAACTCCAGCAACCCTCAGTTTGTTTCCTGAGATTAAGAATTCCTCATATCAGTGAGGTCATATGATACATGTCTTTCTCTGATTGACTTATTGCACTCAGCATAACACCCTCCAGTTCCATCCACGTCGTTGCAAATGGCAAAATCTCATTCCTTTTGATGGCTGCATAATATTTCATTGTGTATATATACCACTGCTTCTTTATCCATTCATCTGTCGAGGGACATCTTGGCTCTTTCCACAGTTTGGCTATTGTGCACACTGCTGCTATAAACATTGGGGTGCATGTACTCCTTCGGATCCCTACATTTGAATTTTGTGGTAAATACCCAGTAGTGCGATTGCTGGATCGTATGGTAGCTCTATTTTCAACTGTTTGAGGAAACTCCATACTGTTTTCCAGAGGGGTTGCACCAGCTTGCATTCCCACCAACAGTGTAGGAGGGTTCCCCTTTCTCTGCAACCCCGCCAACATCTGTCGTTTCCTGACTTGTTCATTTTAGCCATTCTGACTGGTGTAAGGTGGTATCTCATTGAGGTTTTGATTTGGATTTCCCTGATATCCAGCGATGTGGAGCACTTTTTCATGTGTCTGTTGGCCACTTGGATGTCTTCTTTGGAAAAATGTCCATGTCTTCTGCCCATTTCTTGATTGGATTATTTGTTCTTTGGGTGTTGAGTTTGATAAGTTCTTTATAGATTTTGGATACTAGCCCTTTATCTGATATGTCGTTTGCAAATATTTTCTCCATTCTGTCAGTTGTCTTTTAGTTTTGTGGACTGTTTCTTTTGCTGTGCAAAGGCTTTTTATCTTGATGAAATCCCAATAGTTCATTTTTGCCCTGGCTTACCTTGCCTTTGGCGATGTTTCTAGGAAGAAGTTGCTGCGGCTGAGGTCGAAGAGGTTGCTGCCTGTGTTCTCCCTTAGGAATTTGATGGACTCCTGTTTCACGTTTAGGCCTTTCAACCATTTGGAGTCTATTTTTGTATGTGGTGTAAGGAAATGGTCCAGTTTCATTCTTCTGCATGTGGCTGTCCAATTTTCCCAACACCATTTGTTGAAGAGACTGTCTTTTTGCCATTGGACATTCTTTCCTGCTCTGTCAAAGATTAGTTGACCAAAGAGTTGAGGGACGATTTCTGGGCTCTCAATTCTGTTCCATTGATCTATGTGTCTGTTTTTGTGCCAGTACCATACTGTCTTGGTGATGACAGCTTTGTAATAGAGCTGGAAGTCCGGAATTGTAATGCTGCCAGCTTTGCTTTTCTTTTTCAATATTCCTCTGGCTATTCGGGGTCTCTTCTGGTTCCATACAAATTTTAGGGTTATTTGTTCCATTTCTTTGAAAAAGGTGGATGGTATTTTGATGGGGATTGCATTGAATGTATAGATTGCTCTAGGTAGCACTGACATCTTCACGATGTTTGTTCTTCCAATCCCTGAGCATGGAACGTTTTTCCATTTCTTTGTGTCTTCTTCAATTTCTTTCATTTGTATTTTATAGTTTTCTGAGTACAGATCCTTTGCCTCTTTGGTTAAATTTATTCCTAGGTATCTTATGGTTTTGGGTGCAATTGTAAATGGGATCGACTCCTTGATTTGTCTCTCTTCTGTCTTGTTGTTGGTGTATAGGAATGCCACTGATTTCTGTGCATTGATTTTATATCCCGCCACTTTACTGAATTCCTGTATGAGTTCTAGCAGTTTTGGGGTTGAGTCTTGGGTTTTCCTCATACAGTATCATATCATCTGCAAAGAGTGAGAGTTTGACTTCCTCTTTGCTGATTTGGATGCCTTTGATTTCTTTTTGTTGTCTGATTGATGTGGCTAGGACTCCTAATACTATGTTGAATAGCAGTGATGATAGTGGACATCCCTGCCGCGTTCCTGACCTTAGGGGAAAGGCTCTCAGCTTTTCCCCATTGAAAATGATATTCGCTGTAGGTTTTTCATAGATGGCTTTTGTGATATTGAGGTATGTACCCTCTATCCCTATACTCTGAAGAGTTTTGATCAAGAAAGGATGCTGTACTTTGTCAAATGCTTTTTCTGCATCTATTGAGAGGATCATATGATTCTTGTTCTTTCTTTTGTTAATGCATTCTATCACGTTGATTGATTTGTGGATGTTGAACCAGCCTTGCAGCCCAGGGATAAATCCCACTTGGTCGTGGTGAATCATCATTTTAATGTACTGTTGGATCCTATTGGCTAGTATTTGCGTGAGAATTTTTGCGTCCATGTTCATCAAGGATATTGGTCTGTAATTCTCCTTTTTGATGGGGTCTTTGTCTGGTTTTGGGATCAAGGTAATGGTGGCCTCATAAAATGAGTTTGGAAGTTTTCCTTCCATTTCTATTTTTTTTACAGTTTCAGGAGAATAGGTATTAATTCTTCTTTAAATGTTTGGTATAATTCCCCTGGGAAGCCATCTGGCCCTGGGCTTTTGTTTGTTGGGAGATTTTTGATGACTGCTTCAATTTCCTTAGTGGTTATAGGTCTGTTCAGGTATTCTATTTATTCCTGGTTCAGTTTTGGTAGTTGATACATCTCTAGGAATACACCCGTTTCTTCCAGGTTATCTAATTTGCTGGCATAGAGTTGCTCACAATATGTTCTTATAATTGTTTTTATTTCTTTGGTGTTGGTTGTGATCTCTCCTCTTTCATTCATGACTTTGTTGATTTGGGTCCTTTCTCTTTTCTTTTTGATCAGTCTGGCCAGGGGTTTATCAATCTTGTTAATTCTTTCAAAAAACCAGCTCCTAGTTTCGTTGATCTGTTCTACTGTTCTTTTGGTTTCTAGTTCATTGATTTCTGCTCTGATCTTTATGATTTCTCTTCTCCTGCTGGGTTTAGGCTTTATTTGCTGTTCTTTCTCCAGCTCCTTTAGGTGTAGGGTTAGTTTGTGTATTTGAGACCTTTCTTGTTTCTTGAGAAAGGCTTGTGTTGCTATATAGGTTCCTCTCAGGACTGCCTTTGTTGTATCCTAAAAGATTTTGAACAGTTGTGCTTTCATTTTCATTGGTTTTCATGAATTTTTTGAATTCTTCTTTAATTTCCTCGTTGACCCATTCATTCTTTAGTAGGATGCTCTTTAGCCTCCATGTATTTGAGTTCTTTCCAACTTTCCTCTTGTGATTGAGTTCTAGTTTCAAAGCAGTGTGGTCTGAAAATATGCAGGGAATAATCCCATTCTTTTTGGTACCAGTTGAGACCTGATTTGTGACCTAGGATGTGATCTATTCTGGAAAATGTTCCATGGGCACTAGAGAAGAATGTGTATTCTGTTGCTTTGGGATGGAATCTTCTGAATATGTCTGTAAAGTCCTTTTGGTCCAGTGTTTCATTTAAAGTCTTTATTTTCTTGTTGATCTTTTGCTTAGATGATCTGTCCATTTCAGTTGGGGGGTGTTAAAGTCTCCCACTATTATTGTATTGTTGTTGATGTGTTTCTTTGCTTTTGTTATTAATTGCCTTATATAATTGGCTGCTCCCATGTTAGGGGCATAGATATTTACAATTGTTAGATCTTCTTGTTGGATAGACCTTTTAAGTAGGATATAGTGTCCTTCATCTCTTATTACAGTCTTTTTTTAAAATCTAATTTGTCTGATATAAGGATTGCCACCCGAGCTTTCTTTTGGTGTCCATTAGCATAGTAAATGGTTTTCCACTCCCTCACTTTCAATTTGGGGGTGTCTTTGGGTCTAAAATGAGTCTCTTACAGCATATTGATGGGTCTTGTTTTTTAATCCAATCTGATAGCCTGTGTCTTTTGATTGGGACATTTAGCCCATTTACATTCAGGGTAACTATTGAAAGACATGAATTTAGTGCCATTGTATTGCCTGTAAGGTGACTGTTACTGTATATTCTCTGTGTCCCTTTCTGATCTATGCTGCTTTTAGATTCTCTTTTTGCTTAGAGGACCCCTTTCAAGATTTCTTGTAGGGCTGGTTTCATGTTTGCAAATACCTTTAGTTTTTGTTTGTCCTGGAAGCTTTTGATCTCTCCTTCTATTTTCAATGACAGCCTAGCTGGATATAGTATTCTTGGCTGCATATTTTTCTCGTTTAGTGCTCTGAAGATATCATGCCAGTCCTTTCTGGCCTGCCAGGTCTCTGTGGATAGGTCTGTTGCCAATTTAATGTTTCTACCATTATAGGTTACATATCTTTTCTCCCGAGCTGTTTTCAGGATTTTCTCTTTGTCTCTGAGACTTGTAAGTTTTACTGTTAGACGTCGGGGTGTTGACCTATTTTTATTGGTTTTGAGAGGGGTTCTCTGTGCCTCCTGGATTTTGATACCTGTTTCCTTCCCCACATTAGGGTAGTTCTCTACTATTATTTGCTCCAATATACCTTCTGCCCCTCTCTCTCTTTCTTCTTCTGGGATCCCAATTATTCTAATGTTGTTTTGTCTTATTGTATCGTTTTTCTCTCGAATTCTGGCCTAGTGATCCTGTAGTTGTTTCTCTCTTTTTCTCAGCCTCTTTATTTTCCATCATTTGGTCTTCTATATCACTGATTCTCCCTTCTGCCTCATTTATCCTAGCAGTTAGTGCCCCCATATTTGATTGCACCTCATTAATAGCCTTTTTGATTTTGACTTGGTTCGATTTTATTTTTTTTATTTCTCCAGAAAGGGTTTCTCTAATAACTTCCACACTTTTTTCAAGCCCAGGTAGTATCTTTTAAAATCATGATTCTGAACTCTAGGTCCGACATCTTACTCATGTCAGTATTGAGTAGGTCCCTGGCAGACGGTACTACCTCTTGTTCTTTTTGCTGAGGTGATATTTTTCATCTTTTCATTTTGTCCAGAGGAGAATAGATGAATGAGAGAACAGAATGGTGACAGATTAACAACATCTCCAGCAAATATACTCTATACAAATCAGAAAAGACCTGAAACCAGGGGACAAGAAAGGGAAAGAAAGAAGAGAAAAAAAAAAAAAGGAAAAGGAAAAAGATAAAAACAAACAAAAATAGAACAAAACAAAACAAATAAAACAGAATATGATCAAATATGATCAGGCTAGTGCATAGATCAGTGCCACACACTACATTTTGGGCATATTTTATTCTGTTTGAAGAAAATGCCTGCTAAAATTTTAAAGGAAGAAAGACTTATATATGTACAAAATAAGTGTTGATACAATGAAGGGATGGAAGATAACTGTAACGATGAAAATTATAAAAGATTTTATAAAAGGAATTGATAAGAAGTTATTTTTAAAAGAAAGAAGAAGATTAAAAAAAAGAAAATTAAAAGGGAGAGAATGTGATCAGGCAGGAGACTAGAACAAAGCCATACACTAGTGATATAGGGTATATTTTGATCTGTTAGAAGAAATTGTATTTCAAAAATTTAAAGAGAGAACAACTTATATATATATGCCAGAAATAAGGGTAACTACTATGAGGGGGTAAAAATATGATTCTAAAAATGAAAAATAAAATTTTTTTTTAAAAAAGGGATTGATAAGATGTTGGTTGAAAAAGGGAAAAGAAAAATTAAAAAAAAAAACAGTTAAAAAAATTAACTTTCAAAAACTAATGAATCATGGTAAAAAAAAAAAGCCATGAATTCTATGTGCAGTATTCCCCTAGCGCTGGAGTTCTCCCGTTCTCCTTGATCAGTAAACTTGGTCTTGGCTTGCTGGCTGTTCGGGCTGATCTTCTGGGGGAGTGGTCTGTTGCCATTGTTCCCAAATGTCTTTGCGGAGGTGGAATTGCCCTGCCCTTGTGAGTCCGGGCTAAGCAAGCCGCTGGGGTTTGCTCTTAGGAGCTTTTGTTCCCTGCAAGCTCTTGGTACAGCTTTGGAGGAGCAGGGTGAAAATGGTGGCCTCCCAATCTCTGCCTGGAGGAGCTGAGAACTCGCAGCCCCGCTCCTCAGTGCGCCCCCAGAGAGAAGCAGTCACTCCTGTCTCCCTGGTCTTCGGCCGCACTCCGTGTTCACCCGGCCTGTGACCGAGCGTTTCTATCTCTGGCACCCGACCCCGTGTGGAGTCTCCAAACCCAGGAGATCCCTGTGGTGCTCCCGCCCCACTCCTCCTGGGGGAGGAAGGGGAGTCTCCCCAGCTCTGCCACTTGTTGGGTCCCTGCTGGAGGAGTAGTGGCCTGACTGGGCCACGGATCACAGTTTCTGGCAACCCCGTGCTGAGAGCTTGCTCCTTGGCTCTGTCTCTGCAGCCAGCTTCCCCGCTCCGATACCTGGGAGCTCTGCCACACTCAGGCACCCCCGGTCATTCTGTGACCCCGAGGGTCCTGAGACCACACTATCCCGTGAGGGTTCCACCCCCCACTTAGCCACTGGAGCCACGTCCCTCAGCGGAGCCGAGTTCTAAAAGTTCCGATTTTGTGCCCCATGGCTCTGTCATTTGCCAGAAGCGGCCGCCGGAGGCCCCCTTCCCCCACCATCTGTCCTCCCGAATATCACCTCGGATTCACTTCGCACGTCCTACCTTCCAGTAAGTGGTCGCTTCTCTGTTCAGAGAGTTGTTGCTACTCTCTTCTTCGATCTCCTGTTGAGTTCGTAAGTGTTCAGAATGGTTTGATCCCTATTCAGCTGAATTCCTGAGACCAGACAAAATCCAGGTCTCCTACTCCTCCGCCATCTTGCTCTGCCCCCTGTCTATGTGTGTTTTATTCATTTTAATTTTTTCCCCTAGTTTTTGAAATTTACTTGCTTAGGAGTTAGGTATAATGGGTCTTATAAAGCCATTTACCTCACATGTGCAATTTCATTTATGAGACTGAGAGACTTTAACAGTTTGGGAGATACTTTCTACTGTTTCACCCATTGTGTATGAGATGAGTAATGAGTACTTACATGTTAAGTGTGGTATGCTGACCAGCAGCAGTAGAATTCACCTGGGATGAGTTAGAAATGCATTCTGAGGACCACCTTATACCCACTGAATCAGAAACCCTGGGGATAAGGCCCAGCAATCTGGGTTTTAACAAGCCCTGCTGATGATTCTGATGCACAAAGAGTTTGAGAACCACTGACTTGCAGTAAGTCTAAGATTGAAGAGGAAAATCTGCCTCAGCCTTGTCTTGATCTGCCCTTGTGAGCTGAATAAAGTATGCATTTGAAGATGAATTTTATATTTTTCATGCAACATGGCTGTTACACATAAGCCAACTATTTTGAAAACTATTTAAAGTAATATGTTAAATGTTAGAGAAGAAAACAACTGTATATACTTAGAAAAGGTATTGTACAGCATTCTATCCAAAATTAAAAGAATTTCCAAGGGAAATTTTTGCCTTGGAAAATGACTAAAATTTACCACCATCATGCACAGAAAAGGTAATTTCATGTAACTACTTCCCATGTTTTTCTGGATAAAATTCACAACAGGCTAGGAAGAGAGAGAAAAATGGGGAAAAAAATGAAAACATTTTTGACATTTTCATTCGTATGTTACTCTATATAGTCACTTAATAGAACTCAGCTAATACTCCCAACAAGTACGTAAAATTGTTACACGGTGGGGAGCTTAGTATTCAAAGATCTTATACACAGATTTTAGAGAGGTTTTTTTTTTTTTTGTACTATGCTAAAAATCACATAACATTTACCATCTTGACCATTTTAAGTGTATAGTTAAGTAGTGTTAAGTATATTCACATTGTTGTAAAACATTTTTTGTGTTTTTTTGTTTTGTTTTTTACAAACTTGAAACACTGTACCAATTAAACAACTCCTTTATTCTCTCTTACTTTATCCCCTGGTAACCACTGTTCAGTTTCTATAAATGTGACTGCTTCTGAGATGGAGATTATTTAATCAGGATATGAATTTGAATCTTTCTGGTTCCAAGGTCCGTGTTCTTTGTCCTTTACAACATGTTATTTGTCAAACTACGTCAAAACATATTCTTGGCCTTTAAGTCTTTTTTCTTTCTTACCAATTTGAATATGTATATTCAACTCTTTCAAGGCTGTTCTTTTGACAATTTCTTAGAACAGGCTATTTTTTTCCTCATTTCTCTTTTTCCTTATAATGGCCTAAATGTTCCTTTTTATCCAAGAAAACTCTTGGATATAAGTGGTTTCTCCCTTTCTTTGTTCTGAATTCCCCACAGAAATTAATGCTTCACTACACATCCTGTCAATAAGAATAATGGACCCTCTGTGCTTGTAAGGACCTTAAATTCCAGCTAAATCAACAATTGATTTGGTGCATGAATCCCCTCAACAATAGAGCATAGGCTTATTCACCTCCAGAAATGTCTGGAGCCCATCCTATTTTTGCACATCTTTATTAGAAATCTCTTATCTGGAGTTAAAATTTTGCACCTTTATAGGAACCACTGTTTTTTTTTGGTTCTGTTTCTTGATGCTATGTGGGGTGAATCTAATGTGATTTCCATATAATATCCCATACAATATTTAATATTCTCACAAATCTTTTCCAAGTTAAATATTTCCCATATTAATATTAATCAAAACTTTTCAAAGGTCTTCTCTCTGCTCTGGCTACTAGTTTAAAAACATGGCCAATTGCTTTCTCTCTTAAAAACTGGACACCACAAACTAAACCAGTTCTCTAAGTATGTCAAAACATTACTTGCTTCATACGTGCATTTAATAAAGGCTAAGGTATTTATTATTATTATTATTATTATTATTACTATTATTATTGGCAGCCACTCATCTGTGATGTCTATCAGCTCCCTTTTCCTATAAACTCATCATTGATAGAAACTCTTAACTATGTGTCAAATATGCAGCTAAGACAGATAAAGCCAATCCTGAGTGTATTCCCTTTTGTACACTTTTTTTCACCATTTTACATGTGTATGGGTGCATGTTCCCAATGAAATAAATGTGGCTTTGCCTGGTATAAAAGTTGTAAACACAATTTTTGTAACTCTGTCAGAAGAATATGGTTGAGCATACTTAGTAAGCATACATGGAGGTAACTATACATAAATTTTACTATTAGGTTGCGCTGGGTCCACTACAAAGTTCCCAAGTCTCACAAAATTGATACAAAATTTCCCAACTTTTTTTAAATTAAAACATGATACCTTTGGAAGTTTCTATCTAGCTCTGAAACCAGGTGGGTTTTAAAAACTACCCTAATTAACAGTTCCAGGAACCATGTCATTAAATGCATTTACAAGCAGAAAGATTTTCTCATGATGCGAACCAGGAGGAGAGGAGATGAAGCTTTGGTGTCTATTTCTGGCTCTGTCACTGACTCACCCCTCACTGCAGTGAAAAGCCAATTAACCTCCCCCAGTTTCCCGGTTTGTGAAATTAAAAAAAAAAATCACCAGGAGGTTGAGAAAATGGAGGTCGTGGAAATTTTCAATATGCGTAAATAAAAGGTGCTGTAAAAATGTAAAATCTAATTCTTTTAGTGATGGAAGTACACTAAACTTGAGCAGGAATTACTGATACCCACCTAAGCCATTTTTAGCAGACAGCTATTTGTATTTCTACTGAACATTTATACTGAAATTCTCTAAACATTTTGTATTTATATACTGTCATGCCTCTTAACTCTTTCATAAAATGATGAAATGAGTTAAAATTTGTTACTTAATATCCCTTGTAGGTGTTTTCACAGTATGATACCCGAAACCTGGTAAAATTCAGATTAAGGAATGGCTAATAGTAAAGTATTCCAATCTTCCAAATTCAGGATCTTGAGACTTCTGACAGTGAACTGGCAATTTAACTTTACTGGACTGAATGAGAATATGGCCAAAATGTCATTAGGAGATATGGACAGAATCTGGTCAAATTACAGTTTTTCATTTTGTTCTTATTAAAGAGTTACATTTTCAAATTGGAAGTCTTGGGACAATTCATATAGGTTCTTTAATACCACTCTATTTCATTATTTTAGTTGTTTTCATGATCTTGCAGATTTAAAAATATGGACTAACTGATCATGGGTCCTCATCAGAATTCTCTTTCTTGCTGCTGCTTCATCCTTTCAAAAACAAGCCAGACTCTTTATTTCTGTATCCCAGGTTAGAGTGATTCTGCTTATGCATGTGTCTTTTTAAAATACAACTTTAAAACACCAAACAACCAGTTAAAATGTTTATTTACCTCTAAGTTGAAAAAAATATGAAATTAAATTCCATGAATAGATAAAATGAAAAGTGGTAGAACTAGAAGATTCATCCAATATCCTTAATATAGTGATATTTTTTTTAAAAAAAGAGTCTTTTCAATTTTAAGGTATTTATATAATATCACATAAAAGTTCTAGTAAGTTGAATGATATTAGAGTAGCCAACACCTGAAGGGGAAACTACTGGAAAATTATGACAACCTCTTATTTAAAACAAATTTCTTTACAAAAACGCACACAACCAATAGCAATTCATTTAATAAATTTCTCTTGAGTCAGCATACATTTCTGTTTTTCTCTCTTTCTCTTTCTCACACACAGCTTCAAATGGAAAGGTCTGACAACCCCTGGAAATAAAATCACAGCATACATTAAAACCAAGGCAATAGCTATTAAGAAATACACACTACTTACTGTTTTGTCCTGAGTAACCCAAATTAGAATAGTTCAGGTACATTGCTCCAAAAATTCTAGGTAAGTTTCCAATTTAGGAAATTCTACTTAAGTATTCTCTCTTGAAACTTCATGTAATATTATGATATACCACCCCCAGGAAGATTTTCCTGAAGAATTTAAAATATGATTAGAATTCATTTCATCTCAACTCATTAGTACCACAATTACTAAAAGCTGTAAGACAATTCATTTGAACATCAAGTAGTCATGGTTTCTGAACACTTATACAGCATTATTTGTATATCTTTCAGGAAGAGTATAGAGTGTTGCCTTATACATCATAGAAACTTTATGCACGTTTCCTGACATAACTGATTTAAAGTTTTTTAACTTTTGTGAGAGTCATGGAATCCTACTCTCACACTAGATAAGTGATACACAGGTAACTACAGCTAAACCAGATAGAAAACAGTATGTGTCTTTTTTTTTAAAGATTTTATTTATTTATTTGACAGAGAGAGAATTAGAGCAGGAACACAAGCAGGGGGAGTGGGAGAGGGAGAAGCAGGCTTCTCGCAGAGCAGGGAGCCCGATGCAGGGCTCGATCTCAGGATCCTGGATCATGACCCAAACCGAAGGCAGACGCTTAATGACTGAGCCACCCAGACTTCCCAATGGTATGTGTCTTTAGGGGGCTTTGGGGTGAACAGGAGTGATGGGAGGATACAGTGGAAAAGGAAGTAAGTATGAAAACAGTTTGGGTCAGCACTATTCAGAGTCTATGATGAGTGTGGAATTAAGTGAAGTGAGGTTTGAGATATTGAAATGAGACATTGAAAAAAAGGGAAGATGAGAAAAATGGTCTAGATTAAGTAAAAAAAAGTGGTGGTGGGTGGGAAAGGGTTAAAGATCCTCATTTTAGCTGAGAAGCCTGGCACATACTTAAAATCTTCCAAAGCATACTCCAGAGAGCATTATTGACTGGTACAAGTGTGCATTTGAGATGAAAAATTTTTGGTTTCCATTTTTGAATTTAGATACTTTGGTGGTAAAGTCTCCTGCCTTTGAGGACAATATCTCAAATGAATCATTTCTCAGCAATGGATGTCAAATAATGGCATTTAAGAACTTGAATGATTATATCTGCATCAATTCCCTTATATGAGAGAAAACAATACCATTATGAGATCAGTGAAAATCAAGACCACGGCATTTAGGGAGAAGTATGAATGCATTACTTTGTGACAACATTTCATTTCACTGACAAGAAAATGCTTGGTGTTGTGTGCCTTAGGCGCTGAAACATCAGCCTCTCTAGTTTCCAAGAAGAAGAATCCTTTGGGCTGGCGATTTAAGGTGACACCTACGTTATTGTATCCCATCTCAGTTGTGTCAGCTAAAATGATAGGATTTGCTAGAACACAGCATGGGTCACCATCAACCCCACCAACTACAAAGAACATGTCAAGGTTAATTAGAAACAGGTGCTGTTGTCTTAGTAAGCATAACTTCTTATTTGCATGGTCTGGCAGGTTTACTCTCCGTTTGGGCCATTCCTTACAGTGCTCTTCCAAAATGATTGTCTTTCGAGTGGTCGTATATGTGCTGGGGCAATATTTAGACGTCTTTATTCAACAAATACTTATTTACCATGTGAAGATCAGATATAGTAGCTATAGGAGAAAAAAAGTAGATATAAAGTCTTTGCACAAATTTAAAGTCTATTAGGGGAAATGCATTTATTCATCACCCCCCTCCCTCCTGCTGAGCTGACGTTGCATTGTTGCATATCCCAGCTACTCTGTGGGTTTTGTGAAGCTGTGTGTGAAGTCTCTACCTCATTGTAGTATATGCAGGCAAGACTGCACTCTCCTACAGATGTGTGGAGTAAGCTGTGGTGTAGTTTTTTTGGCACATAATAAACACGTTGCAGCAGAAAAAAAAAATATGAAATCACAAATGTGATTTAAGTTTTCTCATTGGTTCTTTTATTTATTATTGAAATACAATTGATAATGTAACATTATATTGTTACAGGTATATAACATAGTGATCTGATATTTGTATATACTATGAAATGATCACCACAATGTCTAGTTTCCCCCATCACCATATAAAGTTATATAATATGCAATACATTAATAACTATATTCTTCATATTGTACATTACATCTCCATGACATTTATTTTATGAATGGAATTTTGTACCTCTTGACCTCCTTCTTCAAATTTGTCCACCCTCCCTCCCCTCCGGTAGCCACCAATGTATTCTCTATGTCTATGAGTTTTGTTTCATTTGCTTGTTTTGTTAGGTTTCATGTATAAGTGAAATCATATGGAATTTGTCCTTCTCTGTCCAGCTTATTTCATTTCTCATAATGCCCTCAATGATGTCCATCTACATTGTTGCAAATGGCAAGATTTATTTTTAAAGCTGAGTACTATTCCAGTGTGTGCATATATGTGTGTGTGTGTGTGTGTGTATACACATAAATATATACATATGTGTGTCTGTGTGTGTGTGTATATATCAATCTCTTCACTGTGTGTGTGTGTGTGTGTGTCACATCTTCTTTACTCAGTCACCCACAATGTATACTTTTGTTGTTTCTATATCCTGACTAATGTGAATAATGCTGTAATGAACATAGGGGCATATGTATCTTTTTGAATTAGTGTTTTAATTTTCGTCAGATAAATACCTAGAAGTGAAATGGCTGGATCATGTGGTAGGCCTATTTTCACTTTTTTGAGGAACTGCCATACTGTTTTCCATAGTACTGCAGCAATTTACATTTCTACCAACAGTGTGCAAGTGCTCCCTTTTCCTCACATCCTCACCAACACTTGATATAGCTTGTCTTCTTGAAAATAGCCATTCTGACAGGTGGTAAGATGATACATCCTTATGGTTTGATTTGCATTTCCCTGATGATTAGTGATGTTAGCAAATTTTCATGTGTCTGTTGACCATCTGTATGCTTTCTTTGGAAAAATGTCTATTCAGATCTTCTGCCTACTTTTAATCAGATTATTTGTTATTCTGTTATATAAGTTTTAAAAATATTTTTGTATTAACCCCTTATCAGATATGATTTCCAAATATCTTGTCCCATTCAGTAGGTTGCCTTTTTATTTTGTTGGTTTCCTTTGCTGTGCAGAAGCCTTTTAGTTTGGTGTAGCCCTAATTGTTTTTAGTTTAGTTTTGGTTTGTTTTGGTGTTGTTTTTGCTTTTGTTGCCATTGCCATTGCCATTGCCATTTGCTTTTGTTGCCATATATATCACCAAGAGTGATAACAAGGAGCTTACTTTTCTATGTTTTCTCCTAGGAGTTGTATGGTTTATATTTAAGTCTTTAATCTATTTTGAGTTAACTTTTGTGTATGGTATAAGATAGTGGTACAGTTTTCCCATCAACATTTATTGAGGAGACTGTCCTGTTGCCACTGTATAATCTTCAATTCTTTGTTGTAAACCAATTGACCATGTATGTGTAGGTTTGTTCCTGAGTTCTCTATCCTTTTCTGTTTATTTATATATCTGTTTTTATGCCTATATCGTACTGTTCTGATTATTATAGCTTTGCAATATACTTTAAAATCACAGAGTCCACAATGCCTCCAGATTTGTTCCTCTTTCTCAATATTGCTTTGGATACAGAGGGTCCTTTGTGGTTCCGTACAAATTTTAGGATTTTTTTTTGTTCTATTACTGTGAAAATGCCATTGTAATTTTGATCAGGATTACATTGAATCTGTAGATTACTTTGGGTAGTATGGACATTTTAACAATATTAATTCATCCTTGAACACAGAATATCTTTCCATTTATTTGTGTCATCTTCAATTTCTTTCACCAATGTGTTGTAGTTTTTTTGGTGTACAGATCTTTCACCTCCTTGGTTAAATTTATTTCTAAGTATTTTGATGCAATTATAAATAGGATGTTTTTTTAATTTTCCTTTTTGGAAGTTTATTGTCAATGTATAAAAATCAACAATTTTTTGTATATTGATTTTATATCCTGCAAATATATGAATTTGTTTATTCTAATGTTTTTTTTATATCTTCAGGGTATTCTACATATAAAATCACATCATCCACAAATAGTGACAGTTTTATTTCTTCCTTTCAAATTAGAATGTCTTTTATTTATTTTTCTTGCTTGATTACTCTAGCTAGGATTTCCAATGCTATGTTGAATAGAAGTGGTGAGAATGGATATTCTTGTCTCGTTCCTAATCTTAGAGGAAAAGCTTTCAGCTTTTCACCATTGAATATGTTAGCTATTGGCTCATCATACATGACCTTTATTATGTTGAGGTACATTCCCTCTATACCTGCTTTGTTGAGTATTTTTATCATTCTCTTATGGATGTTGAATTTTGTGAATTTTTTTTCTGTATCTATTGAGATAGCATATGATTTTTATCTTTCATTTTGTTAATGTGTATCAAATTGATCAATTTGTAGATGCTGAATGATCCTTTCATCCCTGGAATAATCCTACTTAATTATGGTGTATGATCTTTTTAATATATCAGTGATTTTGGTCCACTAACATTGCATTGAAAACTTTTACATCTATGTTTGTTTAGGATATTGGCCTGTAATTTAATCTATTTTTCTTTTCTTTTCTTTTCTTTTCTTTTCTTTTCTTTTCTTTTCTCTTCTCTTCTCTTCTCTTCTCTTCTCTTCTCTTCTCTTCTCTTCTCTTCTTTCTCTTCTCTTCTCTTCCTTTCCTTTTCCATTCCTTTCCTTTCTTTTCTTTCTTTTCTTTCCTCCCTCCATTCCTCTTTCCTTCCCTTCCTTCTTTCCTTTTTTTGGGGGGAGGGTGTCCTTGTCTGATTTTGGTATCAGGGTAATGCTGGCCTCATAAAATGAGTTTGGACACATGCTTTCAGCTTGAATTTTTTGGAAGAGTTTGAGAAGGATAGGTATTAAGTCTTTGAATGATAGAATTCACAAGTAAAGCCAACTGTCCTTGACTTTTGTTTGTTGGAAGATTTTTGATTACTGATTCAATCTCCTTGCTAGTAATTGTTCTGTTTAGATTTGCTATTTCTTCATGATTCAGTCTTGGTAATTTGTATGTGTCTAGGAATATATCTATTTCTTCTAGGTTGTCCAATTTGTTGACATTTATTTGTCCATAATTGTCTTTTGTGATCCTTTGTTTTTCTTCAGTATATGTTGTAACTTGCCTCCTTCATTTCTGATATTATTTATTTGAGCCGTAACTCTTTTTTTCTTAGTGAATCTAACTAAAGAGTAAATAATTTTGTCAATCTTTTTTAAGGAATCAACTCTTAGTTTTATTGATTTTCCTATTTCCTTTGTAGTCTTTATTTTATTTATAACAACATTGGTCTTTATTATTTTCTTCCTTCTGGTAACTTTGGGCTTTTTGGTCCCTTTTTTCTAGTTTTAGGTACAAATTTACATTAAGATTTTTCTTATTTCTTGAAGGAGGTCTATATCACTATGAATTGTTTCCCTTTTATAATTATATTTGCTGCATCCTATAGATTTTAGTATATTTACATTTGTTTAAGGTGCTTTTTACTTTTATTTTATTTTTTAATTTATTTTATTTTTTATTTTATTTTAATTTTATTTTTTAGTCACCATACAATACATCATTAGTTTTTGATGGAGTGTCTCACGATTCATTGTTTGCATATAACACCCATTGCTCCATGCAGTATGTGCCCTTCTTAATACCACCACCAGGCTAACCCCCCCCCCCCCAAGAAACCTCCCCTCTAAATCCCTCAGTTTGTTTCTTGGAGTCCATAGTCTCTCTTGGTTCATCTCCCCCTCTGATTTCCCCCGTTCCTTTTTCTCCTTCTCCTAATATCCTCCATGCTATTCCTCATGTTCCACAAATAAGTGAAACCATATGATAGTTGACTTTCTCTGCTTGACTTATTTCACTTAGCATAATCTCCTCCAGTCCCATCCATGTTGATGTAAAAGTTGGGTATTCATCCTTTCTGGTGGCTGAGTCATATTCCATTGTATATATGGACTACACCTTCTTTATCCATTCATCTGTTGAAGGGCATCTCAGCTCTTTCCACAGTTTGGCTATTGCGGACATTGCTGCTATGAACATTGGGGTGCATATGGCCCTTCTTTTCACTACATCTGTGTCTTTTGGGTAAATACCCAGGAGTGCAATTGCTGGGTCATAGGGTAGCTCTATTTTCAGTTTTTTGAGGCACCTCCACAGTGTTTTCCAAAGTGGCTGTACCAACTTGCATTCCCACCAATAGTGTAAGAGGGTTCCCCTTTCTCCACAACATCTCCAAAGTTTGTTGTTTCTTGCCTTGCCAATTTTTGCCATTTTACTTGGTGTAAGGTGGTATCTCAATGTGGTTTTGATTTGAATTTCCCTGATGGCTAATGATGATGAACATTTTTTCATGTGTCTGTTAGCCATTTGTATGTCTTCTTTTGAGAAGTGAGTGTTCATTTCTTCTGCCCATTTTTTAACTTGGTTATTTGTTTTTGGGGTGTTGAGTTTGAGAAGGGCTTTATAGGTCATGGAACTCAGTGCTTTGTCTGTAGTGTCATTTCCAAATATCTTCTCCTATTCTGTGGGTTGCCTCTTTTTTTCTGACCATTTCCTTTGCTGTGCAGAAGCTTTTTATCTTGATGAAGTCCCAAAAGTTAATTTTTGCTTTTGTTCACTAGCCTTAGGAGATGTATTTTGAAAGAAGTTGCTGTGCCCAGTGTTGAAGAGATTACTGCCTATGTTCTCCTCTAGGATTTTGATGGATTCCTGTCTCACATTGAGGTCTTTCATCCATTTTGAGTTTATCTTTGTGTATGGTGTTAGAGAATGGTCGAATTTCATTCTTCTGCATATAGTTGTCCAATTTTCCCAGCATCATTTATTGAAGAGACTGTCTTTTTTCCATTGCATATTTTCTCCTGCTTTGTTGAAGATTATTTGACCATAGAGTTGAGGGTACATATCTGGGCTCTCTATTTGGTTCCTTTGGTCTATATGTCTGTTTTTGTGCCAGTGCCATGCTGTCTTGGTGATCATGGCTTTGTAATATAACTTGAAATCCAGCAACGTGATGCCCCAGCTTTGTTTTTCAACATTTTCTTGGCAATTCAGGGTCATTTCTGATTCCATACAAATTTTAGGATTGTTTGTTCCAGCACTTTGAAAAATTTCATTTGAATTTTGATCGGGATGGCATTGAAGGTATAGATTGCTCTGGGTAGCATAGACATTTTAACAATATTTATTCTTCCAATCCTTGAGCATGGAATGTTTTTCCATCTTTTTGTGTCTTCTTCCATTTCTTTCATGAGTGTTCTGTAGTTCCTAGAGTATAGATTCCTTACCTCTTTGGTTAGGTTTATCCTGAGATATCTTATGGTTTTTGGTGCTATTGTAAATGGAATCGATTCTCTAATTCCTTTTTCTACAGTTGCATTGTTAGTGTATAAGAAAGCAACTGATTTCTGTGCATTGATTTTTGTATCCTGCCACATTTACTGAATTGCTGTATGAGTTCTAGTAATTTGGGGGTGGAATCTTTTAGATTTTCCACATAAAGTGTCATGTCATCTGCAAAGTGAGAGAGTTTGACTTCTTCTTTGCCAACTTGAAAAGCTTTTATTTCTTTTTGTTGTCTGATTGTTGTTGCTAGGACTTCTAGTACTATGTTGAAAAATAGTGGCAAGAGTGGGCATCCTTGTCGTGTTTCTGATCTTAATGGAAAGGCTCTCAACTTTTCCCCATTGAGAATGATATTCGCTGTGGGTTTTTCATAGATTGATTTTATGAATTTGAGGAATGTTCCCTCTATCCCTATACTCTGAAGAGATTTAATCAGGTAAGGATGCTGTATTTTGTCAAATGTTTTTTCTGCATCAATTGAGAGGACCATATCCTTATTCTCTCTCCTCTTATTAATGTGTTCTATCATATTGATTGATTTGCTAATATTGAACCTCCCTTGAATCGCAGGGATAAATCCCACTTGGTAGTGGTGGATGATCCTTTTAATCTACTGTTGGATCCTATTAGCTAGGATTTTGTTGAGAATTTTGAAATCCATATTCATCAGGGATATCAGTCTGAAATTTTTCTTTTTCATGGGGTCTTTGCCTGGTTTGGGGATCAAGGTAATGCTGGCTTCATAGAATGAGTCTGGAAGCTTTTCTTCTGTTTCTATTTTTTGAAACAGCTTCAGGAGACTGGGTATTATTTCTTCATTGAATGTTTGGTAGAATTGCTCAGGGAATCCATCCGGACCTGGACTCTTGTTTTTTGGGAGGTTTTTGATTACTATTTCAATCTCTTTACTGGTTATTGGCCTATTCCTGTTGTCTATTTCTTCCTCTTTCAGTCTTGGTGGTTTATATGTTTCCAGGAAGGCATCCATTTCTTCCAGGTTGCTTACTTTATTGGCATATAGTTGTTGATAGTAATTTCTAATAATTGTTTCTATTTCCTTGGTTTTAGTCATGATCTCTCCCATTTTGTTCATAATTTAATTAATTTGGGTCTTTTCTCTCTTTTTTTTTTTTTTTGGATAAGTCTGGCCAGTGGTTTATTGATCTTTTTAATTCTTTCAAAGAGCCAGCTTCTAGTTTCATTGATTTGCTCTACTCTATCTCTGGTTTCTAATTCATTGATCTCTGCTCTAATCTTATTTCTCTTCTAATGCATGCCTTAGGCATCATTTGTTGCCTTTTCTCCAGTTCTTTAAGGTGTAAAGTTAGTTGGTGAATGCGGGATTTTTTTTTTTTTTGAGTGATGCTTGGATGGCTATGTATTTCACCCTTAGGACCACCTTTGCAATATCGCATAGGTTTTGGACCAATGTGTTTTCCTTCTCATTGATTTCCATGAAATGTTTAAGTTCTTCTTTGATTTCCTGGTTGACCCAAATATTCTTCAGCAGAGTGGTCTTTAGCTTCCAAGTGTTTGAAGTTCTTCCAAATTTTCTCTTGTGGTTGATTTCCAGCTTTAAAGCATTATGGTCTGAGAATATGCAAGGAATAATCTCAAATTTTTGTTATCGGTTGAGACCTGATTTGTGACCCAGTATATAGTCTATTCTGGAGAAAGTTCCATGTGTGCTTGAGAAGAATGAGTATTCTGTTGTTTTAGGTTGGAATGTTCTATATATATATCTATGAGGTCCATCTGGTCCAGTGTGTCATTCAAAGCTCTCGTTTCTTTGTTGATCTTATGCTTAGATGATCTGTCTATTGCTGAGAGTGGAGTGTTGAGGTCTCCTATAATTAACATATTATTATCAAAATGACTCTTTATTTTGGTTAACAGTTGGCTTATGTAGTTGGCTGTTCCCGTGTTGGGTCTTCTTGTTGGGTAGCCCCTTTAAGAATGATATAGTGTCCTTCTGTGTCTCTAACTATAGTCTTTAACTTAAAATCTAATTTGTCTGATATGAGAATTGCTACCCCAGCTTTCTTTGAGGTCCGTTGGCATGGAAGATGGATCTCCATCCATTCACTTTCAGTCTGGATGTATCTTTAGGTTCAAAATGAGTCTCTTGTAGACAGCATATGGATAGGTCCTGTCTTTTTATCAAATCTGCAACCCTTTGCCATTTTATGGGAGCATTTAGGCCATTCACGTTGAGAGTGATTATTAAAAGGTATGAATTTATTGTCATCATGTTGCCTGTGAAGTCCTTGTTTCTATAGATTGTCTCTGTAAATTTCTGTTGTATATCACTCTTGGGGTCTTTCTCCTTTTATAGAACCCCACTTAATATTTCTTGCAGGGCCGGCTTAGTGGTCACATATTCTTTCAGTTTCTGCCAGTCCTGGAAGCTCTGCATCACTCCATCCATTGTAAATGACAGCCTTGCCAGGTAATGAATTCTTGGCTGTATGTTCTTCCCATTTAGTACCCTGATTATGTCTTTCCAGCCCTTTCTGGCTTGTCAGGTCTCTGTGAATAGGTCTGACGTTATTCTGATGTTCCTCCCTCTGTACGTAAGGAATCTCTTCCCCCTAACTGCCCTTAAGATGTTTTCCTTGGTTCTAAGATTTGCGAGTTTTACTATTACATGCTGGGGCGTTGGCCTGTTTTCCTTGATCTTGGGAGGGGTCCTCTCTGCCTCTAGGACATGAATGTTTGTTTCATTCCCCAGATTAGGGAAGTTCTCAGCTACGTTTTGCTCAAATACAACTTCTAGTCCTCTCTCTCTCTCCACCTCCTCAGGCATCCCAATAATTCTGACATTGGAACATTTCATGGTGTCACTTATTTCTGATTCTATTTTCATGGATTTTGAGTTTTTTCTCCCTGGCCTCCTCTTTTTCTTTCTTTTCTATCAATTGGTCTTCTAGATTACTAATTCGGTCTTCTGCCTTGCTTACCCTAGCTGTTATATTACCTGGATTAGATTAAATCTTATTGATATCATTTTTAAATTCTGCCAGTTCAGCTTTCATTTCTGCTCTTAGAGACTCTATGTTGCCATTAATCAGTTTCTCCATTCTAGCTATTGTCTTCACAACTGCTACCCTGAATTACATTTCTGACTCCTTGCTTATATCTGTATCCATTTGTAAATCTGTGGCAGAAGTCACAGTCTCTGAGTCTTTCCTATTTTGGGGGTTCCTCCTCCTAGTCATTCTGTTGAGAGGTGGTTGAGGGAATGTACAGAGTCCAAATTATTGACCACAACCCAAGCAAGATGCACCTGTTTTATAGGGACCTTAGGGTTGTTGGCCTCTTTCTCCCAGCCTGTCTTCTGGGGGAGGGGCCTGCTGGGCTGTTACTCAGGCAACCCTGTTTGTGCAGAGTTACCCTGCCCCTGGTGGTAGGGGAATGGGCTCAGGGAAAACCAGTTTGGGGGGCTTTTTTCCTCTGGAGGCTTTCCCTGGAAGCTTTCTATGTCTCTTCTGAGAGAGCAGAAGAGATCATTTCCAACCCTTTGCCTCAGAGCAGAAAGATTGCAGACAGTTCTTCCATGAGCTCTGCAGGCCACACTATCTCCATTTCTGTCTGTGCTGCTATAAATCACAGTATTCTGAGTTGTGCGCCCCTTGGCAGCACTCCCAGTCCTGGCCTCCAGGTTGGGGGTCGGGGGCACGTCTCTGCCCTTTGTGCTTCTAAAACCGCCAGCCACCCCCAGTTCACACACACGGCCCTGCCCCACCCCCAGGTTTCAGTGCGGGGGGGGGGCGATGCCCTACAGTCCTTTCCCCATTGCTCTGGTCTGTGATTCTGTGCCCTGTCCCCAGTGCGGGAGGCTATTGCTCTCTGGTGGTGTAGGATCCCCACAGCTCCCTCCCCATTCCATTTATCTTTGGATATGTACCCGCAGAATCACAGCTCCCTACTTCATACCTCAAAACCAACCGCCTGCGAGATTATTTGTAGAGATCCAGATTTATCTTCTTGCATCTCAGGCTGATTTTGTGGGTGTTCAGAGTGGTTTGGTAGATATCCAGCTCAATTCCAGGGACTGGTTGGAATAGGGCCCCCTACACTTCTGTCATCTTTTCCTCCCCCAGTATTTTTTAATTTTTTATTATTTCTCCTTCAATTTCTTCATTGACCTATTTGTTATTGAGTAGCATGTTGTTTAACTTCCACATATTTGTGATTTTTCCAGTTTTCCTTTTGTGATTGATTTCCAATTCCATACCACTGTGTTCTGAAAAGTTGATATGATTTCAATCTTCTTAAATTTGGGGCACTTGGGTGGCTCAGTTGGTTAAGCATCTGACTCGATTTCAGCTCAGGTCATGATCTCAGGATTGTGAGATTGAGACCTGTAGTATGGCCCATGGTCAGCATGGAGTCTGCTTCAGATTGTCTCTCTCCCTCTCCTTCTGCCTCTCCCCCTACTCATTCTCTCACTCTCTCTCTCCCTCCCTCCCTCTCAAATAAATAAATAATCTTAAATCTTCTTAAAGGTATTGAGACTTGTTTTAGGGCCTAACATATGATCTCTCCTGGAGTATTTTTCCTACATACTTGAGAAGAATGTGTAGTCTGCCTTAGGGGGGAATATTTTATATATATCTAGTAAGTCCATCTGGTCTCATGGGCTGTTTAAGGCCTCACATATTCATTGATGTAAGTGGGGTCTTAAATTTCCTTATTGTTGTATTGTCATTTTCTCCCTTTTTTGTCTGTTAATAATTGCTTTGTATATTTAGGTGCCCCTTTGTTAGGTGCATAAAATTTACAAATGTTACCTCCTCTTGTTGGATTGACCTTCTTCATTATTCTCTAATGCCCTTCATTACCTCTTATTATGGTCTTTGTTTTAAAGTCTATTTTGTCTGATATAAATATAGCTATCCCAGCTTTCTTTTGCTTTTTATTGGTGTGAAACACCTTTTGTCATTCCTTCACTTTCAGTCTATGAGTTTAGGTTTGAAGTGAGTCTCTTGTAGGCAGCATATTGAAGGTTCTTGTTTTTTATCCATTAAGGCACCCTATCTTTTGGTTGGGGCAATTAGTCCATTTATACTTGAAGCAATTATTGATAGGTATGTAGTTATTGCCATTTTGTTAATTGTTTTCTGGCTATTTTTATAGTTCCGTTCTGTTCCTTTCTTCTTTTCTTTCCATCTTCCTTTTGATTGTTTTCTTTAGATTCCTTTTTTTTTTTTTTTAGCTTTGTGTATTCATTGGAAGTGTTTTGTGGCTACTGTGAACTTCACATATAACATCTTCTGTTTATAAATCTCTTTTAGGTTGTTGAGTTCATTTTGAACACATTCCAAAGCTTTGTATTTTTAATACTCTTCCTTTTTATATTTTTGATGATATATTTTACATCTTTTTACTTTGTGTGTCTCTTACATATTGTATGTTTAATTAACTTTACCACTTTTGTCTTTTACCCTTCTGCTTGCTTTATAAGTCATTAATTCACTACCTTTTATTTAATTCTCTCTTCCACTGAGATTTTTACTTTTATATGTTTTGTATTACTGGCTTTTCTTTTTATCTTAGAGAAGTCTCTCTAACATTTCTTTCTGAGGCTGATTTAGTGGTGGTGAACTCCTTTAGCTTTTACTTATCTGGAAAACTCTTAATCTCTCCTTCAATTCTGAATGACACCCTTGCTGGGTAGAGAATTCTTGGTTGACTATTTTTACCTTTCAGCACTCTGAATATAGACCAGAAGGGAGTAACATGACAAAATTCCCACTAAAGAATTGGCTGATAGTCTTACTGCTGTTCCTTTGTGTGTAACAAGTTGTTTTTCCTTTGTTCCTTTTCAAATTCTTTCTTCTAATTGTCACATTATAATTATAATGTGTCTTGATGTAGATCTCTCTAGGTTTATCTTATTTGGAACTCATGAGCTTCTTGTATCTCTGGATGTCTATTTCCTTTCCTGGGTTAAGGAAGTTTTCAGCCATTATTTATTCAAATAAGTTTTCTGTCCTTTTCTCTCTCTCTTCTCATTCTGAGACTCCTATTATGTGAATATCTGTTTGATGTTGTCCCTAGGTCTCCTAAGATATCTTCACTTTTAAATTATTTTTATTTTCTTTTTGCTGCTCTGTTTTGTTAACTTCTGCTCTGTCATCCAGATCACTGATCAATTTTCCTTCTTCACCTAATCTGCTGTTGAACCCCTCTAGTATATTTTTTCAGCTCAGTTATTTTATTCTTCATCTCAGTGACTTCTGTTGGTACTTTATTTTTTTCAGTCTCTTTGCTGAAGTTTTGTCTCTGTTCATCTATTCTTCCCCTGAGATCAGTGAGCATGTTTATGACCATTACTTTGAACTATTTATCAGGTAAATTACTTACCTCCATTTCATTAAGCTGTTTTTTTTAAAACTGGTTTTTATATTGTTCTTTCTTTTTTAAAGATTTTTACTTATTTGACAGAGAGATCACAAATATGCAGAGAGGCAGGCAGAGGGAGAAGCAGGTTCCCTGCTGAGCAAGGAGCCTGATTCAGAACTTGATCCCAGGACCCAGGGATCATGACCTGAGTCGAAGGCAGCTGCTTAACTGACTGAGCGACCCAGGCAACCCTATCTTGTTCTTTCATTAGGAACATAATCACCATTTCCTAATTTTGCTTGATTCTTTGTGTTTATTTTTAGGCAAAACAGTTCTCTCTCTATCTTAAAAGGAGTGGTCACAGGAAGACCAGGGGTTTGTTTCAGTCTGTCTCTAGGGCCCTGGGCATGGTAGCCTGCCCAGAACTAATTGTTTCAGTACTATGGGACCCAGAAAAGCAAGCCCCCCTAACCACATGCCTTACTAGTTTTTATATGCTCCTATTCTTCACAAAACACATGAAAGTTCTAATAGCACTTTCCCACAGCTTTATAAACTTTATGTGGTCCACTCTGAGTCTGTTTTACCATTTATAACTTTACTATACCCTGACACACAGCATGTGCTCAATAAATAAAATCATTACAGAAATGATCAGCAATAACATGTTATGTTGGTCCAAATTCAAGGTGCCACTGAAGTTTGGAGAAGAAAGAAGTTGCCACTGACTGTACAGATCAGAATATTTTTCATTAAGCACTTTAACTGGGCTATGAAATGTAGAGTCTATTTGTATGTGTAGAGAAAAGATGAGAGAACAGACATTGGTGAAAAATGGGTACAAAGTCAGATCTATTCCGTTTGCCTTCCTTCTGTCATTTATTCAAATATGAATAAAGCTAATAGAAGTAGAAAAATAGAAATTCGTATTGGGTCCTGGCATGGACATAGGTTGTAGAATGGTGATTGAAGAAAATTTTGAGCCTAGCCCAAGACGTGGCCAGAATCATGTGTCATTTGTTTTAAACTATCAGTGGCATATAAAGGTGAAGAGACTGAAGATCATGAAAACAGGTAGAAAGCCATTGCTACAAAGACAGTGATCTAACAATGGACATAGGGAGAAAGAAAGCCCCAGCTCAAAATGTGTTGTGAAGGGACTTTGAAGCACTTGGAAATTAATTGGATGTGGAAATTGGGATGAAAGAACAGAAAGGAGTAAAATAATGTATTGTCTTATTCAACTAATGCTCATTTTTCAAATGAGCATTTACTCTGTCCCAACAATAGAGATTTCAAGTTAGAGAGATAATGGATATCATGGAGCAATTATTTTATTATTTTATTTTTTCCAGTTTTATTCAGATATAACTGACATATCACACTGTATAAATTGTAAAGTATAATGATTTGACTTACATATATCAAACAATAATTACCACTATAAATTTAGATAAAATTCACCATCTTATACAGATACAAGAAAACACAAAAACATAACATTTTTTTCTTTGTGATGACTACTCTTAGGATATGCTGTCTTAGCAACTTTCATATATATTGTATAACTGGAAGTTTACACCTTTGACCACCTTCATCCAATTTCTCCTCTCCCCACCTCCCACCTCTGATCTCTTCTATGAGGTTTATTTTTATTCCACAAAAGATTGAAATCATACAGTATTTGTTTTTCTCTAACTTATTTCACTTACCATCCATATTGTCACAAATGGGAGCATTTCCTCCTCTTTATGGCTGAATAATATTCCAGTGTGTGTGTGTGTGTGTGTGTGTGTGTGTGTGTGTGTGTGTGTATCTCATCTTTTTATACATTAATCTACTTAAGACTTTTACATTTTTTCCATGTTTTGGATATAGCAAATAATTCTGCTATGATGTTAAGGGTGCAGATATCTCTTCAACATAGTGTTTTCATTTCCTTTGAATATATTCCTGGAATTAAAATTCCTTGATTATCTGGTAACTTCTATTTTTAATTTTTTAAAGAACCCCCATAGTGTTTTCCATAGTGGCTGTACCAGTTTACAATCCCATGAACAGTGCAATGGGTTCAGTTTTCTCCACATCCTTGCCAGCATTTTTTATTTCTTTTCTTTTTGATGTTAGTCATTCTAACAAGCATGAGGTGATATCTCATTGTGGTTTTGATTTGCTTTTCTCTAATTATTAGTGATATTGAGCATCTTTTTATGTACCTGTTGCCCATTTGTTTATCTTCATTACAAAAAAAAATCTATTAAGGTGTCTTGCCCATTTTTGTAATTAGGTTGTTTGCTAATGAGTTGTATGGGTTCTTTGAAGATTTTGGATATTATTTCCATCTCGGATACATGGCTTGCAAATATTTCCCATTAAATAGGCCATCTTTTCATTTTGTTGAACACTTATTTTGCTGTGTGATAGTTTTTAAGTTGACGTAACCCCAATTTTTTTTTACTTTTGATTTTCTTCTTTATGCTTGAGGTATCATACCCAAAAAGTCCTTGTCAAGACCCATGTCAAATAAATTTTTTTCCTATGTTTTCTTAAAGAATTTATGGTTTCCAGTCTTACATCTAAGGCTTTAATCTGTTTCATTATTTTTTAAAATTTTAATTCCAGTAGAGTTAACATATAGTGTTATAATTTCAGGTGTTACAAAATAGTGATTCAACATTTCCATACATTTCTCAGTGCTCATCATTAAGTGTACTCTTAACCCCTTTACCTATTTCGCCCATCCCCCACCCACCTTCCCTCTGGAAACCATCAGTTTGTTCTCTGTGGTTAAGAGTCAGGGGTTTTTTTTTGGTTTATCTCTTTTTTCTTTGTTTATTTGTTTCCTAAATTCCACATGTGAGTGAGATCATGTGGTGTTTCATTCTCTGACTTATTTCACTTAGGATTATATCCTCTAGATCCATCCATGTTGTTGCAAATGGCAGGATTACATTCTTTTTCATGGCTGAGTCATAGTCCATTGTATATATGTACCACCTCTTCTTTATTCATCTATTGATAGACACCCGGACTGCTTCCATAACTTTTATGGCTATTGTAAATAATGCTGCAATAAACATAAGAATGCATTTCAAATTAGTGTTTTTCTTTTCTTTGAGTAAATCCCCAGTAGTAGAATTATTGCATCACATGGTATTTCTATTTTTAGTTTTTTGAGGAACCTCCATACTATTTTCCACAGTGGCCATACCAAGTTTGCATTCCCACCAACAATGCATGAAGATTCTTTTTTCTCCACATCCTTGCCAACACTTGTTGTTTCTTGTGTTTTTTATTTTAGTAATTCTGACAGGTGTAAGGTGAAAAGTCTTTGTGGTTTTGCTTTGCATTTCCCTGATGATGAGTGATGTTCAACATCTTTTCATGTTTCTGTTAGCCTTCCGTATGTCTCCTTTGGGAAAATGTCTGCTCATATCTTCTGCCCATTTTTTAATTGGATTGCGTGTTCTTTTGGTGTTGAGTTGTAAAGTTCTTTATTTTGGATGCTAACCCTTATTGGGGTTTATGAGTTTATTTTTATGTAAGGTAAGAGAAAGTGGTCCAGTTCCATTTCTTGCATGT
Organism: Callorhinus ursinus; assembly: GCF_003265705.2. Lineage (NCBI taxonomy): Eukaryota > Metazoa > Chordata > Mammalia > Carnivora > Otariidae > Callorhinus > Callorhinus ursinus. The sequence continues at coordinate 14,703,262 of NW_027397082.1, read as the reverse complement.
AGCTGTCCAGTTTTCCCAACACCATTTGTTGAAGAGACTGTCTTTTTCCCATTGCACATTCTTGCCTGTTTTGTCAAAGATTTATTGATCAACCATGAGTTTATTTCTGGGCTTTCTGTTCTGTTCAATTGATCTATGTGTTTTTGTTTTGTGTGTGTGTATGTGTGTGTGTGTGTGTGTGTGCGCGCGCGCGTGCGCGTGCCAGTGCCATCCTGTTTTGATTACTATAGCTTTGTATATGTTGGAAATTATTTAATCCCCATGTATTTGTGTTCTTTCCAGATTTTTTCTTATGCTTGATTTCAAGTTTGATAACATTGTGGTAGGAAAAGATGCATGATATTACTTCAATTTTTTTGGAATTTGTTGAGACTTGTTTTGTGACCTAATATGTGATCTATTCTGGAGAATATTCCATACACACATGAAAAGAATGTGTATTCTGTTTTAGGATGGAAGGTTTTGAATATATCTAATCCATTTGGTTCAATGTGTCATTCAAAGCCAATGTTTCTTTGTTTATTTTGTTTGGATGATCTATCCTTTAATGTAAGTGGGGTATTAAAGTCCCCTACTATTATTGTATTACTATTAATTACTTAGTTATTAGCTTTTTCATGTATATTTTAATTTTTGTGAGTGATATAAGATAGTTGTCTAGTTTCATTCTCTTACAGGTGAAAATACAATTTTTCCAATAATCATGCTATTTATTGAAAAGACTGTCTTTTCTCCATTGAGCATTTTTGGCTCCAGTGTCAAATATTAGTTGGCTGTATATGCTTGAGTTTGTTTCTGGGCCCCTGATTCTGTTCCATTGGTCTATTTGTTGTTTTTATGCCAGTACAATTCGGTTTTGATTGCTATAGCTTATAATACAGCTTGAAATCAAGAGTCTAATACCTACTGTTTTGTTTTTTCCAGGATTGCTTTCATGATTGAGTCTTTTGTGGTTCTGTATAAATTTTAGTGTTTTTTTTCTACTTATGCAAAAAAAAAATGCCACTGGAATCGTGATAAGAATTGTATTGAATTTATACATAGCTTTTTATAATACAGGCATTTTAACAATTTTAATTCTTCCAAATCATAAACACAGAATATCTTTCCATTTATTTGTGTCTTGGATTTCTTTCATCAATATCTTATAGTTTTCAATGTATAGTACTCTCACCTCCTTGGTTAAATGTATCCCAAAGTATTTTATTGTTTTAAATGCTATTGTAAATAGAATCATTTTCTTATGCTTCAGAAAATTTGTTGTTACTGTATAGAAAAGCTACAGTTTTTGTATGTTAATTTTGTGTCCTGCAATAACTGAATTCATTGATCTAATATTTTTTGGATGAGTCTTTAGATTTTTTTCCCTGTATATAGCATCATGTAATTGGCCAGTAGAGACTATTTTACTTCTTTCTTCCTAATTCTGATGTTTCTTTTTTTTTCTTGACTGATTGCTCAAGCTAGAATTCCAATACTATATTGTATAGGGATAGTGAGAGTGACACTTTTGTCTTGTTCCTGATCTTAGAAAGTTTTCATCCTTTTATTATTGAATATGGTGTTAGCTGTGGGCTTGTAATAGATGGCCTTTATTATGTTACATATGTTCACTCAATACCTACTTTGTTAGAAGTTTTTATCATTAATAGATCCAGAAAAAAAATTGACAAAATTCAGTATCCATTGACATAATTTGATTTTTTCTCTCATTCTATTAATATGATTTAAAATGTTTGATTTATAGGTGTTGAACCATCTTTGAAACCCAGGAATAAATCCCACTTGATCATGTAAAATAATCTTTTTAATGTGCTGATTTATTTAGTTTGATAACATTTTATTGAGAGTTTTTTGTGGGGTTTTTTTGTTTTTTGTTTTTTTGTTTTTTGTATCTGCACTTATCAGGGATATTGACCTATATTTTCTCTTCTGGTAGTGTTTTTTTCTGGCTTTGGTATCAGATAATGCTGGCCTCATAAGTGCTCAGAAGTGTTCTCCTCAATTTTTCTGTAAGAGTAAGGATTACCATTAATTCTTGTTTAAATGTTTGCTACAATTCATCTGTGAGTTCATGCGGTTCTGGGCTTTTCTTCAGTGGTAGATTTTTTGGGTATTTTTTTAGAATTTATTTATTTATTTGACAGAGAGAGACACAGCGAGAGAAGGAACACAAGCAGGGGGAGTGGGAGAGGGAGAAGCAGGCATCCCGCTGGGCAGGGAGCCCAACGTGGGGTTCAATCCCAGGACCCTGGGATCATGACCTGAGCTGAAGGTAGACGCTTAATGGCTGAGCCACCCAGGCACCCGCATTGGTAGATTTTTTATTACTTAGTCAACCTGCTTACTAGTAACTGGTCCGTTTAGATTTCTTCTTTCTGATTCAGTATTGGTAGGTTGTATGTTTCCAATTATTTTTCCATTTCTTCTAGGTTGTCCAGCTTATTGATGTATAGTTTTTCATAGTGACCTCCTGATCCTTTTAATTTCTATGGTATTCATTGAAATGTCTCCTTTATCATTTATAATTTTGTTGATTTGGCTCCTTTTTTTCTTGCTTGGTCTACGTAAAGATTTGTAATTTTTGTTTATCTTTTAAAGGAACCAACTCTTACTTGCGTTAATCGGTTCTATTGTTTTCCAGTTCTCTATTTATTTCTGCTCTATTCATTATTATTTCCTTCTTATTGTTAACTTCAGGCTCCATTTTATTCTTCTCCTTAATGTATAGAATTTGGTTGTTTATTTGATGACTTTTTCTTTTTGGTGGGCATTTGTTGGTATAAAATTTCCTCCTAAAACTATTGTTGCTGTATCTCATAAATTTTATTTTTCTCAAGGAATTTATTTCCCCCCTTTTTTTTGTCCACTAGCTGTTGAGTGTTGTTTCATTTCCATGCATTTGTGGATATTCTAGTTTTCTTCCTGTTGATTTCTTGTTTTCTGCCATTATGGTCAGAGAGGATACTCCAATCTTTTTGAATTTGCTAAGACATGTTGTGTTGCCTAACATATGGTGTATCCTGGAAAATATCCCCTGTGCAGGAGTGCCTGGGTGGCTCAGATGGTTAAGTGTCTGCCTTCAGCTCAGGTCATGATCCTGGGGTCTTGGGATCAAGCCCCATATTGGGCTCCTGGCTCAGAGGGGAAGCTGCTTCTCCCTCTCCCTCTGCCTCTCTCCCTCATCATGCTCTTGCTCTCTCTGTATCTTTGTGCCTCAAATGACTAAAATCTTAAAAAAAAAAAAAAAGAAAATATCCCATGCTCAGTTGAGAAAAATGTGTATTCTCCTGTTGTCTGATAGAATGTTAAGTATATGCCGGTTAGGTCTATTTTGCCTATAGTGTTTTTCAAATCCTCTATTTCCTTATTGATTCTCTGTATGATCTACCTACCATTACTGAGAGCAGGTACTAAAATCCCCAACTATTATATTGCTGTTTATTTCTCCTTTTACTTCTGTATTTTTTGCTTTATATATCTGTGTGTTCTGATGTGGGGCATATAAGTACTTAAAATTGTTATGCTCTTGGTGGATTGACCCCTTCATCATTATTTAATGAGCTTCTTTGTTTTACTATTTTTATCTTAAAGTCTATTTATTTTTTCTGAGATAAGTATAGCTTCACTCCTGTTCTTTTTTCTTTTGATACCATTTTCTTGAAATATCTTTTTCCATTCCCCTCCTCTCACCTGTGTGTGTCTCTAAGGATAAATTATACCTCTTATAGGCAGCATTTGAATATTTTGTTTTGTTGTTTTACCATTTAGCTGTTCCATAGTTTTTGATTGGAGAACTTAATCCATTTATGTTTAAAGAAATTATTGATAAGTAAGGACTTACTATTGCTATTTTTTTCCTCACTGCTTTGTAGATCAGTTGTTCCTTGTTTATATCTTACTGTCTTTGTGTGTGTGTGTGTGTGTGTGTATCTTTTGGTATCAATGTTCTTTGACTTTTTATGTTTATTTATATAACCTCTACAGGTTTTTCCATTGCAGTTATCGTAAAGCTTACATAAAATATCTTAAAATTATAACATCTTACTTAAACTGATAACAATTTCACTTCAATAGAATTCCTAAACTTTACATTTTAACTATAACTTCCCCTCACATTTTAGGTTATTGATGTTAATCTACAGAGTTTTATATTGTGTAACTAATAACAGATAATTGTATTTAAGGTAAATTTTAAACTGGAATTATAGGTAAATTACACACCAAAATTACCATATTATAGAATCTAAATATTTTTACATATTCAGCAATATCAGTGAGCTTTATACTACCTTATGTTTTTACAATGTTAATTAGCATTATTTTTCTCAGTTTTTTTTTTTTCAAAGAATCTTTATCACTCCTTCATTTATGAAAGACAGCTTTGCCAGGTGTAGAATTCTTGGTTGACAGTTTTATCTTTCAATATTTTGAATACATCTCATTCTCTCCTGGCCTGAAACACTTCTATTAGAAATTCACCTATAGTCTTACGGAAGTTCTCTTATAGGCAACTTCTCTCATTTTTCTTGATTTCAAAATTTTTATTTCTGACAATTTAATGTGTCTCAGTATAGCCCTATTCAGGTTCAACCTATTTGGGTTTTTTGAGTCCTCATGGATTTAGGTGTCCATTTTTCTTGCCAGATTTGAAAATTTTTCAGCCACTATTGTTTAAGATATAATTTAGTCTCCTACTCTTCTGGAATTTACATAATGTGCATATTGTTTCTTTTGGTTGTGTCCCATAAGTCTTACAGAGTTCTTTTATTCATTTCTTTTTACTCCTCTGATTGGATAATTTTAAAAGTCCTCTCTTCTAGTTGACTTTTTTTTTCTTCCCATCGTTGACTCTGCTTTTTAAGCTCTCTACTGAATTTTTCAGTATAGTCATTGTATTTTTCAGCTCTAGGATTTTTTTTGTTTTGCTTTTTAATGGTCTCTATCATTGTTGAACTTATCATTTTGTTCATGTATCAGTTTCCTAATTTTGTTTAGTTGTCTGTGTTCTTATACTTCACTAAACTTCAAGAGGAGGATAATTCTAAAATCTTTGTCTGGCAGTTCAGATTTCTCCATTTCTTTAGGGTCAAGTTTTATTAGTTTCCTTTGGCATGTCATGTTTACCAAATTTTTCATGACCTTTGATTCTTTACATTGGTATTTATGCATTATCTACTTCCAGACTTTGCAGGTTTGCTTTGACAGAGACAGTTCATCTCAAGTTGGTGCTTTTGGGCTTCTGGATGCATCTGCTTGTAAAACTCTCGGCAGGTAGGGCTTGCTATCAGGTTTATTTTAGGGTAAGGTCACTACTGAGCTTTGGAGTAGAAGGGTACGCTGGCTGAGAACAGTTGGATGAGGTTGATGGCCTGGTTCCCTGCCTAAGCAAATCTACTGGAGAGATTCTGCATTCACCTGGATTTTTTGGTCATGCTTAGTAGTCAGTCAGGACTGGGTACCAAATTGAGCAGTAGGTAAGGCTATGAATTAGCTTCTCTGCCTTGGCAGGACAGCATGAAGCATCCCAGCGACTGAACCATTTGCTGTAAGGGACCTGAAACAGGCATGACTATGCACTGAATTTTCTGGCCAGATAGAACTACTGGTTTTGCTGTGCAAATGGAGAGACAAAGGTTTGCTCTGTGTTTAAGTGCCACTGTATGTATGGCTATTGGATGGGAAGCGCAGCTTCCTATATATTTTGGTTAGGTTCTGTGGTCAGGCAGGCTGAAAGATTTTTCAGCACTGGATGGGGCTACAAATTGGTTTCCATGCCCAACAGCAGTACAAGCACTTGCTTCAAGGCAGGTAAGGGTTTTTTTTTTGTTATTGACTCAAGGCAACTTTGCCCCAATTTTCTTGGCCAAACAGAGCCACTGGCTTGAATGACAGAGAGACTGCCATTCTCTCTGACCAAGTGGTTTTGGCCCATACAACTTTTTAGGCATTCTGGCCATGATTTCTGGTCACGTGAGGATGGGAGTTTCCATCAGCAATAGGAAGAGCTCTGATGTAATTCCACTGCCTGGGTAGAGTAGGCTCTGAAGCTAGCAAATCTCTTTGTGTGAGAACCCAAATCATACAGACCTATATACCAACAGATTCCCTAGTCAGACTGTGCCACTGATTCTATAGATAAGCAAAATTGCTGGCCAGGACCACTACTTAGGTGCTATGGGTAGGAATTAGGTCTTCCAAGATCCAAGTGCTGGTTGTTGGAAGCCCCTCTCCCCTTCTCTGTCACAGTTAGGTTTCTAGTGGTCAAGCTTCATAGATTCCTCTATAATTCCTATGGGGTAAGACCAGAGTGGGGACTCGCAGGAAGTGACCCACCATGCTGGGGTTCTGGATGTGTACCCTAGGCTCTCTTTTTCCACTGTGGGGAATGTTACATTGAGAGGACACCTCTTGGCATGGTACTTTGCTAGCCTGGGGGAATGGGCGATGTGGTCTCTCTTGGTCTGTGTGGTTCTAGGATTTCCTCAGTGGTGTCTTGCCCATGAATAGTAGTTATTTGTTCTTCTTCTGAGGTTGATCAGAGTCAGGAACTACAGATGTTGCCATTTTGTGACATCACTTCTAGCTGGTAGGACATTTGTAAAAATGAATAAAGTAGGAATAGTTTTTAATGGAAACTATATAAATATATACACAGGGCATTTATTTATTTATTTATTTATTTATTTATTTATTTATTTATTTATTTATTAATTAAGTTTGATGTGTTCAAGGAGCATTCACAGAGAGATAGCTCCTGAAAGGTGGAACAAGCAGGTAGGAGAGGTCAGGACTAGAAATATTGCAGATTTGGGCAGAGTTTAGTAAGGGAATGTTGATTTTCAGATTCAAAAGAAGTATAAGAATGGATTCATTGGAGGGTCATTTTTTTAGCTCAAGAGAGAGGTCAGAACCAAAGATATAAAGTCATTGTTATAGAGGCTATATCATGGAATTATGTATGGAATGACTCAGAAAAAGAAAAGGCAGGGGAGGAATGACTCCAGGAGAGCACTGCCACTATTTGAGAACACAAAGAAGAAACTAGAGAGAAGAATGCAGTGTACTCTTAAAGAAAGTGAGATAATAAAGTGAAAACATTCACTTTCTAGTGAAAGAAGAGAATTTCAAGAAAAAACACATTGTTGTCAACAGTATCCACTAGCATATTAATGTATAGGTAAGTAAGAACCCTAGATTAGCTTATTCCATTAAATTGAGCAGCTTAAAGGCCATTTGTATCTTCAGAAGGCCATTCCTAATAGATAGACGCAACAAGTCTATAATCTGAGATTTACTAGGAAACATTATAAAAAAAAATTAAAAAGTTTAGTGCTTCTTTATTGAATGTGGTCATGAAGGAAAAATTGTTGACCAAAATGAAAAAAGAAAGTTATGTTTCTTTAGGCTTTGAGAGAGCAAGTGTTCACAGTTTAATGCTGGGGTAAGAGGGAAAAGTGAAGGCATCGGGGAGGAAGAAGAGACATAAACAGATACCCAGAAAGTCAAAATCACTGACCTCAAGGACAACAGTGATAGGATTATTTGGCAGGACTTTTATTTGCATCTGTATTAATCTTTATGTCTATTCTTCTTGTATTCAGGAAGGAAAAAATGCAGATCCCGTGGTTTTTAGTGCAAGCTCTCGATTTCCTCTGTTAGGAAGAGACCATGTCATTGGCTGAAAAAAAAAAAAAAGGCTTAATGAAACAGGAAGGTCTAACATAACTTTTTATTTAAAATGTATTATAGTGCAATGATTTAGAACATGAACATCCCAATAAGTGAAGAAAATGAGATACACATAGAGAAACCCTTTCTGGAGAAATAAAAGAACTAAAATCTAACCAAATCGAAATCAAAAAGGCTATTGATGAGGTGCAATC
>NW_027397082.1:14661533-14690376 GCF_003265705.2 Callorhinus ursinus | reverse complement strand
AACAATGAATCATGGAACACTGCATCAAAAACTAATGATGTAATATATGGTGATTAACATAACAAAAAAAATTTAAAAAAAAAAGAAAATGAGATACACAATAAGCAGTGTCAGTGTTGAAAGAATAGCACTGAGCGAGATACTCCCCAAACCCAAATAATCTGCAAAACAGGGATAATACTGTTATATGGTGAGAATTAAATAGGAGTGTTTCCACTATTTCAGGTTATATTCCAATAGCTTAAAATGCCTTTCCATTTCTATATTTTCCCTAATTTTAAGGATTCATAAAGATATAGGCATATAATTTATACTTATATTTTTTGTATGCTTTTCTCTGCTCAGCATAGAGAATTGCACCCAATGAGCCCTTAAATATATTTGAATTCACTAGAATTTTGAAAACATTTCTTTGCGTCAGTCTTGTGGTCTCTTACCAGTGTGGGGTTTTGGAGTGGGGGACAGTAACACTAAGGGATTTTTACTAGAAGAGGTCACTAACTAACACCATGTACTATAAACTAACATTTTTAGGGTAATGTCAAAAACACCAACTTCCTTTTGTCTGTTATAGGTGTATCATAAGCTTATGGAAAAACTTCTGTAATATTTCAAAACTGAAAGGCATTCATTTTGACTTAATTTTCTACCTCTTTTCATAAAGTAGGTCTTTGTTTGCCCCAAACAGAGGTTCCCCCTAGGGAAACCCCTAGGTTATTTTGTCATCTTTGAGCTCTTTTGCTAATTTTATGGGTTCTACTCTTATCCATTCTTAGCACATACATTATATATAATATATATATTTTTATATATATGATGCCTGGGACATCTTAACCATTTTAATCTATCTTCTGTGGAATCTACTCCATTCCCATGATATTTTTTTCCTCTCTCCCCTGGTATAGAAATGAATCTTATTTTCCCTCAGAATCCATTGACAATAAATTTTTTTAAAGATTTATTTATTTATTTTGAGAGAGTGAGAAAGAGAGAGAGAGCACATGAGATTGGGAGGGCCAGGGGGAGAAGCAGGCTCCTCGCTGAGCAGGGAGCCTGATGTGGGACGCGAACCCGGGACTCCATCATGACCTGAGCCAAAGGCAGTCACTTAACCAACTGAGCCACCCAGGCACCCTTAACAATAAATTTCTAAAAATAAGTTAACTCATGTCCAAATGACTTATGGTACAGTTCTATTGTTTCCTGGGATGATTTCACATCAAAATTAGAATGGGATAAAGCTTTACATTTGGAAGAAAGATAATAGTTTTGTTTTCCTTATTTATATATTAAAGCATAGCCTATTGAGCATTTTGTTGATGGGAAAGATCCAAGAGAGCTTTTGGCCTAGTGTTTTTAAAATATTTTTACAGGATATTTTTATCAAATAAAACATTCATGGAATCTCAACAAATAAACCAAAGCAATTACACTTTTATCTGTTATAAATGGGGGTTAAAGCCCTTTTCTTTTTCAGCTCTCTTGTGGATGTAAGGCAACAAGGCACCTTGATAAGCATAGTGCAGTAGGAACATGAGAACGTATCTTGATTGTTGAGATTACAGACAGACCTAAGTAAGTAAATGATCCTCCCTGTTAAACTGCAATGATCTAAGATTGTGTTATTTGGAACCTAATATATTTCTATCAATGCCACCAGTACTAGTGAGTTCTCTATAAGAAAATAATGTACAGGCATACTTCAGAGACATTGCAGGTTTGGTTCCGTCTACTACAATTAAGTGAATATTGCAATAAAGCAAGTCAAATGAATTTTTTTTGGTTTCCTAGTGTATTTAAAGGTTACATTGGCACTACATTTTAGAATATGATTGCATACTTAAAAGACTGTCTAAAAACCCGATGTATATACTTTAATTTAAAAATTCCTATTGCTAAAAAATGCTAACCATTACCTAAGATTTCAGTGAGTTGGAACTTTTTGCTGGTGGAGGGTCTTTCCTCAATGTGGATGGCTACTGTGGCTGTGAGGACTCTTCCTTTCATGAATGCAATGCTGTTTGATAACATTTTACCAATAGATCTTTGAAATTTAGTCAATCCTTTCAAATGCTGATGCTGCTTTATCAACTAAGTTTATGTATATTCTAAACATTTGTTGTGATCTCAACAATCTGTACAGCATCTTCATCAGGAGTAGTTTCCTTCTCAAGAAACCCCTTTATTTTCTCATCCATAAGCAGCAGCTCCTCAGGGAGCCTGGGTGGCTCAGTTGAGCATCTGACTCCATGATGTTAGTGTCAAAGCTCTGCGACAGGCTCTCTGCTCAGTGGGGAGTCTGCTTGTCTCCCTTTCCCCTTCCTCCTTCTCTCTCCCCCAAATAAATCTTTAACAGATGAGGAGCTGTTTTTTTTTTTTTAACTTGTTTTATCATGAGATTGCAGTATTAAGTCCCATCTTCAGGCTCCACTTCTAATTCCCTTGCTGTTTCCACCCCATCTGCGGTTATGTCCTCTACTGAAATCTTGAACCCCCATAAAATCATCCTTGAGGTTTGGAATCAACTTCTTCCAAACTCCTGGTAATGTTGAGTTTTGACCTTTTCCCATGAATCATGAATGTTCTTAATGGCATCTAGAATGATGAATCCATTCCAGACTGTTTTCAATTGATTTTTCCCTGATCCCTAAGCTTAATCATTTTTCCCTTTTGATTCAAAGTGAGAGATGTGTGACTCTTCCTTTGACTTGATCACTTAGAGGCAATTGCAGGATTGTTAACTGGCCTAATTTCAATATTGTGTCTCAGGGAATAGGGAGGCCTGAGGAGATGGAGGATGGATGAACAGGTGGTTGGTGGCTGTTGGAAAAAGGGTGCTGATAGACTTGCTCAGAAAAAGGTTGCCACACATCTTCAATTTGTGGGGTGGGGGGGATGGTATCTGTGAAGTGCAATAAAGTGAAGCACAGTAAAATGAGATATGCCTGTATGTTATGTTGTTTTGTTTTGAATCAAAACTTGGTGTATCCTATTCCTAAACTCATTGAAATTTGACCAACTTTTGTATTAAAAGCATTTATATATTCATTCTGATGTTATGGATTCTGGGTCATAGAAAATATGTATTCTGGGGATTTATTATTGCAGTCAAGGGGCACAAGCTAGTGAGGAGTAGTGAGATACACAAATACTTTGATAATATATATTTGCATATTAACTACAATGGGGAGAAATTTTACAAGTAATTTTTTTTAAATGAACTTTAAAACAGCATAGTGATTTTAGATTGATGCATACACAGCATTTACAGTTTTAATTGATAAATTATTACCACCAAATCTCCATTGTCTTTGCTCATGCATGGGTATTCCTACTTGCATCTATATTAAATATGTAATTAAATTTTCCACATACAATCTGTATTAAATTTTATTGGTCAGATAAACCAGTGATATGTTACCAGTAATAGGAGTCAAGAAAATTATATCTGTAACTTTTGTTGTCCAAGTCTTCATACTATAAACCATTAAAATTTAAAATTTAAGAAACTTTTTAATATCTTTCTTTGTTTGTGTTTAGGAAATCTGTCATTTATCTTTGCTTCAGTAGTGTTCCTAAGCACATTTCTGATTAAGAAAAACTCAAGCACTTTTTGAGCCAAGTGTATTTCCATTCCCCCTTACTCCATGATTAATATATAACAAGTAAGTCACTTTATTTGTTCAAGTACTAATTTTGATGTGGACAGCTCCCCATAGTCTATGCACCTCTACTAGTAGAGACACCAAAGCAAAAATAATTCAGCAATAATGAAGATTAACTGTAAGTAGTTGCCTCGAAACTGAGTATGGCTAAAGGAAGAAAAATGATTCATTTTTAACTTATTTATCTGATAGTGACTTCCTGTTCTAAATCATGCATGGACATATTGTTATGAATATTCAAAAGGTTTTTTAATGGCTTAATAATTTTTCTTCCTTTGTTTCTAGGAACAGAAGTCATAACACACACTGAAATAGAGTATCACACTTGTCAGCAGCAGATAAAGTAATGTATCATTTGATGCTTTCTCTATCTTCCATGGCGCCAACAAAGGCAGACCCACCATCAAAGGAAAGCATCACTCCATCTGGGTTTTAATGCAGAAATAACACATAGCTGACTTAGTCTGGGCTCCCTTGATTCAAGTTAGAATATCCAAAGTAAAAGTTTCATGTACTAAGAGTCATCACTATCAAAAGTATGTCCCAGATCTGTTTGAAATAGATAATATGTTAGCTCCAGATTTTCTCAGCATCATGTTTGTGCTCACTTCTTTCCTGAATATACAGAAATTGGTAGTTGGCAAAGTCACCTGGAAGAAAGAGAATCAAATTTTTATTTTTCCTTCACATCTAACAAAGTACTGCTTTTGTTGTTTACACTCCTTTTTCCTCTCAGGCTCACCTTCTGCACTTCCTTGCTAGCTTTGTGCCCTGGGTTACTTCCTCACCCTCTGGCTTCTAACTGAGTTGGCCAATAGGAAGCACTGTTAGGAACTAGATGACAGGAGGTGATTTATTTCTTCTACTCTTTCTTTTTCTATAGTTTTGGTGGGTACATTCAGTGTTTATGGGAGGATTTTCTTTCAGGGCTCAACATTTTTTAAAGGTTCTTGTTGGACAGCTTCTTTCTTTCCCTCCACCAGGCCTAGAAATGGTAATGGTTTGCCTCTGTTGCTAGTCTGTGTGTGTCATCATTTTTTTTTTTTAAGATTTATGTTTGTGAGAGAGCGAGCACACATGAAGGATGGAAGGGGCAGAGGGAGAAGCATATTCCCCACTTAGCAGGGAGCCCAATGTGGAACTCCATCCCTGGGATCATGACCTGAGACGAAGGCAGACACTTAACCAACTGAGCCACCCAGGTACCCTGCCTCACCCCCCCCTTTTTTTAACTTTAGAACGCTGTAGAATGAATCTATCAAGATGAGTCCCAGAAGGAAACAGCATACTCAAAGGGTTTATCAAAACAGTCTCAAGAAAACACAAAATTTCTTGATTTTTGTTTCAGGTCAACAATACATTTCTCAGGAAAGGATCATAGTCACTATTCTATTTCTCTTCCCTTTTGCATTAGTAGAAAGAAAAAATATAATTTACAGGCAAGTGGTTTGCAACCATTTTTCTTCATGCCACAAGACATGTACCACATAATGTTCACATGTTCAGATCTATGCACAAGATAAGGTTGATACCTGTGAGGTAAGATTTTCCCTTTTCTGCTTAAGAAAGCCTATCTTAAAGCAAGTGTTTGAGAATAGAGTTGTCATAGGTGAAACCTTGAAACTGTGCAATGTTATTTTTAAAGAAAAGTATTTTCTAACTTTGTTAGTAGTAATCCGTCATTTGCAACATGCCACAGATACTCTTGTGGGTCCCCTATGCTTGCAGCCTGGAAAAGCTTTTCCTGAGATACAGATGGACAGATAATTCTCTTACCAGGAGGGTGGTGACAAAATGTCCTACATCTTCCCTTGACTATGGTAGGCTGGCCCTTTAGCTATACCTCAAAGAAATATGAATGGAGTAACACACAAATGCAAATATGATAGATCTTTCAAAACTCTTTGAACTATGTTGGCATTATTTGCTACCTCGAATGACATTAAACTTCAAAATCCAAACATACTTTTAGATATTTAAGACAAAGAAAGTGAGGGAAGACATGTCTTCTTGGCCAGTCACCACCAGGTTCCTTTCATTAGACACTGAAAACTCTAACTTTTTTAACTGCATGATGCTCATTTAGCATCTAAAGCCAGCTTCAGGATGAAATATGCATCATTAATGCCCACAGAGAAAGATGACTGAAAGCAAGTAATCAAAGCAGTATTCTCAACTCTCTAAACATAGTTTTTGATTCTCAGTTAAGAATCACATGAATTCCATTATCTTCATTAATGCATAAACTCAAATATTTTATAAATGTTATATTTCAATCTTTTAGTGCTATTCCTTTCTTGAAATCCCCACACCCTGACATATTCACAAGTAGTACTGTGTTTACATATTTATATCCTTAAAAGGTTTATATATAGCTCCAGGTAACCATACACATTGCACACAATTTTTTCACCCACAAATTTAAATTTCAGCATATGTTAGCCATATTGTCACCCATTAGCAAAATCATTACATATTATGTCTTCAACAACTGGAGACACAATAAAGACATATTTTACAGAACTCTGCATGTTAGACTTCATTGTGAAAGGGAGTACCTTTATTAAAAAGCTTCACAGTATTCATAGTTTTAATGTTTCTTTCACTTTAGAGAAAAATTAAGTATTTCAAAGAAAAGTTGGAGTGAACATTTGTTTTGCTTATATATTTCCATCACTATAGTATATAGAACACCTCAAAGAAGGCCCAGCCTTGAAAATGTCATGAAACAATTACTTTAAATGAAAGACACTCTCAATAACCTCATTTTCAGGTAAGGCAGCTAATAGATTTGAAAGATTATATATCGGGCTTGTGTACTTACTGAGCTAGTAAGTGACAAGAGTCAGCACTTGCAAGAGTAGGTTCAATTCCCGAGCTCCTTCTGAGGTACCAGAAGTGTCCTGTTAAAATTATATCAGTGAAGGAATGACAGAATTGAGAGCACTGGCAAATCCTAAAAATGATTTAATAGTCAGTGTCATCTTACCTTCAGAAGAAAAGGCGCTAAATTATGACTTTTATTAGCTTCAGATAACTGCTTTGCCAATGACAATCAGTAAAATAATCATGAAAGAAAAATGCAGTTTAAATGCAGTTTATAATGTAGATTTCTTCACCCTGCTTCTGAGATTTTCATTCTAGGACTCTGGAATACAACCCAGGAAGTTTGATATTTAGAGATCACATTGGATGATACAAGGGTTCAAGGGCTATACTTTGAAGAATGTTGCCATAGAGAATATAAAGGTTAAACAAAGATACAAATGTAGGGATCCAAAGGGGTACGTGCACCCCAATGCTTATAGCAGCAATGTCCACAATAGCCAAACTGTGGAAAGAGCTAAGATGTCCCTCGACAGATGAATGGATAAAGAAGATGTGGTATATATACACAATGTGATATTATGCAGCCATCAAAAGGAATGAGATCTTGCCATTTGCAACAACATGGTTGGAACTGGAGGGTGTTATGCTGAGTGAAATAAGTCAATCAGAGAAAGACATGTATCATACGACCTCACTGATATGAGGAAGTCTTAATCTCAGGAAACCAACTGAGGGTTGCTGGAGGGGTGGGGGGTAGTGGGAGGGATGGGCTGGCTGGGTGATAGACGTTGGGGAGGGTATTTGCTATGGTGAGCGATGTGAATGAATTGTGCAAGACTATTGAATCACAGATCTGTACCTCTGAAACAAATAATGCAATGTATGTTAAGAAAAAAAAAGATAGCAGGAGGGAAATAATGAAGACTAAATCGGAGGGGGAGACGAACCATGAGAGATGATGGACTCTGAAAAACAAACTGAGGGTTCTAGAGGGGAGGGGGGTGAGGGGATGGGGTAGCCTGGTGATGGGTATTAAAGAGGGCACGTTCTGCGTAGAGCATTGGGTGTTATGCACAAACAATGAATCATGGAACACTACATCAAAAACTAATGATGTAATGTATGGTGATTAACAACAATAAAAAAATTTAAAGAGAATATAAAAGTTAAGATTTCTTACTGGTCACCTAAAAAAAAAAAAAAAAAAAAAAAAAACAGTATTCCCAGTTTCAAATTGGAGAGACTCAATTGCTTGCCACTGATTCTTCTGATTAGAAATCTGATTTCTAAAATTATTTAATTAAGTTATATTTAGGACAGACTGAGAGCTATTGAGAGATTTGAGGATTTAATAAACTGGTTCTTAGAACTAAGTAATCTTAGCTCTGTTGATAACTGATGGTTTTACCAGTGAATATAGTGAACATGATAAGAGATCACCAGTGTCTGTCAGAGGTCTCCAGAATGCAGTGAAATAAAAATTAGATATGTTCTCTGATGAGAGATTAGTTTTGAGTATAAATGGATAAAAGGAACCACAGACAGGTTAAAAAAGGTTCCTTGGATCTCTTTTATCCCCATGTGCTGCAGTTGCAAATTACAAGTAATGTTCCTGATTGTAGAGGCATCTCCAAAGACAGAATAAGAGTAACATTTCAAATGTTCTCTCCCAATCTAAACTCCCCCAGAGCCATCCCTCTGTTACCTCCCTAAGACAGAAGTCCTCCAGGCAGTCACTAACCAGACTTGACAAGTAGCAGAAGTGGGAGGAGTTTATTTCCTGTACTTCACCTTTTACCCACTATCTCTTATAGTGCTAAAGAGGCCCTTAACCCAAACTTAGTTTACTCTCTTGGCTTTAAGTATAGGTCATGAAATCCAGGTTATCATAGGATGTGAGAAATGAAACATGGAACTAAATGACTTATTGAAAGGAAAACAGAGATAGTCTGTGTGTGTGTGGGGGAGGCAGTAGCTGGTGCATGAAATTGATTTTACTATTACAAAATAAAACCCAAGTCATTTGGAGATCATCAGTGAGTAGGTTTGGTCTGAGCAATGTTTATGAGCTTTACAGGGCATGAACAGCAAGATCAATAAAGCAAAACCAGAAGTTCCAGAAATGGTAACACAATGAAGCTTAAAAATCTGTACAGTTACTAGGAAACCTTTATGTTTGGATTCAAATTGAGCTGAATATTTATTTAGATGCTGCTGGAAGAGGACATTGATAATTGAGTTTTCTCTTTTACTTAAATGTTACCAACCTTCATATGATCATCAGATCATTTAAAAATGTTTAATCTATGCAGTTTTAATATTGTTCTTTTTTGCATAAGGATCTTTTTTAATAAAAACAATTAAAAAGGAACAAATGTATTTTAGACCTTGGAATGTAGGTACTTTGTATTCATTGCTACACAAAAACTGAGCAGCCCTATATTGTGTGATTGTTTTATCAAAACCACGTCAATGACATTTAAGGTTATTCTTCATTAAAAGGATCAAGCGTGGGTTGTCTACTTCCCCTCAATAAAGAAATTAAAATATAGATAGGGATTTCAAATAAACTTGGCTTAAGAAAGTTAAAAGCCCCACAATTCCATCAGCTCCTACTTTCTGGCAGTGTTACTCAGACTCAGGTAAAGAAAGTTTTTTTTTTTTTTTAATTTTTTTAAAGGCTTACACTAGTGGTTTTCACGATGCACATTTTATTTGACTATGGGAAATATTTCTTTAAGTTACTATTCAAAAATAATACCCCAGATATGAAACCAGTAACCAATGGTTTAATGGGGCTAATAAGAGCAACTTATAACTTTTTACCCAAATCTGCTTGTTCTCAGAAGGCTGTTTGCCACCATGTTTCTCTAGGATAACATTCTTGCCTGGCACCATGATAACAAAATGTTGATTTAATTGTTTTGCAGAGACTCAAGCCTTCACAAAAAAACTGGCCAGAACCAGTGAGGACCACCAACCCTCTCTTTGAGCATGCATGAGTGTCTGATGGGTAAACTTTTGACATAGAAGGGCCTAAACATCCACCCTTGGATCATGCTAAAGACACCATTTTCTGGTCATGGACCACATGAAAATGTAAGCAGGTCCTCACAGGTGCAGACAAAATGACTTCAACCTTCCCTTACTTTCTAACTTTATCTAATTTTAAAGTCACATAGCTCTTTTCCCCTATATCCAGATCCTTTTTCTTTTACCTTTAAGTATCCTTGACTCTCCCCATTCTAGGAAGTGGATTTGAGACTTGCCTTCCTGTCTCATTGTTTGGCTGCACCTCTAATAAACCCTTTCCTTGCTGCATCCTTGATGTTTTAGTGACTGGGTTTGCAAAAGACAAACTTCAGTTTGGTTAAAAATTTGGGGAGCAAGCCAGAACTCCACTGCCCATGGTTCATTGGCCCACCGCCAGTAATGGGAATCTGATGAGGAGTTCTTGCAGCAGCCTAGACTCTTTGTCTTAGGGCCAGCCCCCAGGGCCCTACCCCAACAGGGTGCCACTGACCTTTAGCATTTTAATTTAACTCTGTGGCAGGGAAATGGTTTTTGGTTTCAGTTTGGATGGACATCTCTTGGTGAGTACTTTGTGTGTGATGGCACATGAGTTTCTTTCTTACTCCTATTTGGTTGGGCTCTTTGATTTCTTCCTTCCATCCAGCCTCTAGCTGGTGGGGAGGGGTTCTTAGCCTTTAAAAGAAAGGTTGACTAGGAACCCCTTTGGTTCAGTTGGTGAAGCTCTTTTAGGGATGAACTAGAAATTAGGGAGGAACTAATACCCACTAATACTAATACTCACAGAGGAAATCTGGGCTTGGTTTGTTTGTTGCTATAGCTTTTGGTATCTTCAGATAAAATCTGCCATGTTCTGATTGGAGAAGGGGAAATGGCAAGTCAGTCCCCAAATGTAGCTCTTTTGACTGTATTCTATAAAATTAAGCAGTGTTTAGTTATAAACCTATAAAAAGAAAAAAATAGACTCTGGAGAAAAATAGTCAATTAACACATCCATAAATTAGAATACCACATTACAATTAGGATTTCTTTTGTAAAAGGGAAAAAATAGGATGCAATATCTTATGTTCCATCTTCTATGCTTTCAGAATATCAGAATAAGCCAGCTCAGAGAAAATGTAAAATTTTACTCCAATTATAAAGCATGTGCTACCCAATTCTAACCAGGGAAAATAGGATATTTTTTTAGTTACTGAATTAAAATCCTCACAGCACTAGTCCCAACAACTTAAGCCCTGGCAGGACCCTGAACCAGGACCTCCTACCTTGGGGGGCCAAGAAGTAGGAATGGTCTTCCCTTCTCATTGCCTACATGGTACTTAATTTGGTCAGGGAGCCACTCATCCCCAAGGAGACCAATCTCTGCTAAGGCAATTGGAGCTTAGATGCAGGAAAGATTTGGATCCATTCTCCATTCTCTACCTTGTATCTGTTTACTTGAATAAACACTATGACCATTGATAGAGATTGCCTCAAGAGGGTGAAAAATTTGTTCTCACCTATTTTGCCACCCATAACCCCACTTGGACGGATGTACAAAATTTATTAACCACTTTCCTCACTTCTGAGGAACACTACATGGTGCTAAAAAGGCTAGGGAAGAAGCTAATTGAAACCCCCAGTAACCTCCTAAATGCTGATGCTATGATGGTTCTTCCTACTATGGATACTAAGGTAAGCTCAAACACTACTGAGATTGCATTTTAGTTGGATTTCTAAAAGGGGGGCCCTAAGCAAAAAAATAAATAAATAAATTTAAAAGTTCAAGAAGTTAAGCAAAAACTGAGAACCCTTTGGAAATTCTTGAAAAAAAAAAAAACAATGAGATTGGATACTGGTTTTGATACTCCAGAAAATTTGAAAATGGTCAATATGATGTTTCTCAGGCAAAGTGCCATGTATATTCAAGAGAAACCCCAAAAGCTGGGGGATGCACTGGGGATATCTAGGATACAGTTGGCTAAATTTGCCTTTATGGTTTTGAACAGCACAAACCAAGTGCAAGAAAGAAAAGGTCACTGGAAAATGAAACAGCTGGCTACTGTGTTAGCTGCTGCTGTAACTCCAGGGAATTCAAGACCAGGACAAGAACCACTACAAGGATGAGGTCAACCCAGGTAGGAAGTTTGGGTTCTCGTCAATGTGTCTATTATAAAGAAGAGGCCCATTGAAAAATAAAATGCCCAAGCTCATAGAGGTCTCTTGAGGAGACAGAGCCCTAAGCTGTGTGCCCCACCCCCCCAGATGCTTGAATTGGTTGATAGTGACCAGGAATGAAGGGGCCCAGTGGTTCCTGTATACCTTACAGAGCCTGCCATCATTTCCCACAAGGAACCCTGGGTTACAAGGGCAAATAAGCTAAGATTTTTTTATTGATACTGGGGTCACCTAATCAGTACTAAATACCTGGCTCTCTTGGCTTTCAAATCAAACTATGGCTGTAATGCGAATTTTCTGGGAAGTATTGACTAAAACCTTCCTCCAACCACTAGATTGCCACATAGGTCAAATTCACCTTAAACACATTTTTCTTTATATGACTGAATGCTCTATCCCTTCACTGGCTCATGACTTATAAACTAAATTGAATGCTAAATTTCCTTTTCAACCTGGATATATTGATATAAAGGTACCATCAGAGCAAGCTTGAGCTTTTCAAGCAATGCTACTCCATCAAGGTAGAAAGTCCTATTAGAGTTGGCTGAAGATGTCATCTAAAAGGTAAGATGGGGGGCTCTGCTCCTTCCCTCAATTATATTCTCTCTCAAATAAATAAAATCTTTTTAAAAAATTATTAAAATAAATAAATAAAGGTAGGTTGTTTGGATAGATGAGAAGCCAGGACAAGCAATTATCATACGTGTTAAACTTCATGATGGATTTAAGATTCCAAACCTCAGATACAAGCCCTTAAAGGAATAAGCTAAAAGGAACATTCAGCTCATTCTTTCTGCATTCTTGGATTGTGGCCTCACCGGCCTTTGTTAATCACCATACAATACATCCATTTTACCTGTACAAAAACTTAGGTTTGTGCAAGATTTAAAAACTGTTAACCAGGGTGCCTGGGTGGCTCAGTTGGTTAAGTGACTGCCTTCGGCTCAGGTCGTGATTCTGGAGTCCTGGGATCGAGTCCCGCATCGGGCTTCCTGCTCAGCAGGGAGTCTGCTTCTCCCTCTGACCCTCTTCCCTCTCGTGCTCTCTATCTCTCATTCTCTCTCAAATAAATAAATAAAATCTTAAAAAAAAAAAAACGGTTAACCAGATTGTAGATGATATTTACCTGGTGGTACGCAACCCATATACTATTAACAACTTTGGGAACATTCAAAGTTTCACTGTACAGTATTTAAAAGATGCATTCTTTTGTAACCCTCTTAGTTCAGACTCTGGAGAACTGTTTGCATTTGAATGGAAAGACCTCAAGACTAAAAGGAAGCAGCACTATTGCTGGGTATCCCTTCCCCAAGGTTTTAAAAACTCTCCCCCTGATCCAAAGTATTTTGGGGGAAATCTTAGCCAAGGACTTTCAGGGAGGAACCCTGATGGTTTGGTTGCTAGCAAGACTAGAAAAGCCTCAGACTAAAATATGATTCTGACCCTAAACTTTTTGGCTCAGCAAGGCTATAAGGTCTAAAAAATCTGTTAGACTGGGGCTAAGATGGCAGAGGAGTAGGGAACCCTATTCCAACCATCCCCTGAATTGAACTGGATATCTCCCAGACCACTCTGAACACCAACAAAATCAGCCTGAAATGTAAGATCTGGATCTCTACAAACAGAATGTAGCCAGCTGTTGGCTTCAAGGTATGAAGCAGAGAGCTGTGAGTCCATGGGCAGATATGGGAAGATAAACGGTAGGGATGGGGAGCCTCCAGGATCCTGCCCTGCCAGAGTGTGAAAGCCTCCCACTCTGAGACTGGCACAGACTTGCAGACTGGTAGCAGCAGGGAAAGGACTTTAGGGCAGACCCTTCCCCCCCCAGACGGAAACCTGGAGCTGCAGGGTTGTGTGTGCAAACTGGGGGCAGCTGGCAGTTTTAGAAGCACAAAGGGCAGAGACAGGCGTGGACCTAGAAGCAAGAGCTGGGAGTGTTGCTGCAGGGTCTGCAACCCAGGACACTATGGTTTTAGCAGCACAGAAACAGACACTGTGGCCTGGAGAGCTCACTGAAGAACAGACTGCAATCTCTCTGTTCAGAGGCAGAGGGTGGGAAATGGTCTCTTCTGCTCTGACTCTCAGAAGAGATATGCAGAAAGCCACCAGGGAAAGTCTCCAAAGAAAAAAAGCCCCCCAAAACTGGTTTTCACTGAGCCCATCCCCTGCCACAGGGGGCAGGGCAACTCTGCCCAAACAGGGTTGCCTGAGTAACAGTGCAGCAGGCCCCTCCCCCAGAAGACAGGCTGGGAGAACAAGAGGCCAACAACCCTAAGGTCCCTATAAAACAGGTGCATCTTGCTTGGGGTACAGTCAATAATTTGGACTCTGTACATTCCCTCAACCACCTCTCAACAGAATGACTAGGAGGAGGAACCCCCAAAATCCGAAAGACTCAGAGACTGTGACTTCTGCCACAGATTTACAAATGGATACAGTTATAAGCATGGTGTCAGAAATAGACTTCAGGATAACAGTTATGAAGACGATGGCTAAAATGGAGAAATCGATTAATGGCAGCATAGAGGCTCTCAGGGCAGAAATGAAAGCTGAACTTGCAGAACTTAAACATGCTATCAATGAGATCCAATCTAATCTAGATACTCTAATAGCTAGGGTAAATGAGGCACAAGAATGAATTAGTGATCTAGAAGACAAACTGATAAAGAGGAAAATGAGGAGGCCTGGGAGAAACAGCTTAAAATCCATGAAAACAGAATTAGAGAAATAAGTGATGCCATGAAACGTTCCAATGTAAAAATTATTGGGATCCCTGAGGGGGTGGAGAGAGAGAGAGGACTAGAAGGTATATTTGAGCAAATCATAGCTGAGAACTTCCCTAATCTGGGGAATGAAACAGATTCGTGTCCTAGAGGCAGAGAGGACCCCTCCCAAGATCAAGGAGAATAGACCAATGCCCTGGCATGTAATAGTAAAACTCGCAAATCTTAGAACCAAGGAAACCATCTTAAGGGCAGTTAGGGGGAAGAGATTCCTTATGTACAGAGGGAGAAACATCAGAATAACGTCAGACCTATCCACAGGGACCTGGCAAGCCAGAAAGGGCTGGCAAGACATATTCAGGGTACTAAATGAGAAGAACATGCAGCCAAGAACACTTTATCCAGCAAGGCTGTCATTTAGAATGGATGAAGAGATGTAGAGCTTCCAGAACCAGCAGAAACTGAAATATGTGACCACTAAGCTGGACCTGCAAGAAATATTAAGGGAGGTTCTATAAAGGAGAAAGACCCCAAGAGTGATATACAACAGAAATTTACAGAGACAATCTATAGAAACAAGGACTTCACAGGCAACATGATGACAATAAATTCATATCTTTCAAAATCACTCTCAACATGAATGGCCTAAATGCTCCCATAAAACGGCACAGGGTTGCAGATTTGATAAAAAGACAGGACCCATCCATATGCTGTCTACAAGAGACTCATTTTGAACCTAAAGATACATCCAGACTGAAAGTGAATGGATGGAGATCCATCTTCCATGCCAACGGACCTCAAAGAAAACTGGGGTAGCAATTCTCATATCAGACAAATTAGATTTTAAGCTAAAGACTGTAGTTAGAGACACAGAAGGACACTATATCATTCTTAAAGGGGCTACCCAACAAGAAGACCCAACACGGGAACAGCCAACTACATAAGGCAACTGTTAACCAAAATAATCATTTTGATAATAATACATTAATTGTAGGAGACCTCAACACTCCACTCTCAGCAATAGACACATCATCTAAGCATAAAATCAACAAAGAAACAAGAGCTTTGAATGACACACTGGACCAGATGGACCTCATAGATTTATACAGAACATTCCACCCTAAAACAACAGAATACTCATTCTTCTCAACTGCACATGGAACTTTCTCCAGAATAGACCACATACTGGGTCACAAATCAGGTCTCAACCGATACCAAAAGACTGAGATTATTCCTTGCATATTCTCAGAGCATAATGCTTTAAAGCTGGAAATCAATCACAAGAAAAAGTTTGGAAGAAATTCAAACACTTGGAAACTAAAGACCACTCTGCTCAAGAATGTTTGGGTCAACCAGGAAATCAAAGAACTTAAACATTTCATGGAAACCAATGAGAATGAAAACACATTGGTCCAAAACCTACGGGATACTGCAAAGGTGGTACTAAGGGGGAAATGCATAGCCACCCAAGACTCACTCAAAAAAATAAAAAGAAAGAAAGAAAAAGAAAACTCCCGCATTCACCAACTAACTTTACACCTTAAAGAACTGGAGAAAAAGCAACAACTGATGACTAAGCCATGCATTAGAAGATAAGTAAGATTAGAACAGAGATCAATGAATTAGAAACCAGAAATAGAGTAGAGCAGATCAACGAAACTAGAAGCTGATTCTTTGAAAGAATTAATAAGATAGATAAACCATTGACTAGACTTATCCAAAAAAAAGAAAGGACCCAATTAATATAATTATGAATGAAAGGGGAGAGATCACAACTAACACCAAGGAAATAGAAACAATTAGAAGTTATTATCAATGGGGCGCCTGGGTGGCTCAGTTGGTTAAGTGACTGCCTTCAGCTCAGGTCATGATCCTGAAGTCCTGGGATCGAGCCCCGCATCAGGCTCCCTGCTCAGCAAGGAGTCTGTGTCTCTCTCTGACCCTCCCCCCTCATGCTCTCTCTCTCTCTCTCTCTCTCTCTCTCTCTCTCTCATGCTCTATTTCATTCTCTCTCTCCCTCTCTCAAATAAAAATAAAAAAAAAGTTAACAACTATATGCCAATAAATTAAGCAACCTGGAAAAATGGATGCCTTCCTGGAAACCTATAAACTACTAAGACAGGAAGAAATTGACAACTTGAATAGGCCAATAACCAGTAACGAGATTGAAGTGGTGATAAACAACCTCCCAAAAAACAAAAGTCCAGGGCCAGAAGGATTCCCTGGGCAATTCTACCAAACATTCAAAGAAATAATACCTATTCTCCTGAAGCTGTTTCAAAAGATTCCAGACTCATTCTATGAGGCCAGCATTACCTTGATCCCCAAACCAAGCAAAGACCCCATCAAAAAGGAAAACTTCAGACTGTTATCACTGATGAGTATGGATTCCAAAATTCTCAACAAAATCCTAGCTAATAGAATCCAACAGTATATTAAAAGGATCATCCACCACGACCAAGTAGGATTTATCCCTGGGATGCAAGGGTGGTTCAACATTCTCAAATCAATCGATGTGATAGAACACATTAATAAGAGGAGAGAGAAGCAGCATGTGGTCCTCTCAATTGATGCAGAAAAATCACTTGATAGAATACAGTATCCTTTCCTGATTAAAACACTTCAGACTATAGGGATAGAGGGAACATTCCTCAAGTTCATAAAATCCATCTATGAAAAACCCACATTGAATATCATCCTCAATGGGGAAAAGCTGAGAGTCTTTCCCTTAAGATCAGGAGCATGACAAGGATTCTCACTCTCACCACTATTGTTCAACATAGTTCTAGAAGTCCTAGCAATAGCAATCAGACAACAAAAGGAAATAAAATGTATTCAAGTTGGCAAAGAAGAAGTCAAACTCTCTCACTTCACACATGACATGATACTTTATGTGGAAAATCCAAAAGACTCCACCCCCAAATTACTAGAACTCATAGAGCAATTCAGTAATGTGGCAGGATACAAAATCAATGCACAGAAACCAGTTGTTTTCTTATACACTAACAGTGTAACTGTAGAAAGAGAAATTAGAGAATTGATTCCATTTATAAGAGTACCAAAAAACATAAGATACCTTGGAATAAACCTAACCAAAGAGGTAAAGATCTACACTCTAGGAACTACAGAACATTCATGAAAGAAATTGAAGACACAAAAAGTTGGAAGAATATTCCATGCTCATGGATCGGATAATAAACATTGTTAAAATGTCTATGCTGCCCAGAGCAATCTATACCTTCAATGCCATCCCGATCAAAATTCCAATGGCATTTTTCAAAGTGCTGGAACAGTGCTAAAATTTGTATGGAATCAGAAAAGACCCCAAATTGCCAAGGAAATGTTGAAAAAGAAAATCAAAGCTGGGGGCATCGTGTCATCAGATTTCAAGCTATATTACAAAGCTGTGATCACCAAGACAGCATGGTACTGGCACAAAAACAGATATATAGACCAATGGAACAGAATAGAGCGCCCAGATATGGACCCTCAACTCTATGGTCAAATAATCTTCGACAAAGCAGGAAAAAATATGCAATGGAAAAAAGAGTCTCTTCAATAAATGGTGCTGGGGAAAATTGGACAGCTATATACAGAAGAATGAAACTCGACCATTCTCTTACACCATACACAAAGATAAACTCAAAATGGATGAAAGACCTCAATGTGAGTCAAGAATCCATCAAAATCCTAGAGGAGATTATAGGCAGTAACCTCTTTGACATCGGCCACAGCAACTTTTTCAAGACACGTCCCCAAAGGCAAGGGAAACAAAAGTGAAAATGAACTTTTGGAACTTAAGATAAAAGTCTTCTGCACAGTAAAGGAAACAGTCAACAAAACAAAGAGGCAACGTGGGTTGGGAGAAGGTTTTTGCAAATGACACTACAAAGGGCTGATATCGAAGATTTATAAAGAACTTCTCTAACTCAACACCCAAAAAACAAATAAGTCAAAAAATGGCAGAAGAGATGAACAGACACTTCTCTGAAGTAGAAATACAAATGGTTAACAGACACATGAAAAAATGTTCATCATAATTAGCCATCAGGGAAATTCAAATCAAAACCACATTGAGATACCACCTTACACCAGGTAGAATGGCAAAAATTGACAAGGCAAGAAATAACAAATGTTGGAGAGGTTGTGGAGAAAGGGTGGGAATGCAAGTTGGTACAGCCACTTTGGACAACACTGTGGAGGTTCCTCAAAACATTCAAAATAGAGCTACCCTATTACCCAGCAATTGCACTACTGGTTATTTACCCCAAAGACACAGATGTAGTGAAAAGAAGGGCCATATGCACCCTACTCTTCATAGCAGCAATGTCCACAATATCCAAACTGCTGAAAGAGCTGAGATGCCCTTCAAGAGATGAATGGATAAAGATGTGGTCCATATATACAATGGAATATTACTCAGCCATCAGAAAGGATGAACACCCAACTTTTGCATCAACATGGATGGGACTGGAGGAGATTATGCTCAGCGAAATAAGTCAAGCAGAGAAAGTCAATTATCATATGGTTTCCCTTATTTGTGGAATAAAAAGGAATAGCAGGGAGGACATTAGGAGAAGGAAGGGGAAAATGAGGGAGGGGAATCGGAGGGGGGACGAACCATAAGAGACTATGGACTCTGGGAAACAAACTGAGGGTTCTAGAGGGGAGGAGGGCTGAGGGATGGGTTAGCCTGGTGATGGGTATTAAAGAGGGCACATTCTGCATGGAGCACTGGATGTTATACGCAAACAATGAATCATGGTACACTACATCAAAAACTAATGATGTAATGTATGGTGATTAACATAATACAATACAATTAAAATTAAATAAAATAAAAAATCTGTTAAATAGCTGGGCTTTGAAATGTCACAGAGACAAAGGAATCTGCTCCCTTACAGGAAGAAAGCATTCCCACTACTAAAAGACAATTGTATACATTCCACCATTTTTGGATGCCCAATTTTGAACTCATTGATAAGCCCCTGTATGAAGTATTTAAAGGAGGAGGAAATGGGCCTCTTAATTCCAGAGAATTCCATAGGCATTCCAAATTACTAAAGGGAAGCTACTCAATGCTTCCACTTGGGGTCTCCAGATGTCAGAAAGTTTTTTTTTATTTCTTTGTCCATGAAAGACAGGTGATCAATCTGAGAGTGGTAACTTGGAGTAACATAAGAGGACCTGCTGTGTATTTTTCAAAACAATTGGACCTAATAACTAAGGGGTGGCCTGTATGTCTGAGAACAATAGTGGTCCCTTGTGATCTATTACAAGAAGAAGAAAAATTTACATGGGGCCAGCCTCCTGTAGTGCATACTCCACATTATGTACTGTCCCTACCAAAAGAAAAGTTTGGCTACTGGCCCACCTTGCAAAGATGAGGTAAATATCAAGCCATCTTTGATAATTCCAGTGTTACTTTGAAGATAACACTGTGACTTTGCTCCCCACTAACACTTAGGGACACATACATGACTATATATGGATAATTGAACAAGTTTATTCCAGCCATCCCAATGTGATGGATCTGCCTGTGGCAAAACCAGACCTTGAAATATTCACGGATGAGAATTTTATGTATCAGGGATGATAAAGTGTTAGATATACAGTTGTGATCCATCAACAGACACTGTAAGTAGAAGCCTTCCCTCAGGTATCTCAGCTCAGAAAACTGAAATAGTAGCTCTCATAAGATCCTTCTATTTAGGTTAAGGATGAGAGAATGACTGTTTTTACTGATTCTAAATATACCTTTTCAGGGGTTTATGTACATGGATCGATCTAGAAGGAAAATGGGCTAACTATAGGAAATAGGAAAAATTAAATATGCCAAAGAGATTTTAGAATTATTAAAGGCTATTTTGGAACCCACGGTGGTACTATTGTCCACTACTGAGGAGACCAGAAATCAGATTGCTTGACTGCACCAAAGAATAATCAGGTAGATCAAGCCTCCACGTTTGAACATCTTATGAAAGAGATAATGGGTGCTTTGGTGAATATGACTAATTAAGTGCAAGATGCTAATCTTCAATGTATCCTGAAGTATATTGTGGGTCCTGATCTTCAGCGGATGATTCAAATGATAGTCCAAAATCTGCTAAAGTCATCTGGGCTAAAGACCATCATAAGTCTGGGCCCCCACTAGTTCTAAATGGTGTACATCCTTGAGGGAGCTATCTTGGAAAAGACTGAAAAATAGACTCGGCTAATATTTGTAGATGCCTTCAGAAGTTGGGGTGAAACTTTTTCATGCATTCAAAGAAGACCTGAAAAGTTGTCCAAAATACTTTTTAAAAAAATTTATGTAAAGAGAGAGAGCATGAGCAGGAGAAGGGACAGAAGGAGAGAGAATCCTCAATCATGGAGCCCAATGCAGGGCTTGATCCCAGAAGTCCAAGATCAGATCATGACCTGAGCTGAAATCCAAAGTTGGATCCTCAACTTCAAAAACACTTCTAAACAAAATTATTCCTACATTGGATTGCCACTAACAATGGAGCATCATTTGTGACAAAACTCATACAAGCAGTATCCAATGCCTTGGGCTTTCAATGGAAATTACCTACTTCCTGAAAACCCCAATCAACTGGGAAAATAGAACCACACACTTAAAAAAAAAAATTGGCACAAGTTTTCCAAGAAACCAACTTAACTTGGAAAAAAGCCCTCCTGGTTACCCAAAGCAGGGCAAGGGGTGTCCCCAGTAGCAGGCTTGGCTTAAATGTTTATGAAATGTCATATGTAAGACCCTTTCTGTACTCTTTTCATGACATAGGAGTTCTGGATGGGGCTCAAGTGAGGAAACTGGATACTATCAGGTACATTTAATCTTTAGGAAATACTCTATATAAGTTTGCTTCCTGCAGGTTGATGTACCCCACAGATATGCCCTTGTACCACCTAAATTCTGGAGACTTGATGTTTTTGAAGATCTGGAAGAACAAGCACCTGGAGGACCAATTCCAACCTCACTGAAGAGGACCTCATGAGGTGCTATTGACTACCCATTCTTCAGTGAAACTGAAGGGTATTAAGCCATGGATTCACCACACTCAATTTAGGCTGTCCACAAGATTCCACAGGTTGCCTATATACTCTAAGGAAAACTTCAGAAAGAACCCTGCTTGCACCAGTGAGTCTCTAATGTACCTGAAAGAGCTATTTAGTAGAGCTGTTTGGAAAAGAGTAATGTATGATAAGTAGCAAATAACCTGTGAACTACTCATAGCTTATACATTATGAATGTTACTCCTTTTTCTCATTGCATTTTCCTATTGTTTACAATATCTCATTCTTGGGAAGATTTAGGATTTTTCAAACATTGGCCAAGGCTGGGAATCCTCCTCACTGTTGGGTGTGTTACCCTAAGCCCCACTCAGAATATGACAGCAGCCCTACAGTGATGCCCATAACCAACTTCTTTCTGGTCCATAAGTTTTCAAAATATCCAAATTGACACACTCCCTTAGCTTATAGAGTCATATTAATCAAGTTAGCTTTCCTCACTGCTCCCATCTCCTTTTTCTTAACTACCCCAAAATATGGGTTCCCCACATTCAGTAATTGAAATCCACTGTGAGAAGCTTGTAATTTTCCTTATGCTTACAATATAAACATAGGAGTTAATAACTTCACCTTTTGTAAATTTAATTGTACATTGTTCCTTTCACCACCTTCCAGAGACATTGGAGAAACACACTTTTAACAAAAGTTCCTCATCTGATTCTACTCTTCCCTGTATGATACTGATAAACTTGGCTACATGGGGCCCCCACATCCTTCTCTGAATGCCTCTTACCAATTACACTAAACTTAACCATACAAATGGCACCTTTAGTGATTCTGCAAAACAAAAATATTGAGCCCCCTGAATTAGCAGACATGCTATGTGTACCCCCAGTTTTTTTTTCCTGTGGTTATAAACAATAGCTGAAGCATGGAAAGTACTTGTCTTTTAGGACTTTGGGTCACCCATTTTTAGATATATATATCTCTGATAAAGTCACTCTTTAGACTGGTTTCTCTCAAACTGCTCAATAGGTTAAAGAGAGAAACAACAAAATAATCTAATTATTTTCCCAGAAATCAGAAGTATAAAATTTGATACATGTCTGGGAGAGAGTGGCATCACATGATTATATAAGTACAAATCTTAATGACTTTAGGTAGAGAGTGGCATCACAAGAATATATAAGTACAAATCTTTTAATGACTTTAGAAATCACAATGAATGAAACTGCCCAAACCATACAGAGTAGCCCAACAAAAGGCCTTCAAATCTTTGGCCAGAGTAATTTTAAACAATAAATTTTTATTTTAACGGAACAAGGAAGAATTTGTGTAGTCAATAATTCATCATGCTGTACATATATTAATATTCCCTCAGAAGTTAAAGTTTCTCTTGACAAAATAAGACAAGTTACTTGGTTACAACAAATCTCTCCTAAAGTGCCAGAATAGTTTTGGACTGATTTTCAGGGATACTTTCTTGGATCCTTCCAAGAAATTAAGTCAGTTTTACTAAGATTACTCAATGTGAAATGCCTATATTCATAATTCTCCTTCTTTGCTACTTAATCATAAAATGTGCTATGCAATGTTTTATAAAAACTATTAGCTAAATAACGAAAGAATTAGTAATGCAAAATGTTGAGTTTTAACCTAGAAATAAGGAATATTTCCAAATGAGTGCAAAAAGGTTCATTCCTCTAACTGATCTCCACCCCTCTTTCAGCAGGAAGTAGCTGGAACAATCATCCCAAGTACCTCAAGAAGATAGTGGGGACTCAAGCCAGTAACCAAAGAGTTAATAGAACTAATAAGCTTAACTACAACTTTTTACCAACATCTACTTGTTCTCAGAAGGCTGTCTGCACCATGTTTCCTTAAGATAACATGCTTGCCGAAATGTTGATTTAGTCGTTTTGCAGAGACTCAAGCCTTCACAAAGAAACTGGCCAGAACTAGTTAGGACCACCAATTTTCTCTTTGAGTATGTGCAAGTATCTGATGGATGGACTTCTGATGCAGAAGGGCCTAAAAATCCACCCTTGGATCATGCCACGGATGCCATTTTCTGGTCATGGATCACACATCGTGTGTACAGAAGATCCATGCAGGTGGAGGCAACAAAATGACTTCAATCCTCTCTTAATAACTTCATTTATCTGATTTTAAAGTCATGTAGTTCTTCTCCTTTATACCCAGATTCTTTTTCTTTTGCCATTAAGTTTCTCTTACTCTCCGCCTTCAGAGAGGCAGATTTCAGGCTTGCTCTTCCATTTCATTTGGCTGCCTCTCAAATCCTTTCCTTGCTGCATACTGACATTTCACTGATTGGCTTTGCTGCATATAGGGCAACTGAAGCTGAGTTCAGTCACATAGAGGGCATGGCCCCAAATGTAAAGGGAAGAGGCTAAGCCTTATTTCACAATTATATAAAAGACAGTGAAGTGGCTTTACTTCTACCCTGTCACAATGCCTTGAAACCCCACCAGTTCTGACACTTGAGACATTGTCTCCAAAGTTACAGGATACATATGCAGATATGAAAGATAACACTCCAGGAACACCCAGTACTCCCTACTGTGAGTAATCAGAGTGGGAACCAGTAAA
Organism: Callorhinus ursinus; assembly: GCF_003265705.2. NCBI lineage: Eukaryota > Metazoa > Chordata > Mammalia > Carnivora > Otariidae > Callorhinus > Callorhinus ursinus. The sequence continues at coordinate 14,666,348 of NW_027397082.1, read as the reverse complement.
GGTGAATTCTAATTGACAGAATATGAAGAGGAAGAACAATGGAAACACTGATGTTCAGAGACTAGAGGAGGGCAGTCGTGAATGATACCCCTGTGTAATAGAACAAGCAAAGCAGGGCACTGATGATGAGGTCACGGGTGTGTAGAGAAAGGTGCCAAGAAAAAACATGAAGACATGAAACCAACATTGAACAGAAGCATAATGTAGAATTTTGTAGGCAGCTAAATCATAGAAGGATTTCTATAGGTTTGTAATAAAAATGTATTGAGTGCAAAAAGCTGATATAAGTGAAGATACAGTCATTGGTATTTGTATATCATTATGAAGCAAATTGTCAGGAGACCTTTGATTAGAATAAAAATTAATTATGGGCGCCTGGGTGGCTCAGTCGTTAAGCGTCTGCCTTCAGCTCAGGTCATGATCCCAGGGTCCTGGAGTCGAGTCCCACATCGGGCTCCCTCCTCCAAGGGAAGCTTGCTCTCCCTCTCCCACTCCCGCTGCTTGTGTTTCTGCTCTCGCTATCTCTGTCTCTGTCAAATAAATAAAATCTTAAAAAAAATAGATGAATATTTACCTCTCCTTCATTTGATCAAGAAACATATAAATTTAAGCATTCATTTTTTTCTGAGTTTTTTTGGTTTTTCACTCAGTATTGAGAGAGTTATAAGAATGGAAAGTCCCCACCTGCAGAGATTGATGATTTACTCCCCCTACAAAGATAGAGTACCAGTTCTCAAGAGCAGTGTCTGATTCTGAATGATCATCCAGATCCCAAGAGATTTTCCTGGCTGTTAGAGGCTTTTGATCTTTGTTTTTCCTGATATTAAAGAATTCTCTGTATTCCTGTATGGCCAGATCAGGGTGCTCAAATATCTTAACTTTACATAAACCTTCAAGTTCCTCCTCTCTCTTTCCAATTTTCTATTTCCTGAGTGAATCTGTAGTTCATACACAAAAATCTTAACATAGGTTTAGAGTCAATTACTCAGACTCTCTATAGATATATAGATGACATAGACAGATGATATAAAGAAATCTTGTAGATGGAGAGATGCATGTCAGATAATATCAACTGTTGATAAGGATATGATGCACTGAGAACTAGTATAAGGAGAAATGTAAATTGGTCCAAAAATTAGGGAAATAATTTGGCATTATTTACAAGTTTGGGCACATACACTCTGGATACACTTGCATCAGTGTACCACCAGAAGACATGGAAACAAATGTTTGTAGCACACTGTTTATAAGAGCAAAATCTAGGGGGGGGTGTGTGGAGCAAGATGGCGGAGGAGTAGGAGACCTGGATTTTGTCTGGTCTCCGGAATTCAGCTGGATAGGGATCAAACCATTCTGAACACCTACGAACTCAACAGGAGATCGAAGAAAAGAATAGCAACAACTCTCTGAACAGAAAAACAACCACTTTCTGGAAGGTAGGACGTGCAGAGAAGTGAATCCGAGGTGATATTTGGGAGGATAGATGGTGGGGGAGGGGGCCTCCATCGGCCGCTTCTGGCAAGTGATAGAGCCGTGGAGCACAAAATCGGAACTTTTAGAAGACGGCTCCACTGAGGGACGTCACACCAGTGGCTAAGCTAGGGGTGGAATCCTCATTGGACAGTGTGGTCTGAGGATCCTCGGGGTCACAGAAAGACTGGAGATGCCTGAGTATGGTAGAGCTCCCAGGTATCACAGCGGAGAAGCTGGCTGCAGAGACAGAGCTGAGGCGTGGGCTCTCAGCTCGCGGTTGCCATAAACCGTGATCCATGGCACAGTTGGGCCACTGCTCCTCCAGCAGGGACCAAACAAGCGGCAGATCCGGGGAGACTCCCCTTCCTCCCCTGGGAGGAGCGGCGCGAGAGTGTACCACAGAGAACTGCTGGGTTTGGAGACTCCACATGGGATCGGGTTCCAGATCGGTCACAGGCTGGGTGAACACGGAGTGTGGCTGGAGACCGGGGTGACGGGAGTGACTCCTTTTCTCTTGAACACCCAGCCAAGACCAAGTTTACCGATCAATGAGAACGGCAGAACTCCAGCGCTAGGGGAATACTGCTCATAGAATTCATGGCTTTTTTACCATGATTCATTAGTTTTTCAAAGTTAATTTTTTAACTTTTTTTCTTGAATTTTTCTTATTCCCCATTTCAACCAATATCTTATCAATCCCTTTTTAAAAAAAACATTTTTCATTTTTTGAGTCATATTCTATCCCTTCATAGTCATTACCCTTATTTTTGGCATATATATATATGTTCTCTCTTTAAAATTTTGAGACACAGTTTCTTCTAACATATCAAAGTATACCATAATCTCTAGTGTATGTTTTGTTCTAGCCTCCTGCCTGATCAGATTCTCTTCCCTTTTTTTTTCCTTTTCTTAATCCTCTTTTTTCTTTTTTCATGCACCTTATCTATTCCTTTTTTAAAATTTTTTATAATTTTCATCTTTACAGTCATATTCCATCCCTTCATTGTATCAACCCTTGCTTTATAAATATGTGTTTCTTTCTTTAAAATTTTAGGAGGCACTTTCTTCTAACAGACAAAAATATACCCAAATTCTGGCATGTAGCACTGATCTATGCACTAGCTTTATCATATCTGATCATATTCTGTTTCTTTTTTTGTTTTTGTTTGTTTTTATCTTTTTCTTTCTTTTCTCTTTTTTCTTTCTTTCCCTTTCTTTTCCCCTGGTTTCAGGTATTTTCTAATTTGTATACAGTATATTTGCTGGGGATGTTGTTAACCTGTTAGCATTTTGTTCTCTCATTCAACTATTCTCCTCTGCACAAAATGAAAAGATGAAAAAAATCGCCTCAACAAAAAGAACAAGAGGTAGTACCGTCTTCCAGGGACCTACTCAATACTCACATTAGTACAATGTCGGACCTAGAGTTCAGAATCATGATTTTAAAGATACTAACTGGGCTTGAAAAAAACATGGAAGGTATTAGACCATTTATGGAGAAATAAAAGAACTAAAATCTAACCAAGTCGAAATGAAAAAGGCTATTATTGAGGTGCAATAAAAAATGGGGGCACTAACTGCTAGGATAAATGAGGCAGAAGAGAGAATTAGCAATATAGAACCAAATGATGGAAAATAAAGAAGCTGAGAAAAAGAGAAATAAACTACTGGATCATGAGGGCAGAATTCGAGAGATAAGTGATAGGATTAAGATGAAACAACATTAAAATAATTGGGATCCCAGAAGAAGAAGAAAGAGAGAGAGGGGCAGAAGGTATATTGGAGCAAATTATACCAGAGAACTTCCCTAATGTGGGGAAGGAAACAGGCATCAAAATCCAGGAGGCACAGAGAATCCCTCTTAAAATCAGTAAAAATAGGTCAACACCCCGACGTCTAATAGTAAAACTTACGAGTCTCAGAGACAAAGAGAAAATCCTGAAAGCAGCTCAGGAGAAGAGATATGTAACTTACAATGGTAGAAACATTAGATTGGCAACAGACCTATCCACAGAGACCTGGCAGGCCAGAAAAGACTGCATGATATCCTCAGAGCACTAAACGAGAAAAATATGCAGCCAAGAATACTATATCCAGCTAGGCTGTCATTGAAAATGGAGAGATCAAAAACTTCCAGGACAAACAAAAAGTAAAGGAATTTGCAAACACGAAACCAGCCTTCCAAGAAATATTGAAAGGGGTCCACTAAGCAAAGAGAGAGCCTAAAAGCAGCATAGACCAGAAAGGAATACAGACAATATACAGTCACAGTCACCTTACAGGCAATACAATGGCACTAAATTCATATCTTTCAATAGTTACCCTGAATGTAAATGGGCTCAATGCCCCAATCAAAAGACACAGGCTATCACATTGGACTAAAAAACAAGACCCATCTATATGCTGTCTGCAAGAGACTCATTTTAGACCCAAAGACACCCCCAGATTAAAAGTGAGGGGGTAGAAAATCATTTACCGTGCTAATGGACACCAAAAGAAAGCTGGGGTGGCAATCCTTATATCAGACAAATTAGATTTTAAAACAAAGACTCTAATAAGAGATGAGGAAGGACACTGTATCCTACTTAAAGGGTCTATCCAACAAGAAGATCCAACAATTGTAAATAACTATGCCCCTAACTTGGGAGCAGCTAATTATATAAGCCAATTAATAACAAAAGCAAAGAAACACATTGACAACAATACAATAATAGTGGGGGACTTTAACACCCTCTGACTGAAATGGACAGATCATCTAAGCAAAAGATCAACAAGGAAATAAAGACTTTAAATGAAACACTGGACCAAATGGACTTCACAGACATATTCAGAACATTCCATCCCAAAGCAATGGAATACACATTCTTCTCTAGTGCCCATGGAACATTCTCCAGAATTGACAACATCCTAGGACACAAATCAGGTCTCAACTGGTACCAAAAGATTGGGATTATTCCCTGCATGTTTTCAGACCACACTGCTTTGAAACTAGAACTCAATCACAAGAGGAAAGTTGGAAAGAACTCAAATACATGGAGGCTAAAGAGCATCCTACTAAAGAATGAATGGGTCAACCAGGAAATTAAGAATTAAAAAAATTCATGGAAACTAATGAAAACACAACTGTTCAAAATCTTTGGGATACAGCAAAGGAGGTCCTGAGAGGAAAGTATATAGCAATACAAGCCTTCTCAAGAAACAAGAAAGGTCTCAAATACACAACCTAAACCTACACCTCAAGGAGCTGGAGAAAGAACAGCAAATAAAGCCTAAGCCCAGCAGGAGAAGAGAAATAATAAAGATCAGAGCAGAAATCAATGAAATAGAAACCAAAAAAACAGT